>NC_034196.2:27929186-28266686 GCF_002021735.2 Oncorhynchus kisutch | reverse complement strand
AGACAGTAAAAGGGAGAGAGAGTGAGAGTGAGGTATAGAAGGGAGGGAGAAAGAGAGTGGGAGGTTGGGAGTTGAATTAATTGCATTTTCTGGAGTGGTTAGAGCAATATACTATAGAACACTGTGTGGTTAGTAAAAAAAGTAGCTAAGGCCTAGAATGTCCATTCAGCCTCTTCTGCGAGAACAGAAAGACAGACACACACACACATACGCACACAAACATATGAACGCACGTACAAACACACACTAGCAGACACACACACGCATGCACTCACACTAGCTAGAAAACACACACTCACTCACACACACACACACACACACACACACTGTGACTCTTCTCTCACTCTCCTCTATTTGTGTCTTTCTCTCTGACTTAATTTGCAATACAAACCATTTCTCTTTTTAATATTCTCTCTATGTTAACACAGTTGGCTAGTTTACTGCTAACTTGGTGACAGACAGGGCCGGCTCCAGGCATAAGCAACATTTGTGGTCGCTTAGGACCTCCAGACACTAGGGGGGCCACGGCCCCAAAAACAAAACAAAAAAAAACGTTTACATTTTTACTTACTAGGGGTCTCAACTTACTGTTAATTTCTAATTTAGTTATGCATCATCAGTTTTCTGTCAGTCATTCAATTTGCCATGCCAGCTATCTAAACTGGGCATGTGCCCAGGGGCCCTGACCTCAAAGGTGGCCCCATTTATTTGTATTTTTTTCACTCAGATATCATAAACAAGGCAAAGTCTTGGCAAAATGTGTAGAATTGGAATTGCAGGAAATTAGTTGTAAAAATGCAAATGTTTTTCTCTCTGCCCCATGGCAAAATGATTTTTAAAAATTGCATTTCAAAAACAATTATAATAAATAAAAATGATTTTTTAAATAAAATTGCTAAACTTCTCTCCTGCCAAATGGCAACATGTGTAAAATTGCAGAAAGCTTACATTAAAACTGCAACATTTTCTTCACTCCCCATGGCAACATGTGTAGAATTGACTTTAAAACAAAACTATTTTCCCCAGGAGGTGGTCTACCACTGATCTTATAGTGTTGTTTCACTTGTCTCACAGCGATGGTTCCCTTACAATCCATGTCCTTATTGGCAAACATTTTCACACTAAGTATGATATCACCTCCACAGCAGACGTATGTAATCATTGTTTCATTTCAGAACGCCAGCTGCTCGGGGTGAAAGATCATGGCAATAGAGGTGCAATCTGGGATCCGGTTGCAGTGAAACGTGTCACAAAAGGATTTTATCAAATCACACCCTCCTCCTAACGAGCTCTGATGTCATCAGTAATTAACCTTCTGACTGGGCTAATCTGATTAAACAATCACATAGTATGGAATTACAAAAATGGGAAATTATTATAAGGGAATAAAGCCTAATTTCACTAGTATCTTGCACACCAGTGAATCCCAAACCACGGTTAGGTTCTGTGTAACCTTGTTCTACTTTAACTTTTTATGGCTGTAGGGGCAGTATTGAGTAGCTTGGATGAAAAGGTGCCCATTGTAAACAGCCTGCTCCTCAGTCTCAGTTGCTAATATATGCATATTATTATTAGTATTGGATAGAAAGCACTCCGAAGTTTCTAAAACTGTTTGAATTATGTCTACGAGTATAACAGAACATATTGCAGGCAAAAACCTGAAAAATTCCACTTCCTGTTTGTATTTTTTCTGAGGGTGGCAGATTTTCAACCAAACTCTCATTGAAATTACAGCGAGATATGGATGAGTTTTCACTTCCTACGCCTTCCACTAGATGTCAACAGTCAATAGAACTTTGTCTGATGACTCTAATGTGAAGGAGGGTCGAATGACACAGGAAATAGTCACCACTGCCACGAGTTGACCATGCATTCACTATGCGCGTTCACAGGGGAAGGACCTGCGTTCCACCGGTCATCTGAAGTCATTCTAATTCTCCGGTTGGAAAGTTATTCAAGATATATGTAAATAACATTCTAAAGATTGATTCAGTACATCGTTTGACATGTTTCTACTGACTGTTACGGAACTTTTGGACATTTCGTCACGTTATAGTGGACGCGCTTTGTGATTTTGGAATTGTTTACCAAACGCGCTAACCAAAGTAGCTAATTGGACATAAATAACGGACATTTTCAAACAAATCAAGCATTTATTGTGGACCTAGGATTCATAGGACTACATTCTGATGAAGTTCATCAAAGGCAAGGAATTATTTATCATGTATAGTCTGGTTTCTGTTGACTCCAACATGGTGGCTAATTTGGCTACTGTTCTGAGCTGCGTCTCAGATTATTGCATGGGTTGCTTTTTCCATAACCTTTTTTTGAAATCTGACACAGCGGTTGCATTAAGGAGAGGTATATCTATAATTCCATGTGTATAACTTGTATTATCGTCTACATTTATGATGAATATTTCTGTTAAAACGATGTGGCTATGCAAAATCACTTGATGTTTTTGGAACTAGTGAATCTAATACGCCAATGTAAACTCAGATTATTTTAGATTTTTTTTCACAAAACATGCATGTATTGTGTAACATGAAGTCCTATGAGTGTCATCTGATGAAGATAATTCAAGGTTAGTGATTAATTTTATCTCTATTTCTGCTTTTTGTGAATGCTAAATTTCGCTGGAAAATGTCTGTGCTTATTGTGGTTCGGTGGAGACCTAACATAATCGTTTGTAGTGCTTTCGCTGAAAAGCCTATTTGAAATTAACAACAAGATTAACTTTAAAATGATATAAAACACATGTATGTTTTAGGAATTGTAATTATGAGACTTCTGTGGTTTGAATTTGTCGCCCTCTATTTTCACTGATAGTTGTCATATCGATCCCATTAGCGGGATTGCAGCCATAAAAAGTTTTAAAGCTGCTTCAACTTCACGTAGACACACACTCACAGATTGTTCAGGAGGTTGTTCTGGTGACGGTACCAAATCACCTCTACCGGCGCCGAAATCTGCCGTTAATGAGTGGCCTGGCGGGACACACAGACTCTGAGGTGATGTCCATATTGCATGTGTGTGTGGAATATTGCACAATGCTTCCCTCCCCTCTCCTCCCCTGTCCTCCCTACTACTCTCCTCCCCTCCCCTGTCTTCTCCACTCCTTGCCTACTACATTCCTCTCCTCCCATACTACTCTCCTTCCCTGTCTTCTCCTCCTCCCCTGTCCTCTCCTACTACTTTCCTCGCTACTACTTTCCTCCCTACTACTGTCCTCTCCTCCCCTACAACTCTCCACTCCTCCCCTACTACTCTCCTCTCCTCCCCTGTCTTCTCCACTCCTCCCCTGTCCTCTCCTCCCTTACTACTCTCCTCCCCTCCCCTGTCTTCTCCACTCCTCCCCTGTCCTCTCCTCCCCTACCACATTCCTCTCCTCCCATACTACTCTCCTCCCCTGTCTTCTCCTACTACTTCCTCTCTTCCCCTACTACTGTCCTCTCCTCCCTACTCCTCTCCTCACCTACTACTCTCCTCTTTTTCCTTGTCCTCTCCTCCCCTACAACTCTCCTCTCCTCCCGTCTACTCTCATCTCCTCCCCTACTACTCTCATCTTCTCCCCTGTCCTCTCCTCCCCTACTACTCTCCTCTCCTCCCCGACAACTCTCCTCTCCTCTCCTCCCCCACTCCTCTCATCCCCTAGTCCTCTGCTCCCGTACTACTCTCCTCCCCTACTACTCTCCTCTCCTCACCTACTCCTCTTCTCCCCTGTCCTCTCCTCCCCTACTACTCTCCACACCTCCCCTACTCCTCTCCTCCCCTACTACTCTCCTCTCCTCCCCTGTCCTCTCCTCCCCTACTACTCTCCTCCCCTACTACTCTCCTCTCCTCACCTACTCCTCTCCTCCCCTACTACTCTCCTCTTTTTCCTTGTCCCCTCCTCCCCTACAACTCTCCTCCCCTACACCTCTCCTCTCCTCCCCTACCTCTCTATTCTCCCCTAATACTCTCCTCCCCTACTTCTCTCCTCCCGTACTCCTCTCCTCCCCTACTACTCTCCTCCCCTGTCCTCTCCTCACCTACTCCTCTTCTCTCCTGTCCTCTCCTCCCCTACTCCTCTCCTCCCCTACTACTCTCCTCTCCTCCCCTACTACTCTCCTCCCCTACTCCTCTCCTCCCTACTACTATCCTCTCCTCTCCTCACCTACTCCTCTCCTCCCCTACTACTCTCCTCCCCTACTACTCTCTACTACTCCCCTAATCCTCTCCTCCCCTACTACTCTACTCTCCTCACCTACTCCTCTCCTCCCCTACTACTCTCCTCCCCTGTCCTCTCCTCACCTACTCCTCTTCTCCCCTGTCCTCTCCTCCCCTACTACTCTCCACTCCTCCCCTACTACTATCCACTCCTCCCCTACTCCTCTCCTCCCCTACTACTCTCTTCTCCTCAGCTACTCGTCTCCTGCCCTACTACTCTCCTCTCCTCACCTACTCCTCTCCTCCCCTACTACTCTCCTCCCCTACTACTCTCCACTCCTCCCCTACTACTCTCCTCTCCTCCCCTGTCCTCTCCTCACCTACTCCTCTTCTCTCCTGTCCTCTCCTCTCCTCCCCTACTCCTCTCCTCCCCTACTACTCTCCTCTCCTCCCCTACTACTCTCCTCCCCTACTCCTCTCCTCCCCTACTACTATCCTCTCCTCTCCTCACCTACTCCTCTCCTCCCCTACTACTCTCCTCCCCTACTACTCTCTACTACTCCCCTAATCCTCTCCTCCCCTACTACTCTACTCTCCTCACCTACTCCTCTCCTCCCCTACTACTCTCCTCCCCTGTCCTCTCCTCACCTACTCCTCTTCTCCCCTGTCCTCTCCTCCCCTACTACTCTCCACTCCTCCCCTACTACTATCCACTCCTCCCCTACTCCTCTCCTCCCCTACTACTCTCTTCTCCTCAGCTACTCGTCTCCTGCCCTACTACTCTCCTCTCCTCACCTACTCCTCTCCTCCCCTACTACTCTCCTCCCCTACTTCTCTCCTCTCCTCCCCTACCTTTCTCCTCTCCGATACTACTACCCTCTCCCCTACTTCTCTCCTCTCCTCCCCTACTACCCTCCTCCCCTACTTCTCTCCTCTCCTTCACTACTTCTCTCGTCTCCTCCCCTACTACTCTCCACTCCTCCCCTACTACTCTCCACTCCTAATACTCTCCACTCCTCCCCTACTACTCTCCTCTTCTCCCTTGTCCTCTCCTCCCCTACTACTCTCCTCCCCTACTTCCCTCTCTCCTCCCCTACCACCCTCCTCCCCTACATCTCCCTCCCCTACTCCTTTCCTCCCCTCCCCTACTCCACAACACTCCTCCACCACTACTCTCCTCTCCTCACCTTCTACTGTCCTCTCCTCCCCTACTACTCTCCTCCCCTCCCCTACTCTTCTCCTCTCCTCACCTACTCCTGTCCACTCCTCCACTACTACTCTCCTCTTCTCCCCTGTCCTCTCCTCCCCTACTACTCTCCACTCCTCCCCTACTACTCTCTACTTCTCCCCTACTACTCTCTTCTCCTCCCCTACTACTCTCCTCTCCTCACCTTCTCATCTCCTCCCCTACACCTATCCTGTCCTCTTCTCTCCTACTACTCTCCTCTCCTGTCCTCCTATCTCCTACTACTCTCCACTCCCCCCCTACTACTCTCTACTCCTTCCCTACTACTCTCCTCTCCTCACCTTCTCCTCTCCTCCCCTACACCTCTCCTGTCCTCTTCTCTCCTACTACTCTCTTCTCCTGTCCTCTTATCTCCTACTACTCTCCACTCCTCCCCTACTACTCTCTACTCCACCCCTACTACTCTCCTCCCCTACTACTCTCCTCTCCTCACCTTCTACTGTCCCCCTCCTCCCCTACTACTCTCCTCCCATCCCCTACTACTCTCCTCTCCTCACCTTCTCCTCTCCTCCCCTACACCTCTCCTGTCCTCTTCTCTCCTACTACTCTCCTCCCCTGTCCTCTCCTCCCCTACTACTCTCCACTCCTCCCCTACTACTCTCTACTCCTCCCCTACTACTCTCTACTCCTCCCCTACTATTCTCCTCTCCTCACCTACTCCTGTCCACTCCTGCCCTGCTATCTTCTCTCCTACTACTCTACTTCCTCCCCTACTACTCTCCTCTTCTCCCCTGTCCTCCCCTCCCCTACTACTCTCAACTCTCCTCACCTTATCCTCTCCTCCCCTACACCTCTCCTGTCCTCTTCTCTCCTACTACTCTCCTCTCCTGTCCTCTTATCTCCTACTACTCTCCAGTCCTCCCCTACTACTCTCTACTCCTCCCCTACTACTCTCCTCTCCTCACCTTATCCTCTCCTCCCCTACACCTCTCCTGCCCTCTTCTTTCCTACTACTCTCCTCCCCTGTCCTCTTCTCCCCAGTCCTCTCCTCCCCTGCCCGATTCTCTCCTCCCCTATTCTCTCCTCTCCTCCCCTATTCTCTCCTCCACTGTCCTCTCCTCCCCTGTCCTCTCATCCCCCCCCTATCCTCTCCTCCCCTATTCTCTCCTCCCCTATTCTCTCCTCTCCTCCCCTATTCTCTCCTCCCCTATTCTCTCCTTTCCTCCCCTATTCTCTCCTCTCCTCCCTATTCTCTCCTCTCCTCCCCTATTCTCTCCTCCCCTCCCCTATTCTCTCATCTCCACCCCTACTACTCTCCTCCCCTACACCTCTCCTGTCCTCTTCTCTCCTACTACTCTCTTCTCCTGTCCTCTTATCTCCTACTACTCTCCACTCCTCCCCTACTACTCTCTACTCCACCCCTACTACTCTCCTCCCCTACTACTCTCCTCTCCTCACCTTCTACTGTCCCCTCCTCCCCTACTACTCTCCTCCCCTCCCCTACTACTCTCCTCTCCTCTCCTCACCTTCTCCTCTCCTCCCCTACACCTTTCCTGTCCTCTTCTCTCCTACTACTCTCCTCCCCTGTCCTCTCCTCCCCTACTACTCTCCACTCCTCCCCTACTACTCTCTACTCCTCCCCTACTACTCTCTACTCCTCCCCTACTACTCTCCTCCCCTCCCCTACTACTCTCCTCCCCTCCCCTACTCCTGTCCACTCCTCCCCTGCTATCTTCTCTCCTACTACTCTACTTCCTCCCCTACTACTCTCCTCTTCTCCCCTGTCCTCCCCTCCCCTACTACTCTCCTCTCCTCACCTTATCCTCTCCTCCCCTACACCTCTCCTGTCCTCTTCTCTCCTCCTACTCTCCTCTCCTGTCCTCTTATCTCCTACTACTCTCCAGTCCTCCCCTACTACTCTCTACTCCTCCCCTACTACTCTCCTCTCCTCACCTTATCCTCTCCTCCCCTACACCTCTCCTGCCCTCTTCTTTCCTACTACTCTCCTCCCCTGTCCTCTTCTCCCCAGTCCTCTCCTCCCCTGCCCGATTCTCTCCTCCCCTATTCTCTCCTCTCCTCCCCTATTCTCTCCTCTCCTGTCCTCTCCTCCCCTGTCCTCTCATCCCCCCCTATCCTCTCCTCCCCTATTCTCTCCTCCCCTATTCTCTCCTCTCCTCCCCTATTCTCTCTCCTCCCCTATTCTCTCCTTTCCTCCCCTATTCTCTCCTCTCCTCCCCCTATTCTCTCCTCTCCTCCCCTATTCTCTCCTCTCCTCCCCTATTCTCTCCTCCCCTCCCCTATTCTCTCATCTCCTCCCCTACTACTCTCCTCCCCTATTCTCTCCTCACCTCCCCTATTCTCTCCTCTCCTCCCCTATTCTCTACTCCCCTCCCCTATTCTCTCCTCTCCTCCCCTACTTCTCTCCTCTCCTCCCCTATTCTCTCCTCCCCTCCTCTATTCTCTCATCTCCTCCCCTACTATGCTCCTCCCCTATTCTCTCCTCTCCTCCCCTATTCTCTCCTCTCCTCCCCTATTCTCTCCTCTCCTCCCCTATTCTCTCCCCCCCTCCCTCCCCTATTATCTCCTCTCCTCCCCTATTCTCTCCTCTCCTCCCCTATTCTCTCCTCTCCTCCCCTATTCTCTCCTCTCCTCCCCTACTACTCTCCTCCCCTATTCTCTCCTCTCCTATTCTCTCCTCTCCCCTATTCTCTCCTCTCCTCTCCTATTCTCCCCTATTCTCTCCTCCCCTTTTCTCTCCTCTCCTCCCCTATTCTCTCCTCCCCTCCCCTATTCTCTCCTCTCCTCCCCTGTCCTCTCCTCCACTATTCTCTCCTCTCCTCCCCTATTCTCTCCCCTCCTCCCCTATTCTCTCCTCTCCTCCCCTATTCTCTCCTCTCCTCCCCTATTCTCTCCTCCCCTCCCCTATTCTCTCCTCTCCTCCACTACTACTCTCCCCCCTATTCTCTCCCCTCCTCCCCTATTCTCTCCTCACCTATTCTCTACTCTCCTCCCCTACTACTCTCCTCCCCTATCCTCTCTTCTACTCCCCTATTCTCTCCTCTCCTCCCCTACTACTCTCCTCCCCTATTCTCTCCTCTCCTCCCCTATTCTCCTCTATTCTCTCCTCCCCTTTTCTCTCCTCCCCTATTCTCTCCTCTCCTCCCCTATTCTCTCCTCTCCTCCCCTACTACTCTCCTCCCCTATTCTCTCCTCCCCTCCCCTATTCTCTCCTCTCCTCCCCTGTCCTCTCCTCCCCTATTCTCTCCTCCCCTATTCTCTCCTCTCCTATTCTCTACTCTCCTCCCCTACTACTCTCCTCTCCTCCCCTATTCTCTCCTCTCCTCCCCTATTCTCTCCTCTCCTCCCCTATTCTCTCCTCTCCTCCCCTATTCTCTCCACACCTCTTTTCTTCTTTGTATCTCTCCATCTAAATAAATGGAACTGAAGTACTGCATCTTCAGTGTGTCAGCCAGCAACATAGAGCCCAATATTAGACCAATAGCTTATACCACAATGTGATGTTTCCCCATCTCAGGCTACCGCTACTATTCTGATACATATGTCTTTGAGATTCTGCTATTGAAGAGCTGGATGTTGCACAATAACCTGACTCACGTCTAAGAAAAAGTAATTCAACCTACAGGAGCTACTGCTGAAAGACGAAGCAAATCCAGAGTCTTGTTAGGTAACCATATGTGTAGGTTGAGGTTAGAATATCGTTCTATTCGGTTTGAGTCGTATGCATGACTATATCGATCAAATCAATCACATGTATTTACAAAGCTCTTTTTACATCAGCAGATGTCGCAAAGTGCTTATACAGAAACCCAGCCTAAAACCTCAAACAGCAAGCAATGCAGATGTAGAAGCACAGTGGCTAGTAAAAACTCCCGAGAAATTCAGGAAGCTAGGAAGAAACCTGGAGAGGAACCAGGCTCTGAGATATGGCCAGTCCTCTTCTGGCTGTGTCAGGTGGATGGTCAAATAATAATCACAGTGGTTGTCGAGGGTGCAACAGGTCAGCACCTCAGGAGTAAATGTCAGTTGGCTTTTCATAGCCAAGCATTCAGAGGTCGAGACAGCAGGTGTGGTAGAGAGAGAGAGGGAGACTGTGTCATCTTCCATTTTACAGTAAGACTGATGATACCTAAATGCATTAAAAGTAGAACACCAATTAATCATCAAGGTGTCGGAAGTGTTCCTCTTAACTGCCTTTCCACCATTTCCCCACCCCACATTAATCTCCCTCCCCAGGGGAACACTTATATGGATTTGTGTTTCCCGGGTCATCAATCTAATTTGACAGGAGATGAACAAGATTAGAGAGAGAGGACAATCAGAGGAGGGAGGTGTTAATCTAAGGTTGTGCAGTGTGTGTGTGTGTGGTATTACGTGAGTGTGAGTGCACGTGCTTGTGTGTCTTCGTGTTAGTACATGTGTGTCTGTATGTGTGTTTGTGTGTTAGTACATTGTTTTGCTTACAGCATCACCTCGACTCCAAGGTGTCAGACACAGACAAGACTGTATGATCAATCACACTACACTGATAATAATGTCTATATACTGACAGGTTAACTATGTGTCCATAGACATCAAATGCAGACACAGCATGTTAGTGTTCGAAGATAATGTGTTTTGCAGTCTTCTTCAAACCTTGTCGAGGAGAGCATGATGAAGTGTATGTGTTTACACCAGCCCAGCGCCAACACAGCACATTACACACATTAACAGTCCAACTTGATTAGCTAAATCATGTGTGGTGGTGCTGGGCTGGAACTAAAGCCTTCACACCCTGAACACTGGTGAGGTAGATAGAGGAGAGATTTATTTTTGACTCCCGTCTGAGCCACCCACGGCCCACCTACAATTCAGCACAGGCACAAAAGCATCTATTTGCAAGCAGCCATGCGTGTGCTTGCTGAAAGGAGTAATCCATTAAAAGCCTGCAGTCACACACTTCCCCGCATTAGAACTGCTTCTGTGTAACTTCATCTCAACCTCTACTTCTCTCTTTCTCTCCCTCCCTCTCTTCACTCCCTCCCATCTCCCTCTCACACCTTTTTTCTCTCCTCCAAGCAGCAAAGATCATCCGTCTTATTCCCTGTTACAGTTGATTGTATATCATTTCCCTCCCTTACTTCAAGAGGAATAGAATGGTGACCTCAACACATCATGATATCACAGACTGTCAGCTCTATTCTAGTCAATACAGTTCTACCTGAACGCTTTGTAAGTTGGGCCCTCCTGAGTAGCAGGTGAGAGAGAGAGGTAGAGAGAGGGGAAGAGAGGGAGAGAGAGTGGTAGAGAGAGGGGGAGAGAGAGAGAGGTAGAAAGAGGGGAAGAGAGGGAGAGAGAGAGATTCAGTCATGCAGACAAGCTTCATAGGTTTAGATTTGTAGACAGAGACTGAGCTCCAAGAGCAGCTGACATAAACTCTGCCCACATTCTAATGTGAAACAGTTACTCACACACATCCTTCATTTCCTTAATTGTACTGGGAGGTAGTGTTTTTTTAGGAGAGTTATGCCACGTTCACTTGCTAGTCTGAACTAGGAAACTGTGTAATTTCCGACTTGCTAACTGGTTGTTGTTATACACAAACCACGTTCAACCAGTTAGCAAGTCAGAAATTCCAGCTTCCTAGTTCCGACTAGCATGTGAATGTGGCATAAGTGGAGAGAAGCCTGAGAGGTGGCTTTGGTCTCGTTTGTTGGACAGATGTTTTTTGACTGATAGGCTAAGATGTAGAGAGACAAATAATAACTGCTTTATTATCAGATTATCGATTTTTCTCTCTCATAACGTTGACACAATGTAAATCTCAACAACATGGGAGTAAGGAAGAATATTAATATAATTTTGTCTGACTGGAGAGAGCAAGTTTGGATTAGATGTCACTTATCTAATTCTCACTGTGTAGCTGAATATGTAATATGTAGAGAGAAGCAGTCTTGTTTGTGTACTGATTGTGATCGGACTCCAGCTGTGCACTAAAGCCCAGTCTATCTGTGAGATGTAGATTAGCATGGGCTGTGTGGTTCAGAGTTAGGGCACCAGACAATGGCTGGCTCTTGTAAATATTTAATTAAGGTAAAAATTACATAGTTTGATTGTAATGTAAAATATTGTGCCAGATTGAAGGGGGAGAGAGAAAGAGGGAGGAGAGGGAGAGAGCAGAGAGAGAGACAGCGAGTAAAGAAGGAGAGAGAGGGAGAGAGCAGAGAGAGACCGCGAGTAAAGAAGGAGAGAGAGGGAGAGAGCAGAGAGAGAGACAGCGAGTAAAGAAGGAGAGAGAGGGAGGAGTGGGAGAGGGAGAGAGCAGAGAGAGAGACAGCGAGTAAAGATGGAGAGAGAGGGAGGAGAGGGAGAGAGCAGAGAGAGAGACAGCGAGTAAAGAAGGAGAGAGAGGGAGGAGAGGGAGAGAGCAGAGAGAGAGACAGTGAGTAAAGAAGAAGAGAGAGGGGGGAGAGGGAGAGAGTAGAGAGAGAGACCGCGAGTAAAGAAGGAGAGAGGGGGAGGAGAGGGAGAGAGCAGAGAGAGAGACAGCGAGTAAAGAAGGAGAGAGAGGGGGGAGAGGGAGATAGCAGAGAGAGAGACAGCGAGTAAAGATGGAGAGAGAGGGAGGAGAGGGAGAGAGCAGAGAGAGAGACAGCGAGTAAAGAAGGAGAGAGAGGGGGGAGAGGGAGATAGCAGAGAGAGAGACAGCGAGTAAAGAAGGAGAGAGAGGGAGGAGAGGGAGAGAGTAGAGAGAGACCGCGAGTAAAGAAGGAGAGAGAGGGAGAGAGCAGAGAGAGAGACAGCGAGTAAAGAAGGAGAGAGAGGGAGGAGAGGGAGAGAGCAGAGAGAGAGACAGCGAGTAAAGAAGGAGAGAGAGGGAGGAGAGGGAGAGAGCAGAGAGAGAGACAGCGAGTAAAGATGGAGAGAGAGGGAGGAGAGGGAGAGAGCAGAGCAGAGAGAGAGACAGCGAGTAAAGAAGGAGAGAGAGGGAGGAGAGGGAGAGAGCAGAGAGAGAGACAGTGAGTAAAGAAGAAGAGAGAGGGGGGAGAGGGAGATAGCAGAGAGAGAGAGACAGCGAGTAAAGAAGGAGAGAGAGGGAGGAGAGGGAGAGAGTAGAGAGAGAGACCGCGAGTAAAGAAGGAGAGAGAGGGAGAGAGCAGAGAGAGAGACAGCGAGTAAAGAAGGAGAGAGAGGGAGGAGAGGGAGAGAGCAGAGAGAGAGACAGCGAGTAAAGAAGGAGAGAGAGGGAGGAGAGTGAGAGAGCAGAGAGAGAGACAGCGAGTAAAGAAGGAGAGAGAGGGAGGAGAGGGAGAGAGCAGAGAGAGAGACAGCGAGTAAAGAAGGAGAGAGGGGAGGAGAGGGAGAGAGCAGAGAGAGAGACAGCGAGTAAAGATGGAGAGAGAGGGAGGAGAGGGAGAGAGCAGAGAGAGAGACAGCGAGTAAAGAAGGAGAGAGAGGGGGGAGAGGGAGATAGCAGAGAGAGAGACAGCGAGTAAAGAAGGAGAGAGAGAGAGGAGAGGGAGAGAGTAGAGAGAGAGACCGCGAGTAAAGAAGGAGAGAGAGGGAGAGAGCAGAGAGAGAGACAGCGAGTAAAGAAGGAGAGAGAGGGAGGAGAGGGAGAGAGCAGAGAGAGAGACAGCGAGTAAAGAAGGAGAGAGAGGGAGGAGAGGGAGAGAGCAGAGAGAGAGACAGCGAGTAAAGAAGGAGAGAGAGGGAGGAGAGGGAGAGAGCAGAGAGAGAGACAGCGAGTAAAGAAGGAGAGAGAGGGAGGAGAGGGAGAGAGCAGAGAGAGAGACAGCGAGTAAAGAAGGAGAGAGGGGAGGAGAGGGAGAGAGCAGAGAGAGAGACAGCGAGTAAAGATGGAGAGAGAGGGAGGAGAGGGAGAGAGCAGAGAGAGAGACAGCGAGTAAAGAAGGAGAGAGAGGGAGGAGAGGGAGAGAGCAGAGAGAGACAGCGAGTAAAGAAGGAGAGAGAGGGAGGAGAGGGAGAGAGCAGAGAGAGAGACAGCGAGTAAAGAAGGAGAGAGAGGGAGGAGAGAAACAGAGAGCATAGAGGACAGAGCTGACAGCTAAAAGCAGCGACAGTCTGATTGGAGCAGAGGGAAAGGTCAGGGGTCAAGAGAGAAAATTAGCCGGGGTTGGAGTGCTGTCGTCATGGACTACAATTAGAGCAGAATTGACAGGCAGATTCAGACAGAACTTCCTGTTCTGTTCGATTCGTGAATGATTTCTTCTTTAGTCAAATCAAATTTTAAACAACAGGTGTACTGAGTACTGAGTCCATGTGCAGAGGTACGAGGTAATAACATGGCTATATACACAGGGTACCAGTACGGAGTCCATGTGCAGGGGTACGAGGTAATAACATGGCTATATACACAGGGTACCAGTACGGAGTCCATGTGCAGGGGTACGAGGTACTTGAGGTAGATATGTACATATAACTAGGAATAAAGAGACTACCCATTATCCATTGATTAAGATGATATCTATGAGAGTAAAAGGATGGATATGGGTGCATGTGTGTCTCTGTTTGCATTTGATGTTACAGTTGTACTATATTGAAAGAAAGTCAGTAAGCCTAGTTGGGGGTAAAACATGTATTCATAAATATATTCATTCATTAATTTACCTGAAACCAAACAGGAAACACTGTTTCCAATTTCACCATGGTTTATCTCTTCCACACTTTTCTATTGATCGTATTGATCTGTTCTCTTCTCCTGAGCCAGAACCTTGACATCTCTCCCTGCTTGGCCAGTAGGGTGTGTCTGTGTGTGTGCGTGTGTGTGTGTGCGCGTGTCTGTGTGTCTGTGTGTGTATGCATACACCTGTGCATGAGCATACATGTGAGCGTGTCAGAGCCTTAGCTTATCTCCCTGCTTGGCTAGTAGGGTGTGTCTGTGTGTGGGTGCGTGTGTGCGCGTGTCTGTGTCTGTGTGTGTGTATGCATACACCTGTGCATGAGCATGCATGTGAGCGTGTCAGAGCCTTAGCTTCTCTCCCTGCTTGGCTAGTAGTATATTTGCTCCAGCTTCTTCACACAGATCTGTATACAGAAGTATCCACGTATCTGCGTTCCACTGTATTCATCTGTTCTGTCTCCCAGATCCTCCTCCTTCTCTCTACCTCTCTCTCTCTCTCTACCTCTCTCTCTCTCTCTCTCTCTCTCTCTACCTCTCTCTCTCTCTCTCTCTCTCTCTCTCTTTGTAAAGTTAAGACCTTACCTCACCTTCTCTTGTGATAATTTTCCTCTATTTTACTTCCGGTTTCCAAAAGTCCCATCCTATATCTGGGCTAATTAGTAATGATGACTGTCCTCTACACGCACACACACACACACAGAGACACACACACACACACACACACACACACACAGAGACACACACACACACACACACAGAGACACACACACACACACACAACACACAGAGACACACACACACACACACACACAGAGACACACACACACACACACACAGAGACACACACACACACACACACACAAACACACACACAGAGACACACACACACACAGAGACACACACACACACACACACACAGAGACACACACACACACACACACACACACACACACAGAGACACACACACGCACGCACACACACACACAATACACAGTGTCACACAGTCAAGTTAATTTCCCTCATTGCTGTTACTAATGAACTCTGACACACAGGAGGATGGGAGGCGTGCATAGATTCCATTAGATTCCAGGGAAACGTTTTAATCATCGACTTTTACATGTGTTTGATGAGTGTGATGACTGCACCAGAAGAGGGAAACACAGACCTGATTGCTGAATGTGACAACCTCAGTCTCTCTTCCCAGCAAACAAATGCTGAGTGTATGGTTGCTTCCCAAATAGCACCCTATTCCCTATATAGTACATTACATTTAACCAGGGCCCATAGGCCTCCTGTCTAAAGAAGTGCACTATGCAGGAAGTAGGGTGTCATTTGGGCACATACTATGAGTGCTCCTGCAACAATCTCCCATCTGAATAACTATTCTTATTCTAATGAAGTATAATTACAGTAGACACGGTTGATTAGCAGGATTGTCATGGCAACATTGTATTTGTTCATTAGAATTACCCACAAACAGACACAGAGCGGAGAAGACACTCTCTGTAAAACAAAACACACTCAGCAACCCCTAGAAGGTGTTTAGTTTTCTCAGAAAACCAAGCAACTTTCTAGAACAAGCAAAGAACCCTTAACAAAACCTGATGAACATCTATTTCCAGGAACAACACCTTGTGAACCCTACTCTCCCTCGTTATGTTGTTAGAGAGAGAGAGAAAGAGAGAGAGACCCACTGGACACACCACGTCATTTACACTGGGAAATGTGGGTAATATTTGGTTGAGACATTGATCAATGCGATTTCAACCTTTATTCGCACACTCAACAAGACAGCCAGAAGTTTGTTGAATTCCCCATGTGTTATCACTGCGCTTTCAACCATTTAATAGCACAACAAAGTTCAAATGGGAATACAATGTCAGATGTTTAGTATTTATACAACAACGTAACGTGTCATCACTGTGCTTCATCTAATAGCACAACCAAATCACCTGGATTGCTGATGAGATGACATTAGAAGTACCTGGTGTTCCAGATTCTGCTCTGATTATTACAGCCATATTGTTAAGATCTCCACACACCCGGGACCTCAGCATGATATCTTGAACATTAACACTTTTTTACATAACAAGACGTTTATAGTTACATTAACCTGAAAATGTGGCCGTGGATGTGTTACTCATTCTAAGGTTGAATAAATACTGTTACATTAGTTTGTAAGATAGTCTTAACTGTAGGCTGTTTCATGTATTTCAAAAGTGATATTGAATTGTGTTTGGTTGTCAACGCAACAAAATATCAACATTTGAAGGCGATGTATCTTTTGTGCCACAAACTTAGTCTGGCTTTAATTCCAGTTTGTCTACAAATTAATACTTGATATGTTGGATTCATCTCAACCCCCAAACAATTGACAAAAAATACGTTTAAGAATAGGACTAAATCAAATCAAACATTAAATGCACTTTAAATAAAGTTTGATTTGATTTAGTCCTATTCTTTAACTTAGCTTTTTGGTTGAGATGGAGAAGTGAGTCCAACATATTAATTAACAACTTGAAGATTACATTTGAAATCAACCAAAGCTTGAAACCCTTGGCCTATTGTATTGTACCACCCTGCATACCACTCTGCATACCGCCCTGCATACCACTGCTGGCTTGCTTCTGAAGCTAGGCAGGGTTGGTCCTGGTCAGTCCCTGGATGGGACACCAGATGCTGCTGGAAGTGGTGTTGGAGGGCCAGTAGGAGGCACTCTTTCCTCTGGTCTAAAAAATATCCCAGGGCAGTGATTGGGGACACTGCCATGTGTAGGGTGCTGTCTTTTGGATGGGACGTTAAACGGGTGTCCTGACTCTCTGAGGTCATTAAAGATCCCATGGCACTTATCGTAAGAGTAGGGGTGTTAACCCCGGTGTCCTGGCTAAATTCCCAATCTGGCCCTCAAACCATCATGGTCACCTAATAATCCCCAGTTTACAATTGGCTCATTTCTCCCCTGTAACTATTCCCCAGGTCGTTGCTGTAAAAGAGAACGTGTTCTCAGTCAACTTACCTGGAAAAATAAAATGGTCTATTTTTAGTTTAATTGAAACAATATCTGTTGATGACAAATGCGATATAGGCATAAATATTGATGATATATGACCTGTAAAGTATGGTTACATTTCATTTGCACTGTTAAAACGACCCTTTGGAATGACTTCGATAGAAACAGGAAATCCATTTAGTTATTAAGAGATCTCTCAATAATCATTGTCACTATAGCACATTAGTAGTCGGCAACATATTAAAGCTAAGCAGGGCTGGTTTTGGTTTGGTTAAAACCCTGGATGGGAGACCAAATGGATAGCTGTATATAAATCAATTATTCAATAGGAGGTGCTGGCCAGCCTATTGTTTTTTTCTGATAGTGGATATAACTTTGGAGATCTGACATTGTTTCCAAAGTACAAATTCAACAAATATAGTTTGTCTATTTCGAAAATTGGTTACCATGATGATATAATCCTGTGGTTGAAATTTCACCCTCAACACAACAGATTACTTTCTTCAAGTAAAACAACATTGATTCAACCAGTTTGTGCCCAGTGGGGAGTGATTAAAAAAATAGAGGGAGAGGAAGAGAGAGATCGAGAGAAGGAGAGTGAGACAGAAAGAGAGAGAGAGAAACCGAACGAGAGAGTGAGACAGAAAGAGAGAGAGAGACCGAACGAGAGAGAGAGAGACAGAAAAACAGAGAGAGACAGAAAGTGGGAGATAAAAAGAGAGAGCCAGAAAGAGAGATAAAGAGAGAGGCAGTATCGTTGGTATGATAATGTCATTAGCAGTCCCAGACCCAGAGAACCATCAGCTTGCTAGAGGCAGTGGGCCAATAAGCCATTAGCACTGGCTAATCACTAGATGGCTAAAGACGAGCACATCAACTGTGTGAATGTGTTCGTGCATATGTGTGTGTGTTGTGTGTGTGTTCATGCATGTGTGTGTGTCGTGTGCCTATGTGTGTTCAACACTGAGTGAGTGAGTTAGTGTATCCCAGCCTATTGTCAAGTATTAATTCTACTCTATAGATCAAGTTTGATCATTACTGTATTATCCATTGAGGTTGTGAACTAGTTTAGTGGGGGAAGCAATTTAATGCAGAGAGAGAGGAAATAGAATTCTGCTTATAAAAACCCTGGGCTGCTGTGTAGCACACACACACACACACACACACATCTGTAACCCATGGGGGAAGGAAAGGAAGGGAAGAGAGATTGGAGGCATGATGGAAATAGATTTGATCATTTAAGTGTCACAGAGACAGATTGCATTTGTGTGTTTTTTTTTAGAGAGATAGAAAGGTAGTGTTAGAGATGGATAATGAGGGATATGGAGTGGTTGTTATGTGGAGAGATGTGAAGAGGTTTGGCCTTATGTAAATGTGCTGGCTGAGGCTAGCTGGCTGTGCACAGACCAATCAGTCTGAACCCTGTCTGATGTTCTCTTACTTGTGGTGTTGTTTTCTCTCTGTGTCTTTGTCCTCGTAACAGCTTCTATCCCCTAGACATACAGTAAGACTGTTAAATGGCTAACAACTAATGCTCTCGCAGAGACTATTGACTAAGCCCATCCACAGGGATCTACCCACTCAGACACACACCCTCACTGTTAGTCTTACTCCCACGCACACCAGTGGAGGCTGCTGAGGGGAGGACGGCTCATAATAATGGCTGGAACGGAGCAAATGGAATGGCATCAAACACCTGGTTTCCATTGATGCCATTCTACTAATTCCACTCCAACCATTACCACGAGCCCATCCTCCCCAATGAAGGTGGCACCAACCTACTGTGATGCACACACATACTCACATACACACACTCACATACACCCTTACATGCTGACCAGCCCGGACACGTCGCGTGCGCGATCGTCGCAAAATAAATGTAGAAATCCATGTTATTGAATTATTGCACCCACACTGCTCGCGCGCCAACGAACGTCTGTGATGCCAAGGGCTAAAATTAAACTCCTTTCTATTTCTGACACAGATCGCGCTGAATGTCCTGCCTCTCCCATCTCCTCATTGGTTTATAGAAGCAGGTACCCACGTGCCATCTCCTCATTGGTTATACCCACGTGGGTGATTGAAAGACGAACTGTTTTGCCGGTCGTCGTGGTAATACTATGAAAGTTTAGATGCCGATCGCCATATAAGTTCAAAGATGAAAAAGCCTGGAAGGAGGAGACATGACTAGAAACGATTCGGTTCGCCGTGGGCTTCATGAAATGGGTTTCCATGGCCAAGCAGTCGCACATAAGCCTAAGATCACCATGTGTAATGCCAAGCGTCAGCTGGAGTGGTGTAAAGCTCGCTGGCATTGGATTCTGGAGAAGTGGAAATGCGTTTTCTGGAGTGATGAATCATGCTTCACCATCTGGCAGTCCGACAGATGGATCTGGGTTTGGAGGATGCAAGGAGAATGCTACCTGCCCCAATGCATAGTGCCAACTGTCAAGTTTGGTGGAGGGGGCATAGAGCCCTGACCTCAACCTCTTCAAACACCTTAGGGATGAATTGGAATGCCGACTGCGAGCTAGGCCTATTCGCCCAACATCAGTTCCAACCTCACTAATGCTCTTGTGGCTGAATGGAAGCAAGTCCCCGCAGTAATTTTCCAACATCTAGTGGAAAGCCTTCCCAGAAGAGTGGAGGCTGTTAGAGCAGCAAAGGGCGGCACCAACTCCATATTAATGCACATGATTTTGGAATGAGATGGTCAATGAGCAGGTTTCCACATACTTTTGATCATGTAGTGTATCTATTTATCCTGCTACTGGTCGCTATTAATCCTATTTACATGTATAGTGCATTCGATAAGTGTCGGTCTCCACACAATACCCCATAATGACAAAGAAAAAACAGGTTTTTAGAAATTGTTGCAACAAAAAAAAGAAATATCACATTTCCATAAGTATTCGGACCCTTTACTCAGTACTTTGTTGAAGCACCTTTGGCAGCGCTTACAGCCTCTAGTCTTCTTGGGTATGACACTACAAGCTTGGCACACCTGTATTTGGGGAGTTTCTCCTATTCTTCTCTGCAGATCCTCTCAGGCTCTGTCAGGTTGGATGGGGAGCATCGCTGCACAGCAATTTTCAGGTCTCTCCAGAGATGTTCGATGGCTGGGCCACTCAAGAACATTCAGACACTTGTCCAGAAGCCACTCCTGCGTTGTCTTGGCTGTGTGTTTAGGGTGGTTGTCCTGTTGGAACGTGAATCTTCGCCCCGGTCTGAGGTCCTGAGTGCGTTGGAGCAGATTTTCATCAAGGATCACTCTGTGCTTGGCACCTTTCATCTTTCCCTCGATCCTGACTAGTCTCCCGGTCCCTGCCGCTGAAAAACATCATCACAGCATGATGCTGCCACCACCATGCTTCACCGCCACCACCAGTGATGCTTGGCATTCATGCCAAAGAGTTCAATCTCGGTTTCATCAGACCATTAAATCTTGTTCCTCATGGTCGGAGAGTCCTTTAGGCACACCAACCCGGCTGTCATGTGCATTTACTGAGGAGTGGCATCCGTCTGGCCACTCTACCCTAAAGGCCTGATTGGTGGAGTGTTGCAGAGATGGTTGTCTTCTGGAAGGTTCTCCCATCTCCACAGAGGAACTCTGGAGCTCTGTCAGAGACCATCGGGTTCTTGGTCACCTCCCTGACCAAGGCCCTTCTCCCTCCGAATGTACTGTATTAGTATATTAGCATAAACATTTATATTACTGAACAAAAATATAAATGCAACATGCAACAATTTCATTTTTTTTACTGAGTTACAATTCATATAAGGATTGAAAAATCAATTGAAATAAATGAATTGGGCTTAATCTATGGATTTCCCATTACTGTGAATACAGATGTGCATCTGTTGGTCACAGATACCTTTAAAAAAAAGTAGGGGCGTGGATCAGAAAACCAGTCAGTACCTGGTGTGACCACCACTTGCCTCATGCAGCGTGCCATATCTCCTTCGTATAGAGTTGATCAGGCTGTTGTTTGTGACCTGTGGAATGTTGTCTGACTCTCTTCAATGGCTGTGCAAAATTGCTGGATATTGGCGAGAAGTGGAACACACTGTCGCACACATCGATCCAGAGCATCCCAAACATGCTTATTGGGTGAAATGTTCGGTGAGTATGCAGGCCATGGAAGAACTGGAACATTTTCAACTTCTAGAATTTGTGTACAGATCCTTGCAGCATGGGGCCGTGCATTATCATGCTGAAGCATGAGGTGATGGTGGCTGATGAATGGCACGACCGTGGGCCTCGGCATCTCGGCACGGTATCTCTATACATTAACATTGCCATCGATAAAATGCAATTTTGTTAATTGTCTGTAGTTTATGCCTGCCCATACCATAATCCCACCACCACCATGAGGCACTCTGTTCACAACTTTGACATCAGCAAACCACTCGCCAACACAACGCCATACATGTGGTCTGCGATTGTGAGGCCAGTTGGACGTACTTCCAAATTTTCTAAAATGGAAGCTTATGAATGAACATTAAATTATCTGGCTACAGCTCTGGTGGACATTCCTGCAGTCAGCATGCCAATTGAACGTTCCCTATAACTCGAGACATCTGTGGCATTGTGTTGTGTGACAAAACTGCACCTTTTTGTGGCCTTTTATTGTTCCCCAGCACAAGGTGCAGTGTGTAATGATGATGCTGTATAATCACTTTCTTGATATGCCACACCTGTCAGGTGGATGGATCATCATGGCAAAGAAAAAATGCTCTCTAACAGTCATGTAAACAAATTTGTGCACAATAATTTTGTGCGTATGGAACATTCCTAGATCTTTTATTTCAGCTCATGAAACATGGGACCAACACTTTACATGTTGCGTTTATATTTTTGTTCTTTATATATTCCAGTGATTTTTAATCAATTTACATGCATATCTGCCTATCACGCCTACACTGACGTTCTTGCACACTCACACTAACACCCACACACATACACTCAAATACACACACCGCAGGAGGTTGGTGGCACCTTGATTGGGGAGGACGGGTTCATGGTAATGGCTGGAGCGGAATCGGAGTAATGGTGTCAAATACATTAAACACAAGGTTTCCATGTGTTTGATGCCATTCCATTTATTCCGTTCAAGCCATTATTATGAGCCGTCCTCCCCTCAGCAGCCTCAACTGACACACTCACCACCACACATCACTTATGCTGCTGCCATATTGTTTGCTACTATTATTATTATTTATCCTTCTATCAGTGACTTTCTCCTAATCTCCTGCCTACAGGTACATATCTACCTCAACTACTCCAGTATCCCTGCACAGTTAAGCATTTCACTGTACTTGTGCATGTGACAAATACAACTTTAAATGTATCTTTGTCAGTGTCGGTCTCTCTTTCTCCTATTGCCATCTTCCTTTCTTGCTTTCTCTCCCTCTCTATCTCCGTTACAAAATGTGTGTGTGTCTGATATCTCATAAAATAATATGATCCACTATGTTATGCTGTGTTGTGATCTCCCTGTCTCCTACAGGACTCTGTCTCTTCTGTGCAGCTCACCACATGAGTCTACAGCGCCCTCTACTGTTTAACTATAGCAAAACACACACACACGCATGCAGACACACACACACACACACGCACACACACACACAGAGAGAACACACACACACACACAGAACACACACAAACACACAAAGATTTCCGGCTCGGTATTAACTAGGTATGGAATCCCAGACAGCTCCAGAACAACAGTAATGACACCTAAATGTGTTTTATATTGCTGATATAAAAACCTGTTTTCATTTTCATAATGAGCATAATAAACACCTGCTCTCCCCTTATTTTCTCTCTCTCTCGCTCCTGAGGCTTAGAGACTAAGGGACCATAACACAGGAGAACTTAACGTACAAACAAGCCTGATCTCAGATTCTTACGGTTAATTTAGGATGTCTCCTTTCTTCTTCATTCAATCACTTTTATTACTTAAAGCAATTGGAAAATTAAAGCAAAACGGTCTACATTGAACTGTCTTCAAACATGTGAGGAAGTACAGCAGAGTAGCCTACAGTACAGTACATGTGATATTAGCAAAGCAGTACAGCAGAGTAGCCTACAGTAAGTACATGTGATATTAGCAAAGCAGTACAGTAGAGCTATTTGGCACAATTCACTTGAACTGAAGTACATGCATAGCAGTGGGAAGTAGGGTGCTGCAAGCCCCTAAAATTCAGAATATAAAATGTTAAATATTTGTTGAAATAAATACTGGGCCTTTACTAGTATTATGAGACAGATCTGTACTGCAGGCAAAACATTTTTTAAGCATCTCTGCTTTGGCAAAACAGGTAGTTGCATAATTAAGAACAGTATCTTGCAGGATTCTATAGTTGGAATTGTAAGAGTTGTTGCCTTGTCCCTTTCTCTGAGATTAGAATGACAATGGAATCCAGAATGAACAAAACCCTGTCCTCAAACACTTACATCAAAAGGTGCAAAATTATGGGCAAAGACAAAAAACATCCACATCAAATTAAATATTTTTCTTGATCAAATAACATGGAAAACAACCACTTTCTGTGAAGTATTAATTGACCATCCTTACAAACCACATAATGCAAATTGACATTACTGTATTGTACATAGGCTGGTCATCTACAGTAGTAGGTGTGTACCTGTAGACTTGTACCTGTGGTTTTTGGTGATGTGATGATGTGGCTCAGTTAGTAGAGCATGGCGCTTGCAATGGTTGTGGGTTTGATTCCCATGGGGGACCAAACGAAAAAGTATAAAAGGTAAGCACTCACTACTGTAAGTTGCTCTGTATAAGAGCGTAAATGGAATGAATAGACCATTTCAGTTTTCACATAGAAATAAGTTGCATTTGCAAAGTATTGCAAGAAACTGGAAAACATATTGATTAAGTAAAGTTAGATCAAAGCTGAATCATTCTGCCAAGATCAAATAACGATGAATTAGTATTTTACATAACAGAACCAAATATAACAGCATAGTATCGCAGGCCTATCGGGTCATGTTACCGTTCCACCAAAAACACCTCCTCTATTTCTGATGCCGTTTGAGGATGGTTAGCTGGAGCTGAATAGTCGGAAGAAAATGTTATGAGCCAAAACTCAGCAGAGCCACTAGGCAGGATATGTGCTTTGATTGAAATAAAATACAAGAATGGCTTATAGTTTGTTAACATCACCTGCTCTGATTCGCTCACAAAACAGTAATTCGTGAAGATCGAAGTACATAGGCTATTCCTATGAAACTGATTGAGATCAATCCAATGTTGGCATGCAGATGTAGTTTCACTGGTAAAATGTGAATAATCATCATTCATGATTGACAGTGATGATGGCCATAGGAATGCCTAACTTGGTGTTTGAGGGTATTAAAAATAAAAAAAATTCTTGAGACAATATGTGTGGGCATAGGCAGACATTGCAATTGGACAATGGATTTTATGCATATTTTATTACAGGGATCTCCACCCTGTTCCTGGTGAGCTGCCATCATGTCGGTTTTCATTCCAACCCTAATCTAGTGCACCTGATTCTAATACTTAACTGGTTTATTGTTGAATCTATTCATTGCATAGAATCCACTGTAAGTAAGATCTGTGGTAGGTCTGTAGCCATGGTGTCTGTATGCTACATGTGTTCCCTGCTGGATTCATCCATTTGACCAGAAGCCAGAATTCCACCGTCCCGTACTCATTACCAACAGCAGAATAAAGAATCTTGAATAGCAGCACCATAGACAATCCTTTCACCCGGAGAGGATTATTTTACCAAACCAGCATTGCAATCCAATGAATGTACGATTTAGGCAATAAACTGAGATATTTTGCAGCGCTGTAAAAACTGTTTTGGCTGTGCTACAGAAGGCTCTATCTGTCTGCTAATAGGCTACAGGACTAGTAAAGGCCCAGTGCACTAATTTTGTAAAGAAAAAAACAAACAAACAATATACAGTGGGGCAAAAAAGTATTTAGTCAGCCACCAATTGTGCAAGTTCTCCCACTTAAAAAGATGAGAGAGGCCTGTAATTTTCATCATAGGTACACTTCAACTATGACAGACAAAATAAGAGAAAAAAAATCCAGAAAATCACATTGTAGGATTTTTTATGAATTTATTTGCAAATTATGAACAAAAGTTTATCTCAATACTTTGTTATATACCCTTTGTTGGCAATGACAGAGGTCAAACATTTTCTGTAAGTCTTCACAAGGTTTTCACACACTGTTGCTGGTATTTTGTCCCATTCCTCCATGCAGATCTCCTCTAGAGCAGTGATGTTTTGGGGCTGTTGTTGGGCAACATGGAATTTCAACTCCCTCCAAAGATGTTCTATGGGGTTGAGATCTGGAGACTGGCTAGGCCACTCCAGGACCTTGAAATGCTTCTTACGAAGCCACTCCTTCGTTGCCCGGGCGGTGTGTTTGGGATCATTGTCATGCTGAAAGACCCAGCCACGTTTCATCTTCAATGCCCTTGCTGATGGAAGGCGTCAGCCTTCAAAGCATCAGCTCTAGCTCGATGCGGATGTTGCCTGTAATCCATGGCTTCTAGTTGGGATATGTACGTACAGTCAATGTGGGAATGACGTTGTCGATGCACTTATTGATGAAGCCGAAGACTGAGGTGGTGTACTCCTCAATACCATTGGATGAATCCCGGAACATATTCCAGTCTGTGCTAGCAAAACAGTCCTGTAGTGTAGCATCCGCATCGTCTGACCACTTCCGTATTGAGCGAGTCACTGGTACTTCCTGATTTAGTTTTTGCTTGTAAGCAGGAATCAGGAGGATTGAATTATGGTCAGATTTGCCAAACGGAGGGCAGGGGAGAGCTTTGTATGCATCTCTCTGTTTGGAGTAAAGGTGGTCTAGGATTTTTTTTCTCTGGTTGCACATGTGACATGCTGGTAAAAATTTGGTAAAACTGATTTAACTTCTCGAGTGTAGGGGGCAGGATTTTCGTTTTGGCAACAACAACAAAAACATACCCATTTGAAACTGCCTATTTCTCAGGCCCAGAAACTAGAATATGCATATAATTGTCAGATTAGGATAGAAAACACTCTAAAGTTTCCAAAACTGTCAAAATATTGTCTGTGAGTATAACAGAACTGATATTGCAGGCGAAAACCTGAGGAAAATCAAACCAGGAAGTGCTGTTTTTCCTGAAAGATCTCTGTTCCATTGGATGCCTTGCCTCCATTTAAAGGGATATCAACCAGATTCCTTTTCCCATGGCTTCCTCTTTAGACATAGTTTCAGGCTTTTATTTTGAAAAATGAGCGAGAAAGATAGCATTCGCGTCAGTGGATAGCTAGCTGGGTGTTCACAGAGATTTGCTTGCGCAACAGAGTGGGGCAGCCATTGTCTCTCCCTCTCCTATTGAGAAAGCGACAGTCCCGGTTGATATATTATCGATTATATGTTTGACATGTTTCTGTGGACATTACGGATACTATTTGGAATTTTCGTCTGCGATGTCGTGACCGCTCGAGCCTGTGAATTTCTGAACATAATGCGCCAAACAAATGGAGGTATTTTGGATATAAAAATAATCTTTTTGGAACAAAAGGAACATTTATTGTGCAACTGGAGTCTCGTGAGTGCAAACATCCGAAGATCATCAAAGGTAAGCGATTTAATCTATTGCTTTTCTGACTTTCGTGACCAATCTACTTGGCTGCTAGTGTTTGTAATATTTTGTCTACTGAGAGAGATGTTCTTACATAAACGCTTGTTATGCTTTCGCCGAAAAGCTGTATTGAGATCTGACACGCCAGGTGGATTAACAACAAGCTAAGCTGTGTTTTGCTATATTGCACTTGTGATTTCATGAAAATTTAATATTTTTAGTAATTTAATTTGAATTTGGCGCGCTGCAATTCAGCGGGTGTTGATGAAAATGATCCCGCTAACGGGATGGGTGTGTCAAGAAGTTAATTTTGCCTGCATTAAAGTACCCGGCATGTAGGTGCGCCACTTCTGGGTGAACATTTTCTTCTTCGCTTATTACCTTATAGAGTTTGTTGAGAGTCGTCTTAGTGCCAGCTTCGTTCTGTGGTGGTAAATAGACGGCTACGAATAATATAGATGAAAACTCTCATGGTAGAAAGTGTGGTCTACATCTTATCATAAGGTACTCTACCTCAGGCGAGCAATACCTTGAGACTTCTTTAATATTAGACATCGCACACCAGCTGTTATTGACAAATAGACACAGACCCCCACCCCTCGTCTTACTAGAGGTAGCGTCTCTGTTCTGCCGGTGCATGGAAAATCCCACTAGCTCTGTATTGCCCATATCATCATTATAGTCACGTCTCGGTGAAACATAAGATGTTACAGTTTTTAATGTCCCGTTGGTAGGATAATCTTACATCGTAGGTCATAAATTTTTTTCCAATGATTGCGCGTTAGCAAGAAGAACGGACAGCAGTGGGAGTTTACTCGCTCGCCTATGGATTCTCAGAAGGCTGCCCGATCTGCGGCCACTTTTCCTCCTTCTTTTCTTCACGCAAAAGGCGAGGACCTGTTCCAGTGAGAGCAGGATATCCTTCTCATGAGACTCATTAAAGGAAAAGGTTTCTTCCAGTCCACGGAGAGTAATCGCTGTTCTGATGTCCATAAGTTATTTTCAGTCATAAGAGACGGTAGCAGCAACATTATGTACACAATAAGTAAAAATATAAGTTACACAAAATGCTTTTTTTTTTTTTTAAATAGCACAATTGGTTGGGAGAATGTAAAACGTCAGCCATGTTCTTCGGAGCCATCATTCAATCAAAGTTACTGCAGATATAATGTGATTTGTCTATATTTTATCTCTGGCCAATGACCTTGAGCCTTGTTGGATGGGCCCTTCTAATATAACTATATCGCAGCACCCAAGAGGCTTGAGTTTTTGATATCTACCCTTAGATTTGGCGGTGACGCAGTGTCCCAATGAGTGACAGAACACTGAGCCAATCACAGCACAACTAGAGAACATTACCAACCCTTACGCTCTGTATTTTCCACTGGCTACCCCACCACAGAAAGCACTGAGCAAGGCTGAAACACCTGCATTTTGGAGCTGCCTTACTCAAGAAAGCAAAAAAGAGACCATGTTTGTATGCGGCAAACTGATATGTGACAGTATTAATGCCAAAGTAACATGTAAAGCAGGCAACCCCCCCACCCCCCAAAAAATGTGGTGCTCAAAACAGGTGTGACACAGGTATGCCAGTCCATCATTGTTTGAGTCTTTGAAGCAGTTGGCTTCTTGACCACCTGATAATAATTGGTATTTGGCACCTCCAATAGCTCCAGGCAAGAGTGCATGAAAATCGTGTATGGAATGGCATTTTATTTCATACTAGGGTAAGCAACAACAAAAAAGTGTTACGGTATTTTGTTTTTCCAACTGATAATCAAGTCAAAAACAGTCAATTCATGTATTGTTTTGGAATTAATATAACATGCAGGATTAAATGTTGGCATTACAAGAAAGACAGAGTAATAAGGGCGACACATAGGGTGGCACACAATTGGACCAGCGTCGTTCGGGTCTGGCCGGGGTAGGCCATCATTGTAAATAAGAAGTTGTTCTTAATTAACTGACTCGCCTAGTTAAATAAAGAAAAAAAACGCAAAATTGATATAACTGTGATATAAACCTACCAGATATAGTATCTTCTTAATGCCATGTAATGTTCATTGTCAGACTGACATCGTCTTCCTATAACATGGAATGTCATACATTATACATACTGTAGCTATTTGACACAAAGTGTGAAGGGCGTTCATTGGTGTTGACCTGGAGACACGTCAGTCCCTCGTGACTCTTCCAGCAATAGCGTAACAAAAGGCGGATGTTCTTAGCAAGCTAGCTGACCTGGGACAAGGTTTAATGAAGCTGGTTAACGATAGCTAGGTGGTCAGGATTTTCACGTTTCAAAAAATAGACATAGATCCCGGCAAACTGACATAAGGACAACATTTTTGATTTTGTCCCTGCGCCGTATTATCGCCGAACAGGTAATGTTAAAACTGGTCGACATTTTGTCTTTTTACACAATCTGTAGCTAGCTAGTTGGTTAATGTTAGCTTGCTTACTAGGCACTTTTAGCTAGCTTGCTACAACATTTGTGTTTTCTGTGACAGGTCATATAGTTAGCTAATTAGTATTTCGACGATTAATTCGTTTAGATGCATCTGTTTTACATATCCTGTTGCATATTATCGGCGTGCTTGGTTGGTCTCAAACAGCATGAAGCGCTTGCCTATATTAGTTAACTACATATTGTTAACGTTAGCTGTTTGACAGCTCTTCGACAGTCTGTAGACGACACTATAGTGTGACCAGTCGGTAGCAAAGGTTAGCATTCGCTGCACCTGCTGCCTGCTAACGATAATGTCACATTTTGTGTTAACCTAGTCATGGCAGTTGGTAAGATTACAATTTTAATAAGTCCTACTTAATTCGATTTCTACTATGCCCAAAGTTTTCTCGCTAGGTCCACTGTCATGTTTCAACAAGTTAGCTTGCTTCATATTTAGCTAGCTGGTATGCTAATTTGCTAAAGGTTCTTAGCTAGCAAGTCTGTATCACACGATGTGTAAATAAGTTCCCTTTAGCAATGTGTCATCACAATTAACCCAACAGTCTACTGTGTCTTGTAAATGACCTAGAATAGATAATGCCAGCTACAAGTCCAGCCTGTTGACTGTTCCCCCCCGTGTTTTCTCAGCATAATTACGTTAGTCCCAGGGAAGGATGGCCTCTCGTAAGAAGGTGCTGCTGAAGGTGATCATTCTCGGAGACTCTGGGTGAGTGACCTGGGCCCAGTTTCAGTTATCTGAACCTCACCTATCATAAAGTATTAAATGCATAGAAATAAAATGAATAGAACAGACTAATAATTGACTTGAATGGGGACTCTCATTCTATTCATTGTTTCTATGCATTTAGTCGTATCCAATAACTTGAAAAACTGGGCTCAGAAGATCATGGTGTTTACACAACTAGATGTCACTTATTTTGAACGTTACCGCTCAAGTGTGTGTTTGTTCCGTAGCACTCTTACATGTACATCAGCCTCTGTAAAGAAGTCAGGACCTTTATGGCACAGGTAGTTGTGCAGGGGGGGGTCAGTGGTTCAAGTCCTTCTCTGGCTGTTCTACTAAATAGCTACTGTTCTAAATGTGTTTGTGTTGGTGTGTCCCCAGGGTAGGGAAGACATCTCTGATGAACCAGTATGTAAATAAGAGGTTCAGTAACCAATACAAGGCCACTATAGGAGCTGACTTCCTCACCAAGGAGGTGATGGTGGATGACAGGCTGGTCACCATGCAGGTCAGTCTTGTGTGGTTGTGTATGTTCTTCTATATTATTAGCCTAGTCATGGGTGCTTACCTCTGCCAGATATGTCATAGTGTGTTTGAATCAGAGATTGGGCAAATTTCATCCTGTGACTAATGAATCATAGTTTTATCCTTTCTTTTTGACCTTTACACATCTCTCCCCCCACCCCCTTATGTTGCAAGGCACATTTCTGTGAAAACAGACAATGAAATTCTATCTTACCCTCTCATTACCCACTCGCACCCTCGCTCTTTCCCTTCTCATTCCGACCCTCTCGCTCCCTCTCTTCCTCTTAGTGTAATCACATATTGAAAACAATACAATAAAGTACTAAAATACCAAAAACATAGTAATTAACATCTCTCTCCTGACAGATCTGGGACACGGCTGGGCAGGAGCGGTTTCAATCTCTGGGTGTGGCGTTCTACCGTGGGGCTGACTGTTGTGTGCTGGTCTATGATGTCACGGCGCCCAACACCTTTAAGACTCTGGACAGTTGGAGGGATGAGTTCCTGATCCAGGCCAGCCCCAGAGACCCAGATAACTTCCCCTTTGTGGTGCTAGGCAACAAGATTGACCTCGAGAACAGACAGGTAGGTGTATGTACATTGGAGAGCCGGAACAGACAGGTGGTGGAGCGTAGGCAGTACAGTCAGACCTTGTCAAATGTTTTTTTGTGGCTAGAGATGGTTCCATGTATGAGAAAGTGTGTATGACACAGTGGTGTTAATGATGTATGAGGAAGTGTATATGACAGTGGTGTTAATGATGTACGAGGAAGTGTGTATGATAGTGGTGTTAATGATATCATGGTGTGTTACTGTTATGTTGTCTAGGTGACAACAAAGCGTGCCCAGGCCTGGTGTGCCAGTAAGAACAACATCCCCTACTTTGAGACCAGTGCCAAGGAGGCCATCAACGTAGACCAAGCATTCCAGACCATCGCCCGCAACGCCCTCAAACAGGTACACACATACACACACACTATTGCCACAGGGAACACCTGTCCAAACATGCCCTCCTTACACACTGCTTAGGCAGAGCACCTCCACCTGTTCACTGAGGCTGCTCTCTGGAACTTCTATCATAGTCAAACATTGCAAATGTACCTACTTTAAGAGTATGTATTAGACTGTTTTTAGAGGTTTGAATCCTAATCAACCCATCCAATGTGAGTATATCTAAGTACAGCAGATCGTATCGGTCTCGCGAAAATGAGGAAGATTTATTTTTCTTAAATTCTTCTACTTGTTGTTTTTGCACTATCTCTGTCTGTAGGAGTCTGAGGTGGAGACGTATGACTTTCCAGACCAGATCAAACTGAGAGATGACCGGTCCTCCTCCTCCAGCGACGGCTGCTCCTGCTGAGACCAACGATGGACGGACGTTGGATGAAGGAGAGGACATGGGTGCATCGCAATAGTGTTCCTTGTCTCCTTTTGGTCCTCTGCACTGGTGTGAAAGATTGGGACAGGTGAAGCCATCTCCCCACATCCTTCCCGTGTTCTCACATCGGTGCAGATGAAGGGGAGGAAGCCACTTTAGACTATTGAGATGCACCCCATAAAGAGAGGCGCCCCCCCCCCCCCCCGTCTCTGCCCTCCCTTCCTCAGTCAGCTACAGAAGATTCCAGATGAAAAGAAAGAAAACACATTTTTCTTAACTCACTGTCTCCCATGGTGACCTGACAGGAAGGAGAGGAGAATCCCCCATTTGCACAGCATCACTTTTTAATAAGATAGAAGAACCGGTGATACTATGGAAAATACAATCATGATGCTCCTATTATAATCATTTCTAATGTTGTCATGTCTTTTAGTTCTTGTCGTTTTAATTGTTTCATCCTTTTATACTGAGGTATAGACTATTTGTCTGTTTGTGGTCAAAGTAGAAGTTGTCATTAACTACTGATCTAGGATCAGATTACTCTTGGCCAAACCTTAACCATTAGAGGGATTGGTTAGGAGCAACTCTTACTTACTCTTCTCGCTCTGTGCCTTTCATCTCATGACAAGTATTACTGCAGCAGATCTGTCATATTAATCTATATATACAGTATATGTGGTGTTTTTCCTGCCTCTCAGCAGTCCTTATGTTGCCAAACTGTCAACCCCTAGACCCTTAGAAAAATGTCCATTTGAATCTGTTGTATTTGATAAGTTTCTGTTTTAAACAGTTGTGTAGAGGGTGCTAAACTAACCAGATGCAGTGAAGGTAACTGTGCAGTCAGAATACGACGGTGTGCACTGACATTCTCTCGACCCAACAGCAACATCGGTTCTGTTCTTTTATACTGGTTAGTTCAGTACATTTCTTATCTAGTTATCCATACTGCACAACTGTATCCCTGTAGAGGCTGGTCATACATTTTATGGAATGAAGACATGAGATGAGCAGTCACTATGGGCCTGGCTCAAGTTTAAACCCTAGCCCCCTCGAGGCTCCTAATAGATAAAAAATGATCTGATTTGTGTAAGCAGTGTGGTTCTAGTGAAATGGTAGTTGGTCATATTGCTTACACTACTTCTCAGGTCTAACAGGAGGCTATCTAGAAGTGTCTAGGGAAAGAGGGGAGGGTTTGGGACTGGACCCCATGTCCTCTGCCCTAACAGTGTGCCGTGCCCCTCTTTGGTCCTACTGATCACCTCTCTCCTAGTTGTTTTCTATTCCATTGTCTTAAATCTGCCTTCCTATTCTACACCATTCACTAGTGTTGCTGTGTGTTCTAGTAACAGAAATGAATTGACTCATTCATGCCAACAACCAATGAGCAAAAATCCTTAGTCGTCTATCTACGTGAACATTTTTGCACAACTCCTTCAACTGTCATCTTTTGTTGCAAATCTCTTCACTGTAAAACATAAATGTTTACTTTATGGAAATGTCAGTTGTCTTTTCTTATTTTTTTGTCTTAGACCTGCAGGCCCACTGCTCAAAATCACTTTCTAATTCAACAACTACAGAAATGTTGCATTGGTGTAAGAGAATCCAGTTCCTTCAATTTGAATAGCAGAGGATTGAAAGTGGGACATGTCGCTCTGTACCGAGGTGCACAGCATGCTTCTGCTGGGTCTGTCGGCCAGAGAGACCCCTCTGTTCAACATAACACTGCTCCTCTTGGTTCTCTGCAGGTCATTGCAGAACAGAGACTGCTGAGTGTGTAAGTGGTCACTGAGGGACAGGTGGTCCGAACAACTCCATGGTTTCCATCGCCAGGGAGAGGTGGTCTGAACAACTCCATGGTTTCCATCGCCAGGGAGAGGTGGTCCGAACAACTCCATGGTTTCCATCACCAGGGACAGGTGGTCCGAACAACTGCATGGTTTCCATCACCAGGGACAGGTGGTTCATAAACGACCCTACAGTGACACGCAGGATACGGGCCTCATCTGCCCTCCGCCTCCTTATGGGGTATGGAAGAGACGAGATGATGAAAGAAGAGATGAGGGAGGGATTCACATGACCTACAGTAGTACCTCCATACTCTTACACCATTGATTACACTAGGTGATAGTACACATACAGCAGATACTCACACAGACATGGTGGTTATTCTAGTAGGTAAATCTAGTTTTTGCGACCGCATTGCAGATTCCCCGTGAATGAATATAACAAATATATATTTAAAACATGATGTGGAGATTCGTCACGATTGATGACTACACTGCTGTGTTTTCAGACACATAAGAAAGTGGATTTGCCAACACAAAAAATACAAAAACGTGTATTAACTGCTGTCATCAATCTTATTAAACATATAACTATTTATTCAACATATTCAGCTTGAAACATCACAAGCAAACCCTGTGATCATGTGCATGGTGTCAAGGCTATTATTTAATTAATGTACACTAATCGCCCATACATTTATGGGGAAAAATATCAAAACTTTTATGCATTAGTGCACGGCAATTTGCCAACTGTAGAAATTGTCCATTCAGTCCTCTGTTATAAATCTTCACTAGAGCGCAACCGGCAGATGGGGCAAATGTGTCTGGTATCTCTCTCCATCATCTGAAGTTTCCAATCCTTTAAAATTACCCTTTTAATTCACATTCGTCGCGGTCTCTGTTTGATTATCATATTCTGCTCGATTTTCACATCAGCTATAAATCAATTGACACATGATGAGATGAGAGATCCGCACACAACTGTGAATGGAGCGCTAACAGGAGAAGTCGGCACGCGCTTCTTGTTCACACACACCCAACGCTTGGACAAAGGTAGGTCATTTTTTATACCTTTTAAATGTATTTTTCTAATAACTGCATGAACTTTACATTCCCAAAGTATCAGCAAGTGGCGTATGTATGTTTCTATATTTCAGTTTTTTTTTCAGTCATTCCTGTGTGTGTGATTGCTATGTGTGTTCTGAATGTGTGCATATCAAGGCTATGGGTACTCTGAGGGACCTGCAGTTTGCGCTGCAGCTGAAGATCGAGGAGCTCCGTCAGAGAGACACTCTGATAGATGAGCTGGAGTTGGAGCTGGACACTAAAGATGACCTCATCAGACAGCTGCAGACTGAATTGGACCGACACCACAAAGCTCCACAATACCCAGGGACCACTGGGAGCACTGAGAACACAGGTAAGAGATATCCGTACCAAACTAGTCATGAAGTGCATTTGGAAAGTATTCAGACCCCTTGACTTTTTCCACATTTTGTTAAATTGTTTTCCCCCTCAACAATCTACACAAAATACCCCACAATGACAAAGCAAAAACAGGTTTTTAGAATTTTTGTGGAGATTTTAAAAAACTTTAAAAAACTGATATCACATTTACATAAGTATTCAGACCCTTTACTCAGTATTTTGTTGAAGCACCTTTGGCAGCGATTACAGCCTCGAGTCTTCCTGGCTATGACGCTACAAGCTTGGCACACCTGTATCTGGGGAGTTTTGGGGAGTCATCTCCCTGAGCAAGGCCCTTCTCCCCCAATTACTCAGTTTGGCCAGGCGGCCAGCTCTAGGAAGAGTCTTGGTGGTTCCAAACTTCTTCCATTTAAGAATGATGGAGGCCACTGTGTTCTTGGGGACCTTCAATGCTGCAGACATTTTTTGGTACCCTTCCCCAGATCTTTGCCTCGACACAATCCTGTCTCAGAGCTCTACAGACAATTCCTTTGACCTTGTTGCTTGGTTTTTGTTCTGACATGCTCTGTCAACTGTGGGATGTTATACAGACAGGTGTGTTCCTTTTCAAATCATGTCCAATCAATTGATATTACCACAGGTGCACTCCAATCAAATTGTATAGACATCTCAATGATGATCAATGGAAACAGGATCCACCTGAGCTCAATTTCGAGTCTCACAGCAAAGGGTCTGAATACTTATGTAAATAAGGTAGTTCTATTTTATTTAATTTTTTTATGAATTTGCAAACATTTCTAAAAACCTGTTTTCGCTTTGTCATTATTGAATATCGTGTGTAGATCGATGAGGATTTTTTTTATTTAATCCATTTTAGAATAAGGATGTAACAAAATGTTGGAAAAGGGAAGGGGTATGAATACTTCCCAAATGCACTGTATACTATATAACAATTACTGTGCACTACTTATGCAAGAAAGAGCTAAAGCCTAACAGAAATATGTGTCCGTCAGCATCTGGGCTATCCCCACCAGTGCCTGATGAACCGCAACGGACTAAGAGACAGGCAATATCAGCAGAACCCACTGCCCTGGACCCCGCCGACCTCACACACGTCACACTCACCAACTACAGCAAGAGCGAGAAGTACACAAACACATGCATACACATACACACACAAACACATGCATACACATACACACACACACACACACACACACACACTTTCTCCATGTACAGGTCTAGAGAGCTGATCCAGAGGGCTCTGCTGGAGAATGACTTAATGAAACACCTGGAGCAGGGACAGGTACTATGACTATATAGTGTTAGTGTAATACTGCTGTAGTATTACTCTCAATGTCTTTGATGGATATCCATTTCTCTCTCTCTCTCTCTCTCTCTCTCTCTCTCTCTCTCGCTCTCTCTTCCCCCCCTCCCCCCAGACCATAGTGGACTGTATGCATCCCACCCGTCTGGCACAGGGCTGCTGTGTCATACAGGAGGGAAACAATGGATCTATGTACTGGAGGGTGAGAGACATTAAGGGGAGGTGGAGGGATGGTGAGGAGAGATTCATGATGAGGTGGGAAGATAAGTAAAATGTTCAATGCAGATATTTTGATCTCAATATCTGGATAACAATTAAGTAACTTTACTGTGATTGTTTTCAATTAAAATGGCAAAAAATAAACAAAAATAGCTTCTGAGCAAATCATTTAGCTTGGACTGTCTGGAAGTAGCCTGAGTGGGGAGGGAAAACCTGGAAATTATCTGCATGGAATTCCCTTTCATACTGTCCCACCAAAACATAGTATTATTCAAACCTCATAGTGTGAAAATATATATAATACACAGGAGGGAGGGGGGGAGGGAGGGGAGGGAGGGAGGGAGGGAGGGAGGGGAGGGAGGGGAGGGAGGGGAGAGAGGGGAGAGAGGGAGGAGGGGAGGGAGGGAGGGAGGGAGATGATGGGAGGGAGGGAGGGAGGGGAGGGAGGGAGGGAGGGGGGGAGGGAGGGAGGGGAGAGAGGGAGGAGGGGAGGGAGGGAGGGAGGGGAGGGAGGGGAGGGGAGGGAGGGAGAGAGGGATAGAGAGATGATGGGAGGGAGGGAGGGAGGGAGGGAGGGAGGGAGGGAGGGAGGGAGGGAGGGAGGGAGGGGAGGGAGGGAGGGAGGGGAGGGAGGGGAGGGGAGGGAGAGAGGGATAGAGAGATGATGGGAGGGAGGAGGGAGGGAGGGAGGGAGGGAGGGAGGGAGGGAGGGAGGGAGGGAGGGAGGGAGGGAGGGAGGGATAGAGAGATGATGGGAGGGAGGGAGGGGAGGGAGGGAGGGAGAGGAGGGGAGGGAGGGAGGGGAGGGGGGGGAGGGAGGGAGGGAGAGAGATGATGGGAGGGAGGGAGGGAGGGATAGAGAGATGATGGGAGGGAGGGAGGGGAGGGAGGGAGGGGAGGGAGGGAGGGGAGGAGGGGAGGGAGGGAGGGGAGGGGGGGAGGGAGGGAGGGAGAGAGATGATGTGAGGGAGGGAGGGAGGGAGGGGAGACGGTGAGAGAGAATGTAAAGAGGTGAGAAGGTGTAATAGTCTAGCAGAAAGGGGAGAGGGAGAGAGATAATACTCTATATAAGGTCAGTATAGTGAGCTCACTGTAGCAGGGGCAGACAGGTCACTCACACACAAAGACACTCACACACAGACATACACAGACACACACACCTTGCTCTCGCAGGCTCTCTGAGTCATCTGTTCCTGGCACCTTGACTTCTATCCTCTTAAAAATATCTGTTAATCTCTCTCTTTTTATTACAGTTTATTTTCCTCTCTGTTTCTCATTCACATGTACACATGTTACATCATCAAACCTTCCTGAACGGAACTCCCCAACTCCCCACTCATTCACACTTAAAGACATTCATTAATATTACCCATGATCTGTTTCATTAACACATATGATGAATACAATCATGTTTCATGGTAATACACCCACACTCTCCTATTCATTTGTGGATGTTTATAAAGTGAATGGAGTATATGATCAACATTATCTAATTGTGTGTGTGTGTGTGTGTGTGTGTGTGTGTGTGTGTGTGCCTGTGTGTGTGTATGTAGAGGGTAAGGTGGAGGTTACTAAAGGGGGACAGAAGCTGTGCACCATGGATCCTGGGAAGGTCTTTGGAGAACTGGCCATCCTCTACAACTGTACCAGGACCGCTACTGTTACAGGTTACAAACACACACTGCTATTTTAGGTAGAACTAACCCTAACCCTAACCCTAACCCACTAACCCTATCCCTAACCCACTAACCCTAACCCTATCCCTAACCCTAACCCTATCCCTAACCCACTAACCCTAACCCTATCCCTATCCCTAACCCTAACCCTAACCCTAACCCTATCCCTAACCCTAACCCTAACCCACACAGTCATTTGATTGAATTCAGGATTTGGATTTGTTTTAGTCTTTTTTGTAATCTCTTCATTCTCCTTTCTGCCACTAACGTTTAGTCTGATGGATTGAGGTGAGATTTGTTGTCAGAAGAATGTGTGTGTGTGTTGCGGCTGAGTGATTGGGGTGAGGGGTGGTGTCACATCTATGCTGCTAAGACACACAAATGCACGCACACACACAGGCACACAAGCATGCACATACATTACTGACTCTTAGGCATAGAACTGAGGCAGGCAAAATCCTACCTGTTGCTTCAACTGCTCTAGTGGGAATCATGCCTGTATGGTAGCTAAAGAATTCAACTTTATATCAGAAAATATAGCTATTTCTATTCCATGCAGTCCTATTGGTAGGTAGGAACAGTAGTCATCATCACCATGGTAATTCTTACTTGTGTTTTTGGATGTCCTTCACCCCGTTCATCTGTTTCTCTTTCTCAGACTCACTACAGTGAAGGTGTTTACATCATCAGACAGGGCACCACAGGAGACACATTCTTCATCATCAGCGAAGGACAGGTGATGAAGAGGAGGAGGAGGAGTCATACTATCACAATCATACTGCCACTGTGTGGACATATGCAGTAATGCATAATTCATAATTTAAATTCAAAGACTTCCTCCCAATAACTTCCTACCTCTTCCCCTACTCTCTCCTCTCTTCTTCCCCTCTACTGCCCTCCTTCTACTGCCCTCCTTCTTCCACTCCCCTCTCCTCTCCCTCCTTCCCCTCTCCTCTCCCTCCTCTTGCCCTCTCCTCTCCCTCCTCTTGCCCTCTCCTCTCCCTCCTTCTTGCCCTCTCCTCTCCCTCCTTCTTGCCCTCTCCTCTCCCTCCTTCTTCCCCTCTCCTCTCCCTCCTTCTTCCCCTCTCCTCTCCCTCATTCTTCCCCTCTCCTCTCCCTCCTTCTTCCCCTCTCCTCTCCCCCTTCTTCAGCTCTCCTCTCCCTCCTCTTCCCCTCTCCTCTCCCCCTTCTTTGGGTCATTTCTTCTGTCTGCCCTCAGGTAAAGGTCACGCAGCAGAAAACAATCAAAGAGGAGCTAGAGTTTCGAACAACTCTCACTAGGGGGGACTGGTTTGGAGAGCAGGCGCTGAAAGGGTGAGACAACAGCACTGCTAAACACTAAACAACAAGCAGCTTTAATGGACATCCAAACACAAATCTGACATACAATGTATGAGTGCATTTAACATACCAAACACACCAACCAATAAACAAACATACAGTCTCAAATAATAAGAGTAGAGTTTTGTTAGGCAAAGGGAAGATAAAGATAAAGATTACTTCATATTTCTCTCCCACCAGGGAAGATGTTCGTACGGCCAGTGTCACGGCAGTAGAGAAGTCACCTGTCTGGTCGTTGACAGAGAGTGAGAGAACCCAGGAGAGAGAGAGAGTGTGTGCGTGTAATTTAATGGTTCTTCATTGGTTGATGTGGAGTTGTGTAACCCTACCCCTCCCCTGTTCCAGGTCATTCATGCATCTGATTGGAGGGCTGGATGATGTCAACAGCAGACAGAATGATGAGCTCAACACCAAGTAAGTGTCGCTACAACTCTAAAATTCCCATCTTCCACTCTCACTCTCTTTCTCACTCTTTCTTCTTTCACAAAACCGAGTTTAGTAAATTCAGTTTATGATGTACAGTTGAAGTCAGAAGTTTACATACACCTTAGCCAAATACATTTAAACTCAGTTTTTCACAATTCCTGACATTTAATCCTAGTAAAAATGTCCTGTCTTAGGTCAGTTAGGATCACCACTTCTTTATGAGAATGTGAAATGTCAGAATAATAGTCATTGTCCATTTGGAAGACCCATTTGCAACCAAGCTTTAACTTCCTGACTGATGTCTTGAGATGTTGCTTCAATATATCCACATACTTTTCCATCCTTCTGATGCCATCTATTTTGTGAAGTGCACCAGACTCTCCTGCAGGAAAGCATCCCCACAATATGATGCTGAAACCCCCTGTGCTTCGTGGTTGGGATGGTGTTCTTTGGCTTGCAAGCCTTCCCGTTTTTCCTCCAAACATAACGATGGTCATTATGACCAAACAGTTATATTTTTGTTTCATCAGGCCAGAGGACATTTCTCCAAAAAGTACGATCTTTGTCCCCATGTGCAGTTGCAAACCGTAGTCTGGCTTTTTTATGGCAGTTTTGGAGCAGAGGTTTCTTCCTTGCTGAGCGGCCTTTCACGTTATATCGGTATAGGACTCATTTTACTGTGATATAGATACTTTTGTACCTGTTTCCTCCAGCATCTTCACAAGATCCTTTGCTGTTGTTCAACAGGTACATCCACAGGTACACCTCCAATTGACTCAAATTATGTCAATTAGCCTATCAGAATCTTCTAAAGCCATGACATCATTTTCTGGAATTTTCCAAGCTGTTTAAAGGCACAGTCAACGTAGTGTATGTAACCTTCTGACCCACTGGAATTGTGATACAGTGAATTATAAGTGAAATAATCTGTCTGTAAACAATTGTTGGAAAAATTATTTATGTCATGCACAAAGTAGATGTCCTAACTGACTTGCCAAAACTATAGTTTGTTAACAGAAAATTTGTGGAATGATTGAAAAACGAGTTTTAATACCTAAGTGTATGTAATCTTCCGACTTCAACTGTATATAACCATATAGACTCGCTAATTACAGTGAAAGATAACGGGCAATTGATTGACCCCTTGTCAATCAAGGTTGGAGGCAGAGGCAGGGTTTTTCTCCAGTGTGTCTCTCACTGATTTCCACGTCATCTGCACCCTCGGACTAGGAGGCTTCAGTCGCGTCCAGCTGGTAAGTGTGAGTGTGTGTGTATATAATGTGTGTGTGCTTACATGAGTGTGTGTCTGTAATGCCTGTGTGTGTGTATGTTTAATTTGTATAATGTGTGTGTCTTCAGGTTCAGTTAAAGAGTGACACCAGTCGGTCCTTTGCTCTGAAGGTTCTAAAGAAGCGTCACATTCTGGACACCAGCCAACAGGGCCACATCCACTCAGAGAGACGCATCATGATGGATGCACACAGCCCCTTCACCGTCAGGTACACACACCACACAACCCCTTAACCGTCAGGTACACACACCACACAACCCCTTCACCGTCAGGTACACACACCACACAACCCCTTAACCGTCAGGTACACACACCACACAGCCCCTTCACCGTCAGGTACACACACCACACAGCCCCTTCACCGTCAGGTACACACACCACACAACCCCTTCACCGTCAGGTACACACACCACACAGCCCCTTCACCGTCAGGTACACACACCACACAACCCCTTAAATGTCAGGTACACACACCACACAACCCCTTAACCGTCAGGTACACACACCACACAGCCCCTTCACCGTCAGGTACACACACCACACAGCCCCTTAACCGTCAGGTACACACACCACACAACCCCTTCACCGCCAGGTACACACACCACACAACCCCTTCACCATCAGGTACACACACCACACAACCCCTTAACCGTCAGGTACACACACCACACAACCCCTTCACCGTCAGGTACACACACCACTCAACCACTTCACCGTCAGGTACACACACCACACAACCCCTTAACCATCAGGTACACACACCACACAGCCCCTTAACCGTCAGGTACACACACCACACAACCCCTTAAATGTCAGGTACACACACCACACAACCCCTTCACCGTCAGGTACACACACCACACAGCCCCTTCACCGTCAGGTACACACACCACACAACCCCTTCACCGTCAGGTACACACAACACACAGCCCCTTCACCGTCAGGTACACACAAACACAGATACACACACCACACAGCCCCTTAACCGTCAGGTACACACACCACACAGCCCCTTAACCGTCAGGTACACACACCACACAACCCCTTAAATGTCAGGTACACACAAACACAGATCCACACAGCCCCTTCACCGTCAGGTACACACACCACACAACCCCTAAACCGTCAGGTACACACACCACACAACCCCTTAACTGTCAGGTACACACACCACACAACCCCTTAACTGTCAGGTACACACACCACACAACCCCTTAACCGTCAGGTACACACACCACACAACCCCTTAACCGTCAGGTACACACACCACACAACCCCTTCACCGTCAGGTACACACACCACACAACCCCTTAAATGTCAGGTACACACACCACACAACCCCTTAAATGTCAGGTACACACACCACACAACCCCTTCACCGTCAGGTACATACACCACACAACCCCTTAAATGTCAGGTACACACACCACACAACCCCTTCACCGTCAGGTACACACACCACACAACCCCTTAACCGTCAGGTACACACACCACACAGCCCCTTAACCGTCAGGTACACACACCACACAACCCCTTAAATGTCAGGTACACACACCACACAACCCCTTCACCGTCAGGTACATACACCACACAACCCCTTAAATGTCAGGTACACACACCACACAACCCCTTCACCGTCAGGTACACACACCACACAGCCCCTTAACCGTCAGGTACACACACCACACAACCCCTTAAATGTCAGGTACACACACCACACAACCCCTTCACCGTCAGGTACATACACCACACAACCCCTTAAATGTCAGGTACACACACCACACAACCCCTTCACCGTCAGGTACACACACCACACAACCCCTTAACCGTCAGGTACACACACCACACAACCCCTTCACCGTCAGGTACACACACCACTCAACCACTTCACCGTCAGGTACACACACCACACAACCCCTTAACCGTCAGGTACACACACCACACAGCCCCTTAACCGTCAGGTACACACACCACACAACCCCTTAAATGTCAGGTACACACACCACACAACCCCTTCACCGTCAGGTACACACACCACACAGCCCCTTCACCGTCAGGTACACACACCACACAACCCCTTCACCGTCAGGTACACACACCACACAGCCCCTTCACCGTCAGGTACACACAAACACAGATACACACACCACACAGCCCCTTAACCGTCAGGTACACACACCACACAGCCCCTTAACCGTCAGGTACACACACCACACAACCCCTTAACCGTCAGGTACACACACCACACAACCCCTTAACCGTCAGGTACACACACCACACAACCCCTTAACCGTCAGGTACACACACCACACAACCCCTTCACCGTCAGGTACACACACCACACAACCCCTTAAATGTCAGGTACACACACCACACAACCCCTTCACCGTCAGGTACATACACCACACAACCCCTTAAATGTCAGGTACACACACCACACAACCCCTTCACCGTCAGGTACACACACCATACAACCCCTTAACCGTCAGGTACACACACCACACAGCCCCTTAACCGTCAGGTACACACACCACACAACCCCTTAAATGTCAGGTACACACACCACACAACCCCTTCACCGTCAGGTACATACACCACACAACCCCTTAAATGTCAGGTACACACACCACACAACCCCTTCACCGTCAGGTACACACACCACACAGCCCCTTAACCGTCAGGTACACACACCACACAACCCCTTAAATGTCAGGTACACACACCACACAACCCCTTCACCGTCAGGTACATACACCACACAACCCCTTAAATGTCAGGTACACACACCACACAACCCCTTCACCGTCAGGTACACACACCACACAACCCCTTAACCGTCAGGTACACACACCACACAACCCCTTCACCGTCAGGTACACACACCACTCAACCACTTCACCGTCAGGTACACACACCACACAACCCCTTAACCGTCAGGTACACACACCACACAGCCCCTTAACCGTCAGGTACACACACCACACAACCCCTTAAATGTCAGGTACACACACCACACAACCCCTTCACCATCAGGTACACACACCACACAGCCCCTTCACCGTCAGGTACACACAAACACAGATACACACACCACACAGCCCCTTAACCGTCAGGTACACACACCACACAGCCCCTTAACCGTCAGGTACACACACCACACAACCCCTTAAATGTCAGGTACACACAAACACAGATACACACACCACACAGCCCTTCACCGTCAGGTACACACACCACACAACCCCTTCACCGTCAGGTACACACACCACACAACCCCTTCACCGTCAGGTACACACACCACACAACCCCTTAACTGTCAGGTACACACACCACACAACCCCTTAACCGTCAGGTACACACACCACACAACCCCTTAACCGTCAGGTACACACACCACACAACCCCTTCACCGTCAGGTACACACACCACACAACCCCTTAAATGTCAGGTACACACACCACACAACCCCTTAAATGTCAGGTACACACACCACACAACCCCTTCACCGTCAGGTACATACACCACACAACCCCTTAAATGTCAGGTACACACACCACACAACCCCTTCACCGTCAGGTACACACACCACACAACCCCTTAACCGTCAGGTACACACACCACACAACCCCTTAACCGTCAGGTACACACACCACACAGCCCCTTAACCGTCAGGTACACACACCACACAACCCCTTAAATGTCAGGTACACACACCACACAACCCCTTCACCGTCAGGTACATACACCACACAACCCCTTAAATGTCAGGTACACACACCACACAACCCCTTCACCGTCAGGTACACACACCACACAGCCCCTTAACCGTCAGGTACACACACCACACAGCCCCTTAACCGTCAGGTACACACACCACACAACCCCTTAAATGTCAGGTACACACACCACACAACCCCTTCACCGTCAGGTACACACACCACACAACCCCTTAACCGTCAGGTACACACACCACACAGCCCCTTAACCGTCAGGTACACACACCACACAACCCCTTAAATGTCAGGTACACACACCACACAACCCCTTCACCGTCAGGTACACACACCACACAGCCCCTTCACCGTCAGGTACACACACCACACAACCCCTTCACCGTCAGGTACACACACCACACAGCCCCTTCACCGTCAGGTACACACAAACACAGATACACACACCACACAGCCCCTTAACCGTCAGGTACACACACCACACAGCCCCTTAACCGTCAGGTACACACACCACACAACCCCTTCACCATCAGGTACACACACCACACAACCCCTTAAATGTCAGGTACACACAAACACAGATACACACACCACACAGCCCCTTAACCGTCAGGTACACACACCACACAACCCCTTAAATGTCAGGTACACACAAACACAGATCCACACAGCCCCTTCACCGTCAGGTACACACACCACACAACCCCTTAACTGTCAGGTACACACACCACACAACCCCTTAACTGTCAGGTACACACACCACACAACCCCTTAACCGTCAGGTACACACACCACACAACCCCTTCACCGTCAGGTACACACACCACACAACCCCTTAAATGTCAGGTACACACACCACACAACCCCTTAAATGTCAGGTACACACACCACACAACCCCTTCACCGTCAGGTACATACACCACACAACCCCTTAAATGTCAGGTACACACACCACACAACCCCTTCACCGTCAGGTACACACACCACACAACCCCTTCACCGTCAGGTACACACACCACACAGCCCCTTAACCATCAGGTACACACACCACACAACCCCTTAACCGTCAGGTACACACACCACACAGCCCCTTCACCGTCAGGTACACACACCACACAGTCCCTTCACCGTCAGGTACACACACCACACAGCCCCTTCACCGTCAGGTACACACAAACACACAAACACACTGACGCTGTGTGTCCTGTCCAGGTTGTATAGGACATTCAGGGACTCTAAATATCTGTACATGCTGCTGGAGGCCTGTCTGGGAGGAGAACTGTGGACTCTACTGAGAGACAGGTGGGTGTGTGAACTGCAAGTAAAACCTGACTGTAAACAAATTGCCAAACCAGCTATGCCCTAACCCTAACCCTCGCTTCATGTCCACATCCCAGTTTAACCCTACCCTCAACCAAAACCCTAACCCTTGCTTCATGTCCACATCCCAGTTTAACCCTACCCTCAACCAAAACCCTAACCCTTGCTTAATGTCCACATCCCAGTTTAACCCTACCCTCAACCAAAACCCTAACCCTAGCTTCATGTCCACATCCCAGTTTAAACCTACCCTCAACCAAAACCCTAACCCTTGCTTCATGTCCACATCCCAGTTTAACCCTACCCTCAACCAAAACCCTAACCCTAGCTTCATGTCCACATCCCAGTTTAACCCTACCCTCAACCAAAACCCTAACCCTTGCTTCATGTCCACATCCCAGTTTAACCCTACCCTCAACCAAAACCCTAACCCTAGCTTCATGTCCACATCCCAGTTTAACCCTACCCTCAACCAAAACCCTAACCCTAGCTTCATGTCCACATCCCAGTTTAACCCTACCCTCAACCAAAACCTTAACCCTAGCTTCATGTCCACATCCCAGTTTAACCCTACCCTCAACCAAAACCCTAACCCTAGCTTCATGTCCACATCCCAGTTTAACCCTACCCTCAACCAAAACCCTAACCCTTGCTTCATGTCCACACCCCAGTTTAAACCTACCCTCAACCAAAACCCTAACCCTTGCTTCATGTCCACATCCCAGTTTAAACCTACCCTCAACCAAAACCCTAACCCTTGCTTAATGTCCACATCCCAGTTTAACCCTAACATCAACCACAATGGAGCTGCATTGGAAAGCGGACGTTTTATGGTCTCCTGACCAATATTGTGCTATTTTGTGGAGGGTTTTTGCCCTGATCGTAACTTGTTTGTACATAATGTTTCCACCATCATTTTCTATGACTGAAAATAGCTACTGGACATCAGAAGAGCGATCACTAACCTCCATTTGGATGAGGATGTCTACTTCATATTGAATTTTATGGACCAGGCCCAATTTTTTTTGTAGCTGTCTATTTACCACTACAAACCAATGCTGGCACTAAAACCACACTCAACAAGCTGTATAGGACCTTAAACATACACTCTAGATCACCTTTACTCCATACACAGAGACACATAGTCTAGATCACCTTTACTCCATACACAGAGACACATACACTCTAGATCACCTTTACTCCATACACAGAGACACATACACTATAGATCACCTTTACTCCACACACAGAGACACATACACTCTACATCACCTTTACTCCACACACAGAGACACATACAGTGCTCTCCCTCACCCTCCATTTGGCAAATCTGACCATAACTCTATCCTCCTGATTCCTTCTTATAAGCAAACATTCAAACAGAAAGTAACAGTGACACGCGCTCAATACAGAAGTGGTTTGATGAAGCGGATACTAAGCTACAGGACTGTTTTGCTAGCACAGACTGGAATTTGTTCCGGGATTCATCCGATGGCATTGAGGAGTTTACCACATCAGTCACCGGCTTTATTAATAAGTGCATTGACAACATCATCCCCACAGTGACCGTACGTACATATCGCAACCGGAAGCCGTGGATTACAGGCAACATCCGCACTAAGCTAAAGGCTAGAGCTACTGCTCTAGAGCTTATTAGAAATCCTGCTATGTCCTACTATGAACCATCAAACAGACAAAGCATCAATACAGGATTAAGATCGAATCCTACTTCACCAGCTCTGATGCTCGTTGGGTGTGGCAGGGCTTGCAAACTATCACAGATTACAAAGGCAAACCCAGCCGAGGGCTGCCCAGTGACGCTAGCCTACCAGACGAGCTAAATACCTTCTATGCTCACTTCGATGCAAGCAACACTGAACCATGTATGAGAGCACCAGCAGTTCCAGATGACTGTATGATCACGAACTCTGTAGCCGATGTGTGTAAGAACTTTAAACAGGTTAACATTCAGATGGATTACCAGGACGTGTACTCAGAGCTTGCGCAGGCCAGCTGGCAAGTTTCTTCACTGACACTTTCAACCTCTCCCTGACCCATTCGGTAAAACCTACATATTTCAAGCAAACCACCATAGTCCCTGTAGCCATGAAATGCTTTGAAAGGCTGGTCATGGCTCACATCAACACCATCATCCCACTCCAAATCGCTCCAATTTGCATACCGCCCCAACAGATCATCAGATGACACAGTCTCAATGTTCATTGACTACAGCTCAGCGTTCAACACCTCCCTCTGCATCTGGATCCTGGACTCCCCAGTGGTGAGGGTAGGCAACAACACATCCGCCACGCTGACCCTCAACACGGGGGGCCTTCAGGGGTGCGTGCTCAGTCCCCTCCTGTACTCCCTGTTCACCCACGACTGCATGGCTTCGCATGATTCCAACACCGTCATTAAGTTTGCCGCCGACATGAAGGTGTTAGGCCTGATCACCGACGATAATGAGACAGCCTATAGGGAGGAGGTCAGAGACCTGGCAGTGTAGTGCCAGGACAGCATCCTCTCCCTCAATGTCAGCATCACAAAGCAGCTTATCATGGACTACAGGAAATGGAGGGCAGTACACACCCCCATTCCCATCAACAAGGCTGTAGTCAAAAAAGGCTGGTCAAGAGCTTCAAGTTCCTCGGTGTCCACATCACTAAGGACCTATCATGGTCCAAACACATCAACACAGTCATTAAGAAGGCACAACAACGCCTCTTCCCCCTCAGGAGTCTGAAAATATTTGTAATGGGCCCTCAGATCCTCAAAAAGTTATACAGCTGAACCATTGAGAGTATCTTGACTGGCTGCATCACCTGCTCGGCAACTACTTGGCAACTGACTGCAAGGCGCTACAGAGGGTAATGTGTTTGGCCCAGTACTGGGGTCGAACTCCCTGCCATCCAGGACCTCTATACTAGGCAGTGTCAGAGGAAGGCACTAAAAATTGTCAAAGACTCCAGCCACCCAAATCCTAGACTGTTCTCTCTGTTACCGCGCGGCAAGCGGTACCTGAGCGCCAAGTCTGAGACCAAAAGGCTCCTGTACAGCTTGTACCCCAAGCCATAAGACTGCTGAACAGTTCAACAGTTCTTAATTTTTTGGCACAGACTCTCTTGCACTGGCTCTATGCTCACTCACAACACTGACACTTCAACACACACACACATACACTCACTACAGACGCTCACACACAGATGCATATTGATGCCACACACACACACACACAAAGACACACTTTCACATTTTTCACATAACATACGCTGTTGCTACTCTGTTTATTATATATCCTGATTGCCTAGTCACTTTTAACCCTTACCTACATGTACCTACTGTATTACCTCAACTCCCTCGTACCCCTGCACATTGACTTGGTACTGGTAGTCCTAGTATATAGCCTCGTTATTGTTTTACCATTTACCTTTTTCTTTAGCAAATATTTTTCTTACTTTTTAACTCTGCATTGTTGGGAATGGGCTCGTAAGTAGCATTTCACGGTAAAGTCTACACCTGTTGTATTCGGCGCATGTGACCAATAAAATGTGATTTGTACCTAAACACTGTCTTCATGTCCACATCCCGGTTCAACGCTAACCCTAGCCTCAACCACAACCCTAACCCTTACTTCATGTCCACATCCTGGTTCAAACCTAACCCTAGCCTCAACCACAACCCTAACCCTTACTTCATGTCCACATCCCGGTTTAAACCTAACCCTAGCCTCAACCACAATCCTAGCCCTAACTTCATGTCCACATCCCGGTTCAAACCTAACCCTAGCCTCAACCACAACCCTTACCCTTACTTCATGTCCACATCACGGTTCAAACCTAACCCTAGCCTCAACCACAACCCTAACCCTAACTTTATGTCCACATCCCACTTCAAACCTAACCCTAGCTCCAACCTTAACCCTAGCTCTAACCTTAACCCTAGCGTGAAACCTAACCATAGCTCTAACCTTAACCCTAGCTCTAACCCTAGCTCTAACCCTAACCCTAGCTCTAACCCTAACCCTAGCTCTAACCCTAACCCTAGCTCTAACCCTAACCCTAGCTCTAACCCTAACCCTAGCTCTAACCTTAACCCTAGCTCTAACCTTAACCCTAGCTCTAACATTAACCCTAGCTCTAACCCTAGCTCTAGCTCTAACCTTAACCCTAGCTCTAACCCTAACCCTAGCTCTAACCATAACCCTAGCTCTAACCCTAGCTCTATCCCTAACCCTAGCTCTATCCTTAACCCTAGCTCTATCCTTAACCCTAGCTCTATCCCTAACCCTAGCTCTATCCCTAACCCTAGCTCTATCCCTAACCCTAGCTCTAAACATAACCCTAGCTCTAAACATATCCCTAGCTCTAACCTTAACCCTAGCTCTATCCCTAGCTCTAACCTTAACCCTAGCTCTATCCCTAACCCTAGCTCTAAACATAACCCTAGCTCTAACCTTAACCCTAGCTCTATCCTTAACCCTAGCTCTATCCTTAACCCTAGCTCTATCCTTAACCCTAGCTCTAACCATAACCCTAGCTCTAACCCTAGTGTGAAACATAACCCTAGCTCTAAACATAACCCTAGCTCTAAGCATAACCCTAGCCTCAACCACAACCCTAACCCTATCTTCATGTCCACATCCCGGTTCAAACCTAACCCTAGCTCTAACCTTAACCCTAGCTCTAAACATAACCCTAGCTCTAAACATAACACTAGCTCTAACACTAGCTCTAACCCTAGCTCTAACCCTAGCTCTAACCCTAGCTCTAACCGTAACATTAGCTCTAACCTTAACCCTAGCTCTAACCTTAACCCTAGCTCTAACCTTAACCCTAGCTCTAACCTTAACCCTAGCTCTATCCCTAGCTCTAACCTTAACCCTAGCTCTATCCTTAACCCTAGCTCTATCCCTAACCCTAGCTCTAACCCTAGATCTAAACATAACCCTAGCTCTAACCTTAACCCTAGCTCTATCCCTAGCTCTAACCTTAACCCTAGCTCTATCCTTAACCCTAGCTCTATCCTTAACCCTAGCTCTATCCTTAACCCTAGCTCTATCCTTAACCCTAGCTCTATCCTTAACCCTAGCTCTATCCTTAACCCTAGCTCTAACCATAACCCTAGCTCTAACCCTAGTGTGAAACATAACCCTAGCTCTAAACATAACCCTAGCTCTAAGCATAACCCTAGCCTCAACCACAACCCTAACCCTATCTTCATGTCCACATCCCGGTTCAAACCTAACCCTAGCTCTAACCTTAACCCTAGCTCTAAACATAACCCTAGCTCTAAACATAACCCTAGCTCTAACCCTAGCTCTAACCCTAGCTCTAACCGTAACATTAGCTCTAACCTTAACCCTAGCTCTAACCTTAACCCTAGCTCTAACCTTAACCCTAGCTCTAACCCTAACCCTAGCTCTATCCCTAGCTCTAACCTTAACCCCAGCTCTATCCTTAACCCTAGCTCTATCCCTAACCCTAGCTCTAACCCTAGCTCTAAACATAACCTAGCTCTAACCTTAACCCTAGCTCTATCCCTAGCTCTAACCTTAACCCTAGCTCTATCCCTAGCTCTAACCTTAACCCTAGCTCTATCCCTAGCTCTAACCTTAACCCTAGCTCTATCCTTAACCCTAGCTCTAAGCATAACCCTAGCTCTAAACATAACCCTAGCTCTAACCTTAACCCTAGCTCTAACCTTAACCCTAGCTCTAACCCTAACGCTAGCTCTAACGCTAGCTCTAACCCTAGCTCTAACCCTAGCTCTAACCGTAACATTAGCTCTAACCCTAACCCTAGCTCTAACCCTAACCCTAGCTCTAACCTTAACCCTAGCTCTAACCTTAACCCTAGCTCTAACCTTAACCCTAGCTCTAACCCTAACCCTAGCTCTAACCCTAACGCTAGCTCTAACCCTAGCTCTAAACATAACCCTAGCTCTAAACATAACCCTAGCTCTAACCCTAGCTCTAACCCTAACCCTAGCTCTAAACATAACCCTAGCTCTAACCCTAACGCTAGCTCTAACCCTAGCTCTAAACATAACCCTAGCTCTAAACATAACCCTAGCTCTAACCCTAGCTCTAAACATAACCCTAGCTCTAAACATAACCCTAGCTCTAACCGTAACATTAGCTCTAACCTTAACCCTAGCTCTAACCTTAACCCTAGCTCTAACCTTAACCCTAGCTCTAACCCTAACCCTAGCTCTAACCTTAACCCTAGCTCTAACCCTAACCCTAGCTCTAACCCTAGCTCTAACCTTAACCCTAGCTCTACCCTAGCCCTAGCTCTAACCTTAACCCTAGCTCTAACCTTAACGCTAGCTCTAACCCTAGCTCTAACCCTAACCCTAGCTCTAACCCTAACCCTAGCTCTAAACATAACCCTAGCTCTAAACATAACCCTAGCTCTAACCCTAACCCTAGCTCTAAACATAACATTAGCTCTAACCTTAACCCTAGCTCTAACCTTAACCCTAGCTCTAACCTTAACCCTAGCTCTAACCTTAACCCTAGCTCTAAACATAACCCTAGCTCTAAACATAACCCTAGCTCTAACCCTAACCCTAGCTCTAAACATAACATTAGCTCTAACCTTAACCCTAGCTCTAACCTTAACCCTAGCTCTAACCTTAACCCTAGCTCTAACCTTAACCCTAGCTCTAACCTTAACCCTAGCTCTAACCTTAACCCTAGCTCTAACCTTAACCCTAGCTCTAACCCTAACCCTAGCTCTAACCTTAACCTTAGCTCTAACCTTAACCCTAGCTCTAACGCTAGCTCTAACCCTAGCTCTAACCCTAACCCTAGCTCTAACCCTAACGCTAGCTCTAAACATAACCCTAGCTCTAAACATAACCCTAGCTCTAAACATAACCCTAGCTCTAACCCTAACCCTAGCTCTAACCGTAACATTAGCTCTAACCTTAACCCTAGCTCTAACCTTAACCCTAGCTCTAACCTTAACCCTAGCTCTAACCTTAACCCTAGCTCTAACCTTAACCCTAGCTCTAACCCTAACCCTAGCTCTAACCTTAACCCTAGCTCTAACCCTAACTCTAACCCTAACGCTAGCTCTAACCCTAACGCTAGCTCTAACCCTAGCTCTAAACATAACCCTAGCTCTAAACATAACCCTAGCTCTAAACATAACCCTAACCCTAGCTCTAACCCTAGCTCTAAGCATAACCCTAGCTCCAACCTTAACCCTAGCTATAACCCTAGCTCTAAACATAACCCTAGCTCTAACCCTAACTCTAACCCTAACCCTAGCTCTAAACATAACCCTAGCTCTAAACATAACCCTAGCTCTAAACATAACCCTAGCTCTAACCCTAACCCTAGCTCTAACCCTAGCTCTAACCCTAACCCTAGCTCTAACCCTAGCTCTAAACATAACCCTAGCTCCAACCTTAACCCTAGCTATAACCCTAACTCTAACCCTAACGCTAGCTCTAACCCTAGCTCTAAACATAACCCTAGCTCTAACCATAACCCTAGCTCTAAACATAATCCTAGTAACTTGTTGCATATCACTAGACATGCATTTTATAGTTTGTTGATAGTTTGATCATCCATAGATCATCTATAATAGGGCACTATTCAAATAAATTCATCTGGACTCTTCCAGGGGTTTATTTGATGATGGCACAACAAGATTTTATACAGGCTGTATTGTAGAGGCCTTGTCCTTCCTCCATGTTAGAGGGATCATCTACAGAGACCTCAAACCTGAAAACATCCTACTGGACCACAGCGGATATGCTAAACTGGTACACGCACACACACCTTTTCCTGCGGTTAACATCTCTGACACAACATACAATTTCTGAATAAACCAGCAGTGTGCTTTTTCTTAATTTGCAGACACACAGAAACAGGAAATGCTCCCAATGTAGTGTGTGCGTGCGTGTGCGTGTTTGCGTATGCGTGTGTATCAGGTCGACTTTGGCTTTGCTAAGAAGGTGGGTCTTGGTCAAAAGACGTGGACATTCTGTGGCACTCCAGAGTACGTGGCCCCAGAAATCATTCTGAACAAGGGACATGATGTTTTGGGTTGACTGCTGGTCCCTGGGGATACTCATCTACGAACTGCTCAGCGGCAGGTACACCCACCTGTGTGTGTCAGAGATGAGATCGTATTAGTCTTTTTATTAGTCTAAATGTTAAGCTGATGTTTCTCTGGCATCCCCCCGCCCCTCCCTCTCTCTCTCCCTCTCTTTCTCCAGTCCTCCGTTCTCCGGTTCTGATCCTATGGAGACCTATAACATCATCCTGAGAGGAATCGACATGGTGGAGTTCCCCAAGAAGATCTCCAAGAGTGCTGCCAACCTCATCAAACGCCTCTGCAGGTTACACACGCATACACACGAGCATAGAGACTTCATCAAATGGTGCTTGTGCAGTGTGTGTGTGTGTGTGTGTGTGTGTGTGTGTGTGTGTGTGTGTTGCACAGGGGCAACCCATCTGAGAGGGTGGGGAACCAGAAGAATGGGGTGAAGGACATCCAAAAACACAAGTAAGAATTACCATGGTGATGATGACTACTGTTCCTACCTACCAATAGGACTGCATGGAATAGAAATAGCTATATTTTCTGATATAAAGTTGAATTCTTTAGCTACCATACAGGCATGATTCCTACTAGAGCAGTTGAAGCAACAGGTATGATTTCGCCTCAGTTCTATGCCTAAGAGTCATTAATTGACTTTTCAGGCCTTCACTTGAAATGGAATCCTATTGGCCACATAGGGCTCTGGTTAAAGGCAGTGCAGTTTATAGGGAATTGGGTGCCATTTCGGACACAGCCCAGGTCGTCTTGACACTACAAGGAGAGGTGTGATTGTTTGGTTCTGGGTGTGACTGCTTCCTGTTTGTCTCCAGGTGGTTTGAAGGTTTTAACTGGGAGGGACTCCGACAGGCAACTCTGGCCCCTCCCTTCACTCCTACTGTGAGTACACACACACGCACACACACTCAGCACTATCTCCTCTCTCCCAGGTGAAGGGTCCACTGGACACTGGCAACTTTGACTGTTTCCCTGATGACAACGAGGACCCGCCCCCAGATGAGGAGTCTGGCTGGGATCTAGAGTTCTGACTTAAAAACACACACTGAGTATACCAAACATTAGGAACATTAGAATGGTGGTGGACCATTATTGATAGACACAGGAAACTGTTGAACATGAAAAACCCAGCAGCATTGCAGTTCTTGACACAAACCGGTGCGCCTACCATACCCCGTTCAAAGGCACTTAAATCTTTTGTCTTGCCCATTCACCCTCTGAATGGCACACATACACAATCTACAGTGGTGTAAAGTACCTAAGTCAAAATAATTGAATGTACTACTTAAGTAGTTTTATGGGGTATTTGTACTTTACTATTTATATTTTTACTTTTACTTCACTACATTACTAAAGCAAATAATGTACTTTTTACTTCATACATTTTCCCTGACACCCAAAAGTACTCGTTACATTTTGAATGCTGAGCAGAACAGCAAAATGGTCTAATTCACACGTATCAAGAGAACATTCCCGGTCATCCCTACTGCATCTGATCCTCTGGACTCACTAAACACATGCTTCGTTTGTAAATGATGTCTGAGTGTTGGTGTGTGCCCCTTTCTATCTGTGAAAGAAATGGGGACGTCTGGTTTACTTAATATAAGGAATTAATTTAGATACTTAAGTATATTTACGCAATTATATTTACTTTTGAAACTTAAGTATATTTCAAACCAAATACTTTAAGACTTTTACTCAAGTAGTATTTTACTGGGTGACTTTCACTTTTACTTGAGTCATTTTATATTAAGGTTCCTTTACTTTTACTCAAGTATGACAACTGGGTGCTTTTTCCACCACTGACAATCCATGTATTCATTGTCTCAAGGCTTTAAAAATCATTTGAATGCGAACTTGCCTAGGTGTAGGTGCTTTTACCAGGTGTACTAGGTTTACCAAGTGTACCAGGTGGGTTTATCAGATACACAGGCTGTCTCTGCCAGGGTGAGCTGAGGATTATAGAATCTCCAGGTAATTAGACAATCAGCTGTTGCTTTCACATGCTCTTCATGACAGTTTTCTACAAAACAAAGTATATTCTAGAGATTTGTTTGTGTTGATATGTTCTGAATGGGTAGGGGAATAGTGTACAGTTTCACAACATTTAGTCATAACATATAAGCAAAATAAAAACCTGAAACCCTGTATGAAATTTCTGAATACCTTAACAGAACACAGTGTCATGCAGAAACACCCAGAAGGAGGGAGAGGTGACAGTGTGTGTGAAAGGAAGAATTTGAGAAATAATGAGAGGAAGAGTGTGAGAATGAGTGTGAGAGTGAATGAGGGGAAAGTTAATGAAAGGTAAAACAGGATCATTTCCGTTCTCAGACGTCACAGCACTGAGGTCCTTATCAGATCATTTAACTCATTATAGGCTGAAGAGGTGTGTGTGTGTGTGTGTGTGTGTGTGTGTGTGTGTGTGTGTGTGTGTGTGTGTGTGTGTGTGTGTGTGTGTGTGTGTGAGTGATCCAAAGAAGTTGCCCTGGAAACTCCGCCACCTTCACAAATTACCTCTTTCCCCCTGATAACACACATACAGTGCCTTCAAAATGCATAGAATATATTATTTTTTGCACACAATGCCCCATAATGACCAGGTGAAAACATGTTTTTCAAAGACATTGCTAATTTATTGAAAATGAAATACAGAAATATCTCATTTACATAAGTCAATACTTTGTAGAAGCACTTTTGGCAGGGGTTACAGCTGTGAGTACTTCTGGGTAAGTCTCTAAGAGCTTTCCACACCTGGATTGTGAAACATGTGCCCATTATTCTTTAAAAAATTATTCAAGCTCTGTCAAATTGCTTGATCAATACTAGACAACCATTTCAGGTCTTGCCATAGATTTTCAAGTAAATTTTAGACTAAACTGTAACTCGGCCTCTCAGGAACATTTACTGTCTCCTTCGTAAGTAAGGAGTAAGTGTAGATGTGCTTACAGTAGCTCCATTCCATGTATGTTTTATCCTGAAAAACTCCCCAGTCCTTAACAATTACAAGCATACCCATAACATGATGCAGCCACCACTATGCTTGAAAATATGGTACTCAGTAATGTGTTGTATTGGATTTACCCTAAACATAACACTTTGTATTCAGGTCAAAAAGTGAATTTCTTTGCCACATTTCTTGCAGTATTACTTTAGTGCCTTGTTGCAAAAAGGATGCATGTTTTGGAATATTTGTATTCTGTACAGGCTTCCTTGCTTTCACTCTGTCAATTAGGTTAGTATTGTGGAGTAACTACAATGTTGTTGATCCATCCTCAGTTTTCTCCTATCACAGTTACAGTTTAAACTAACTGTTTTAAAGTCACCATTGGCCTCATGGTGAAATCCCTGAGTGGTTTCCTTCCTCTCCGGCAACTGAGTTAGGAAGGAAGCCTGTATCTTTGCAGTGACTGGTTGTATTGCTACACAATCCAAAGTGTAACTAATAAGTACACCATGCTGAAAGGGTTATTCAATGTCTGCTTTTTTTTTACTCATCTACCAATAGGTGACCTTCTTTGCGAGGCATTGGAAAACCTCCCTAGTCTTTGTGGTTGAATTTGTGTTTGAAATGAATTACTTAACTGATAATTGTATGTGTGGGGTACAGAGATGAAGTAGTCATTCAAAAAATCATGTTGAATGCTATTATTGCACAAAAAGTGAGTCCGTGCAACTTATTATGAGCTGAGAGAGAGAGAGAGACTAATAAGAAGTGATTGTTCTGAGGAGGAGAGGTGCGCAGAAGCCCAGGCGCCACTGAACACTGTTTGTTTATTTGAAAGATGGAGGACTGGTGGGACACAAAGATCACACAAAACCAGAAATATTCATAAAACCATATTCACAGTTTCGGGCTCTTTTCAGTAACAATAAGCCTACACAATGCACCAAATCACAGATATGAATGTTCTCATGAAAAGTACTTGTGGTTTGGGGTGAGTGCAGCTAAACCATTCTACATGCCGCCAGTTAGTAGTGAAAACAGTATATTGTGCTGCTGCTGCTGTTCACAATGATTGATCTGATTTTCAAATCAAATTGTATTGGTCACATATACACATGGTTAGCATATGTGAGTGTAGCGAAATGCTTGTGCTTCTAGTTCTGACAGTGCAGTAATATCTAACAAGTACTCTAGCAATTCCACAACAACTACCTTATACACACAAATGTAAAGTGATGGAATATAATAATATGTACAAATAAATATATGGATGAGCGATGGCCGATCAGCGTAGGCAAGATGTAATAGATGGTATAAAGTACAGTATATACATATGAGATGAGTAATGTAAGACATGTAAACATTATTAAAGTGGCATTATTTAAAGTGACTAGTGATCAATTTACTAAAGTGGCCAATGATTTGAGTCTGTATGTAGGCAGCAGCCTCTCTGTGTTACTGATGGCTGTTTAACAGTCTGATTGCCTTGAGATAGAAGCTGTTTTTCAGTCTCTCGGCCCCAGCTTTGATGCACCTGTACTGACCTCGCCTTCTGGATGGTAGAGGGGTGAACAGGCAGGGGCTCGGGTGGCTGTTGTCCTTCATTCACTTTTTGGCCTTCCTGGGACATCGGCTGCTGTAGGTGTCCTGGAGGGCAGATAGTTTGCCCCCGGTGATCAAATCAAATGTTATTTGTCACATAAACATTGTTAGCAGATGTTAATGCGAGTGTAGCGAAATGCTTGTGCTACTAGTTCCGACCATGCAGTAATGTCTAACAAGTAATCTAATGTAACAATTTCACAACAACTACATTATACACATAAGTGTAAAGGAATGAAAAAGTATATGTACATAAAAATATATAAATGAGCGATGGCCGAACGGCATAGGCAAGATGCAGTAGATGGTATAAAGTACAGTATATACATATGAGATGAGTAATGTAGGGTATGTAAACATTATTAAAAGTGGCATTGTTTAAAGTGGCTAGAGATACATTTATTACTTCAATTTTTTCATTATTAAAGTGGCTAGAGATGAGTCAGTATGTTGGCAGCAGCCACTAAATGTTACTGATGGCTGTTTAACAGTCTGATGGCATTGAGATAGAAGCTGTTTTTCAATCTCTCGGTCCCTGTACTGACCTCGCCTTCTGGATGATAGCGGGGTGAACAGGCAGTGGCTTGGGTGGTTGTTGTCCTTGATCTTTTTGGTCTTCCTGTGACATCGGGTGGTGTAGGTGTCCTGGAGGGCAGGTAGATTGCCCCCGGTGATGCGTTGTGCAGACCTCACTACCCTCTGGAGAGCCTTACGGTTGTGGGCAGAGCAGTTGCCGTACCAGGCGGTGATACAGCCCGACAGGATGCTCTCGATTGTGCATCTGTAAAAGTTTGAGTGTTTTTGGTGACAAGCCAAAATTCTTCAGCCTCCTGAGGTTGAAGAGGCGCTGTTGTGCCTCTTTCACCCCACTGTCTATGTGGGTGAACCATTTTAGTTTGTCCATGATGTATACGCCAAGGAACTTTCCACCTTCTCCACTACTGTCCCATCGATGTGGATACAGGGGTGCTCCTTTTGCTGTTTCCTGAAGTCCACAATCATCTCATTTGTTTTGTTGACATTGAGTGTGAGGTTATTTTCCTGACACCACATTTCCAGGGCCTTCACCTCCTCCCTGTAGGCCGTCTCGTTGTTGTTGGTAATCAAGCCTACCACTGTAGTGTTGTCTGCAACCTTGATGATTGAGTTGGAGGCGTGCATGTCCACGCAGTCATGGATGAACAGGGAGTACAGGAGAGGGCTGAGAACACACCCTTGTGGGGCCCCAGTGTTGAGGATCAGCGAGGTGGAGATGTTGTTACCTACCCTCACCACCTGAGGGCGGCCCGTCAGGAGGTCCAGGACCCAGTTGCACAGGGCGGGGTCCAGACCCAGGGTCTCGAGCTTATTGACGAGTTTTGAGGGTACTATGGTGTTAAATGCTGAGCTGTAGTCAATGAACAGCATTCTTACATAGGTATTCCTCTTGTCCAGATGGGTTAGGGCAGTGTGATTGCGATTGCGTTGTCTGTGGACCTATTATGGCGGTAAGCAAATTGGAGTGGGTCTAGGGTGTCAGGTAGGGTGGAGGTGATATGGTCCTTGACAAGTCTCTCAAAGCACTTCATGATGACGGAAGTGAGTGCTACGGTGCGATAGTCATTTAGCTCAGTTACCTTCACTTTCTTGGGAACAGGAACAATGGTGGCCCTCTTGAAGCATGTGGGAACAGCAGACTGAGATAAGGTTTGATTTAATATGTCTGTAAACACAACAGCCAGCTGGTCTGCGAAATGCTTTGAGGGCGTGGCTGGGGATGCCGTCTGGGCCGGCAGCCTTGCGAGGGTTAACTCGTTTAAATGTTTTCCTCGCGTTGGCTGCAGTGAAGGATAGTCCGCAGGTTTTGGTTGCGGGCCGTGTCAGTGGCACTGTGTTGTCCTCAAAGCGAGCAAAGAAGTTGTTTAGTTTGTCTGAGAGCAAGACATCGTGGTCCGCGACGGGGCAGGTTTTCCTTTTGTAGTCCGTGATTGACTGTAGACCCTGCCACATACCTCTCATGTCTGAGCCATTGAATTGCGACTCTACTTTGTCTCTATACTGACGCTTAGCTTGTTTGATTGCCTTGCGGAGGGAATAGCTACACTGTTTGCATTCGGTCATGTTTCCGGTCACCTTGCCCTGATTAAAAGCAGTGGTTCGCGCTTTCAGTTTTGCGCGAATGCTGCCATCAATCCACGGTTTCTGGTTGGGGATTGTTTTAAAAGACGCTGTGGGTACAACATCACCGATGCACTTGCTAATAAACTCGCTCACCGAATCAGCGTATTCATCAATGTTATTGTCCGACGGTATGCGGAACATTTCCCAGTCCACGTGATCGAAGCAATCTTGAAGCGTGGAATCCGATTGGTCAGGCTAGCATTGAACAGACCTGAGAACGGGCGCTTCCTGTTTTAGTTTCTGTCTATATGCTGGGAGCAACAAAATAGAGTCATGGTCAGATTTTCCGAAAGGAGGGCGGGGAAGGGATTTATATGCGTCACGGAAATTAGAGTAACAATGATCTAGGGTTTTGCCAGCCCGGATCGCGCATTTAATATGCTGATAAAATTTAGGGAGCCTTGTTTTCAGATTAGCCACGTTAAAAAATCCCCAGCTACTATTAATGCAGCCTCAGGATATGTGGTTTTGTTACGGTTTTCTTCCGTCGAAGGAGAGTCGGACCAAAATGCAGCGTGGTTAAATCGAGACATCTTTAATAATGATGAAAACAAACAATACAAAAAACAACAAACGGAAATGTGAAAACCTAATACAGCCTGTCTGGTGAATAACTAACACAGAGACAGGAACAATCACCCACAAACACACAGTGAAACCCAGGCTACCTAAATATGGTTCCCAATCAGAGACAACGAGAATCACCTGACTCTGATTGAGAACCTCAGGCAGCCATAGACTATGCTAGACACCCCTACTCAGCCACAATCCCAATACCTACTAAAACCCCAATACCACAACACAACACAAAATAACCCCATGTCACACCCTGGCCTGACCAAATAAATATATAAACACAAAATACTAAGACCAGGGCGTGACAGGTTTGCAGTTTACATAGAGTCAAATGAAGTTCATTCAGGGCCGTAAATGTGTCTGTTTGGGGCGGGATATACACGACTGTGATTATGATCAAAGAGAATTCTCTTGGTAGATAATGCGGTCGGCATTTGATTGTAAGGAATTCTAGGTCAGGTGAACAAATGGACTTGAGTTCCTGTATGTTGTTATGATCACACCACGTCTCGTTAATCATAAGGCATACACCCCCCCCCCTTCTTCTTACCAGAGAGATGTTTGTTCCTATCGGTGCGATGCGTGAAGAAGCTAGGTGGCAGTCCGCACCACCCTCTGGAGAGCCTTGCAGTTGATGATGGTGCAGTTGCCGTACCAGGTGGTGATACAGCCCGACAGGATGCTCTCAATTGTGCATCTGTAAAAGTTTGTGAGGGTTTTAGGTGACAAGCCAAATTTCTTCAGCCTCCTGTATCCACAGTTAAAGGAGTCCTTTATCGACATAACCTGAAAGACTGCTCAACAAGGGAGAAGCCACTACTCCAAAACCACCATAAAAAAGCCAGACTATGGTTTGCAACTGCACATGGGGACAAAGATCATACTTTTTGGAGAAATGTCCTCTGGCCTGATGAAACAAAAATATAACTGTTTGTCCATAATGACCATCGTTATGTTTGGAGGAAAAACGGGAAGGCTTGCAAGCCAAAGAACACCATCCCAACCACGAAGCACAGGGGGTTTCAGCATCATGTTGTGGGGATGCTTTCCTGCAGGAGAGTCTGGTGCACTTCACAAAATAGATGGCATCAGAAGGATGGAAAAGTATGTGGATATATTGAAGCAACATCTCAAGACATCAGTCAGGAAGTTAAAGCTTGGTCGCAAATGGGTCTTCCAAATGGACAATGACCCCAAGCATACTTCCAAAGTTGTGGCAAAATGGCTTAAGGACAACAAAGTCAAGGTATTGGAGTGGCCATCACAAAGCCCTGACCTCAATCCTACAGAAAATTTGTGGGCAGAACTGAAAAAGCGTGTGCGAGCAAGGAGGCCTAAAAATCCTGACAAAATTCACCCAACTTATTGTGGGAAGCTTGTGGAAGGCTACCTGAAATGTTTGACCCAAGTTAAAGAATGTAAAGGCAATGCTATCAAATACTAATTGAGTGTATGTACACTTCTGACCCACTGGGAATGTGATGAAAGAAATAAAACCCTGAAATAATTCATTCTCTCAACTATTATTCTGACATTTCACATTCTTAAAATAAAGTGGTGATCCTAACTGACCTAAAACAGGGAATTCTGGGATTAAATGTCAGGAATTGTGAAAAACGGAGTTTAAATGTATTTGGCTAAGGTGTGTGTAAACTTCTGACTTCAACTGTAATTTACAAGCGAAGCATTTGTGTTTAGTGAGTCCGCCAGATCAGAGGCAGAAGATGACCAAGGATGTTCTCTTGTGTGTGGATTGGATCAATTTCCTGTCCTGCTAAGCATTCAAAATGTAGCTTGCACTTCTGGGTGTCAGGGGAAATGTATGGAGTACATTCTTTAGGAATGTAGTGAAGTAAAAGTAAAAGTGTCCAAAATATAAACAGTAAAGTCAAGTACAGATACCCGCCAAAAAATAATTAAGCAGTACTTTTAAAGTATTATAACGACCCTGGGTTTATAAACGCGGATAACGACTCTGCTGCTTGAGCATGCTTTTGGGGCACAGTCGATAGCGCGTTGGACTTCGGGCTAGGATTCGAGGCCTGCTCCCTCCCTGCCTGTTTCAATACAGTATTTTACTTAAGTAATTCACAACACAGTGCACTTGGGAATAAAATCATCACAAGAGTTTCAGTGTTCACAATGAAAGTTCTATCATGAATAAATATAAGCCCACGCACGGAAAGTTTAAAAGTTCCAAAGCGCAAGCTCAGTGGAAACATTCTATGGCGCGCGCCGCTGACCCCCACTGGAGATGCCGGGCGCTGATTGGACAAACCCGTGGGTTATCTAGTGATGTATGTAAAAACGGCTATAAAAACAGCCCGTAACTAACACCGGTCAGTGAGCGAACAAGATATCAACAGCCCAACTGTTCTCCACCAACAATTCAAGCCGACCTGTCCAACCTATCCCATCGAAGAACATCACCATCTGACAAGATGCTCGCAAAATTCGGCCTGTGCGCGGTCTTCCTCGTCCTGGGAACTGCCGCCACCTTCGACACCGACCCGGAGGAAGCTTCTCCTCGCCGTGCACGCTTCTCATCCAACAGCCCCTGTGAGTAGCCTACATCTGGTTAGCCAACTGTGAAAAATATTCAAACGGCACTTCTTATTCGAAAAGTCTGCAGAGACAGGATGTATTAGGTCCATGCACAAGAGTTGGTTATGAAAGTTGCCTTTCTTCTAAAAATATGTACACTGCCATGGCTAGAGATATAGGCAAATTCCTTAATGTATGTTAGTTTATTCCATTACAGCCTCTGTCAAGAGGACTGGACCATTGCTAAAATGTTATCTCTCTCTCTCTCTCTCTCTCTAGCGGATGTGGCTAGGTGTTTGAATGGCGCTCTAGCCGTGGGATGTGGTACGTTTGCCTGCCTGGAGAATTCTACCTGTGACACTGATGGCATGCATGATATCTGTCAACTGTTCTTTCACACCGCAGCTACCTTTAACACACAGGTAAGCCTACACACACACACACACACACACACACACATATACACACACACACACACACACACTTTTTGACGACCCACTTCAGTGACTCTAACCCAGTGTGTGTGTGTGTGTGCAGGGTAAGACATTTGTAAAGGAGAGTCTGAGGTGTATTGCCAACGGCGTCACGTCTAAAGTCTTTCAGACCATCAGGCGCTGTGGAGTCTTCCAGAGAATGATTTCTGAGGTCAGTCCCTCTGCTTTATTAGACATGCACACCATGTCAGCCTTCATATCATCCTATCTGTGCTGAAATGAGCTCTACATTTTTGTCATATCCAGAGCAATTAGAGTTAAGTGCCTTGCTCAAGGGCACATTGACAGATATTTCACTTAGTTGGCTCTGGGATTCAACCCAGCAACCTTTCAGTTATTGGCCCAACACTCTTAACCACTTGGCCACTTGTCGTCCTTTACTGTGTGTCAACATGAAGTGCTAGTTTCTGAGTTTAAATGATTGTGTGTGTGTGTTTAGGTCCAGGAGGAGTGTTACAGTAGACTGGACATCTGTGGTGTGGCTCGCTCTAACCCTGAGGCCATTGGAGAGGTGGTGCAGGTCCCTGCACACTTCCCCAACAGGTGTGTGTGTGTGTGTCGCGGTGTATGTGTGTCTAACCTTTTACATTTTTAGTCATTTAGCAGGTGCTCTTATCCAGAGCAACTTAAAGTAGTGAGTGCAGACATTTTTATATGTGTTCGTACTGTGTGTATGTCATAACATGGTGTGTGTGTGTTCCAGGTACTACAGCACTCTGCTCCAGTCCCTGCTAGCCTGTGATGAGGAGACAGTGGCTGTGGTCAGGGCAGGGCTTGTTGCTAGGCTGGGGCCAGACATGGAAACTCTCTTCCAGTTGCTGCAGAACAAACACTGCCCCCAGGGTTCTAACCAGGGTCCTAACTCAGCCCCCGCTGGCTGGCGCTGGCCAATGGGGTCGCCTCCTTCCTTCAAGATCCAGCCCAGCATGAGAGGAAGAGACCCCACCCACCTATTCGCTAGGAAACGCTCTGTGGAGGCATTGGAGAGAGTGATGGAGTAGATTGGAGAAGAGGAGGCAGACATACACACCACTTATACCTTAAGCATACATTCACATGTACACACACACATACACACACCACAGCTACCTTAAACACAAAACACACTCATGATAGCTTTGCTCACACACACACTGACTCACACGCACACTGACACACACACATTTTCACACACATGCACACACACATAGCTTTACCCTCAAATGATTAAGGCTAAATTATTAATGGAAGTTTGGGGCTGTTGTAATGTAGTATTTGATTTGGGGAAGCATCTCTCTGTAAATGCTGTTGAAGGTATTTTTGTGTGGGTTGATACTTGATGAAGGGGAGATGAAACCTGTTACCTAGAGCTTGAATGTGGAGGATTATATCTGCTCAGAATAGACTCGACTAAACATGAGAGCTATTGAAAAGTCTGAACATTTAATATTAACAAGTGAAACATTTCAAATGCCACCTAAGAAAACGAACCATCACTGTAGTTCCATTGGATTTCAACGTGGCCACTACGGCCATAACATCCCCGTTTGGACCAGTCATTAAAGACCGATGGGTATATTATTATAATAATATTATTGATATTTATTTTCTTACAGAATGTTTATTAATGATGTTGTGTTGTATCTAGTTGTAACTCGGTTTGAGTTTCCCCCAGTGGGTGGGGTTTGACATCCTGATATGACGTCACTGGCTGATGTATTGCTCTATGAGGATGTCACCACCTCAGAGGGACAGTGTGATGTCACCATGCTGGTTGTGGGACTCACCGCGTCCCTCTCTGTCTTCATCTGTGTTAATGTAAGATCCTGTAGTGTGTAAAGACATTATAGAGTGATCCTTTGCTGTGTTCCTCAGATGTGGTTATGTGGTGTATGTTTTGAGATCCTGTGTGAGAATGTGTGCTAGTCAGGTACTATACACCTTGGGGCTTGGGGTCATTCTCTCTGCTATGAATACATTTTGTGATCTTCATAATTTTGTCTGAGGTGATTTGTGTCGAGACTCACTGGTGATTAAACGCTCACAGTTTCAAACATTGGTGATCTTTAATCATTTGCATTGGTGTAGTGTGAGGTTAAGGTATTTTCTAAGTTTGCTGTCATTCCCATTTCAATCCAATGGGTGGCAATATAGTCCTGTGGTTGATCCCTGGTCAGGGGCAGTGCTATGTTGGCTGATCCCTGGTCAGGGGCAGTGCTACATTGGCTGATCCCTGGTCAGGGGCAGTGCTACGTTGGCTGATCTTTGGTCAGGGGCGTTGCTACGTTGGCTGATCCCTGGTCAGGGGCATCGCTACGTTGGCTGATCCCTGGTCAGGGGCAGTGCTACCTTGGTACAGCCCAGTCGTTGGTACAGCAAGACTAGTTGTATGTCTCTCCAGTCCCAGCCAAACTCCCCAGGCCTATGTCTTTACCAGACTTCTGTACATATAGCCAGCAGTCTAAATTACAGGTCTGTAAAACCTGTCTTCTCACCACTTTCTCAGTCATTTTCTATGCTTTCACATACTCATCTGTTCAAGTACTTAGGGCCGGTTTTCCAAACAAGTCTGTGTCCAGGAAACCAGTATACAGCAGTGGTTCAAAATGTCCTGTTTATTGTGATCAAGTGTTGAGATAATACCACTGACAATATAACTAATGATAATGGGTCCTTTATCAATCAGTCTGATCAGTTATGATGTCATAATAATATGGCTAATGATTGTGTGTGATCAGGTTGTTGGCCCCCAAACAGTGTGAAGGGGGGGGGGGGGGGGGGGGGGGGGGGGGGTACCAGAGGGAATCCTCTATACTGCTAATGAGTCCCTAAGTGTTCAGTAATGACATAGAAAACGTGATTTTTCTCTCTGTCTTCTACCTCTTTTTTCTTTCTCTCTCTCCTACTCCCGAGTGGTGCAGCGTTCTATGGCACTGCATCTTAGTGCAAGAGGTGTCACTGCAGTCTCTGGTTCAAATCCATGCTGAATCACATCCGGCTGTGATTGGGAGTCCCATAGGGTGGTGCACAATTGGCCCAGTGTCATCAACATGTCAGGAATACATGTGATAAAACATACCTGTCTCAACTGCCTCAGAAACAAATGGCTGTAGTAAAAAGTTATGTTTCTAAAATGGTGGTTTGGATCACAGCAGATCCATTCCTTCTGGATTGTTATTGTGGTCGCATCAGGGAATTCTGGAAGGCTTTAGATGGGTCACAGTGTAAAACAGTCTAGGAACCACTGGTATGAGGTAGGCTACATGCTGCTGACCTGAATACAACTGTAACTCTTTTTTTCTGTGTGTCTGTCTCTCTCACACACGCACATGTTTGTGTGTGTGTGTGTGTGTTAGTGGTCATCAGCTGGGCAATAGGGTAGATGGCTGGGTTAACAGGAATACGAGGAGCCTTGAGAACACACATTTACACAAGCCTAAATTTACAGTCACTCAGGTAGAGTTCATGGAAGCTTAACCCTTTCAGGGAAAACAGGTATATCAACAAATCAAGACAGAGAATTGGAGGGATCCTGAGAATTTCTATGATCTGAAACTGTAATAATAAGGACAAGATCTGTGTGAAGTGGTTTTGTTATAACACATAGTCATGAGCTGTGGAATAGAATACAGGACACAGAACCATCTAAAATCTCACTGGAGAGAATGCAGCCAGAAGTTTAACATGTTTCCTCTAAGGGACAGACATGCTCTCCAGACTCTGGACCTAAGCCATGTGTATGTGGGTGTCTGTGCCAGGGAGGAAGCTGCTCTCTGCTGCTGTGATTGATAGAGCGACCGTACTGACCAATCCTCTCTTCCCACCATTAATCATACAGACACACATACACATCTGGTGGAGTGAATGCTTCCTCTGCAGTCAACAGCTGAACCTATCCTCGCTGTTTCTCTCCCATCACACAGTCTTTCACCTCTCCTTCATTCAGCCCTGAAGTCCTGGCTGATCAGTTCAGCATGTGCTCTCTCTCTCTCCCTCTTTTCTTTCTCATTCAAAAACACGCCATTGAAGTTTTGTAATGCCATTTTCTTTATTACAATACCTTTAATAAAGGCATTCTCTGTAAAGGCAGGTAGACTTCCATTGGAGATAAGTGAATTTGCCACTGTTTTAAAACCATGGCATTATCATTTACATTATCATTAACCTCAACATAACACTGTAGTGTCCATAGACTCCAGACAAGAGAGTGATACTGAAGGCAAGCCCTGACTGACTAACACTGCTGCTATAGTAGCTTATTAAAACACATAGTATCATAGCCACTTCTTTCCTTTGATTCTAACACATAGCATCATATCCACACCTCTCTTCGATGTCATTTCAATGACAGGGATAAAAACAAGCTCCCATGTACAAAATAAAAATACTGGAAATATGTATTCATATTAACAATTCGGAATATACTGTATTTACAAAAGAACATTATTTTTCCTTTATCAATTTCCTTTTTATATCCTGTATGGTTTGCTCAGCAAAGCAGCAGTTTGTTTCATAATATGGCGATGAAGATCAATAATGTGTAGCAGCCTTATCTTCCTCCTCCTCTTGCTCCTGGGAGAGTCTCCCTACATTAAAGGGATAGTTCACCCAAATAAAAATACACATTGGTTTCCTTGCCCTGTATGCAGTCTATGGCCCTGTATGCAGTCTATGGCCCTGTATGCAGTCTATGGCCCTGTATGCAGTCTATGGCCCTGTATGCAGTCTATGGCCCTGTATGCAGTCTATGACCCTGTATGCAGTCTATGGCCCTGTATGCAGTCTATGACCGTGTATGCAGTCTATGACCGTGTATGCAGTCTATGGCCCTGTATGCAGTCTATGGACAATGTATGACAGCAATCAATGCATTGGTTTAGTTTCCCTTGCACTGTTTTAGCATTTGTGGCACAGATCCAATTCAAGTCATGGAACCGATATTATACTTTTTTGCACATTATGTCCAAATTATCCAAAAGTATTTTAAATTGATTGTGAAGCTCAACAAAGTCACTTAGATGTTTTGTCCATGGGTGACAAATGCTAACATCAGTCCCATGACTTGAATGGGATATGTGTCACAAATACTAAAATGTTAGTGCCAGGGAAAATAAACCAAAGCATGGATTGCTCTCATACATTGTCTCATACCTTGCTTACAGTTTAAGAAAACCTCCAGGTAGCCTAGTGGTTAGAGCGTTGGGCCAGTAACCAGAAGGTTGCTAGATTGAATCCCGAGCTGACAAGGTACAAATCTGCCGTTCTGCCCCTGAGCAAGGCAGTTGGTTCCTGTTCCCTGGGCGCCGTGGATGTCGATTAAGTCATCCCCCGCACCTCTCCGATTCAGAGGGGTTGGGTTAAATGCGGAAGACACATTTCAGTTGAAGGCATTCAGTTGGACAACTGCCTAGGTATCCCCCTTTCCCAATGTTTCATTTGGGTGAACTATCCCTTTAATAGTTCAGTATAGTCCTGGGGAGGAGGAGAGAAGTCCATTTTTGTGCAAACTCTATTTCATGTCTTATGACTCTGTTATAACCGTCCATGTGTCTGTCTTTTCCATTGTCTTTATCTGTGGATAAAGAGGGAGGTGGATAGGTTAAGGTGTACGGGCGGGGCAGTGTTTTTAGATCAGCGTAGGCTGTGTCCGCGGGTGTACGTCAGGGTAGATGCTGTGGTGACCGTAGGCTAGGATGGAGGTTCAAGACGGGGTTGTGGAAGGTTTGTGGTGTGCGTAGGCCAGGGTGGAGGTATGAGAGGGGGTCCTAGAGGGGGTGTGCTGGGTGGAGGTCCAGGATGGGCTCAGGGGAGAGTACTCTGCTCCGTAAGTCGTCTCCCTGGAGAAGACAGAGTCAGAGGAGCTGCTGGTGTCTGGACCCAATGGAGAATACTGGACCACAGGGATGGAAAGATTCAAATACTCCTAGAGAGAGTTGAGAGAGGGAGGACACGTTCAGGGGAATAATTCAAATGATACGAAAATGACACTGTTTGTGTGTGTGCGCACGTGAATGTGTTTGTTTACCTGGTTGGTCATGAGGGAGAGTGTGCGGTCCAGATCCTCTACCAGCTGTTGGAAGGTTGGTCTGCGAGATGGAACAGCGTGCCAGCAGTCTCTCATCATGATATACCTGAGAGCATGCCACAGTGTTACAACAGAGCGTGTGTTTGTATTACTCTACTTGCGAGGACATTCTTACAGTATACTTGTTTTTTTGTGTGCTTTGTGTACTCACAGCTCCTCTGTGCAGGCGGCTGGCCTGTCCATACGATGTCCCTCCTTCAGCAGTTTGAACAGCTCCTCTACAGGGACCCCTGGGTAGGGAGATCCTCCTAGAGTGAAGATCTCCCACAGCAACACCCCAAACGACCACCTACAACAGAATTCAATACAATCAACATCACTTTCTCAGGGACAGTTATTGCTGGGCTTGAAAGTAAACCTACAGGCACATAACAACAGGATGGATAGCACAACATCACAGAATGTATATTAGGAGTTAGGAGTGTGACTTACACGTCACTCTGGTGTGTGTAGATGCGGTCGAACAGAGCCTCTGGAGCCATCCACTTCACTGGCAGACGACCCTGGGAGGAAAACAAGGGGTTAAACCACGTGTTAAACTCTTTCCACAGAGGGCTAAATGTCTGCAGGTTTTCGCTCCACCCTTGTACTTAATTGATTAATTAAGCTGACTAATTAGTAAGAAACTCCCCTCACCTGGTTGTCTAATGCTTTTGTCTAGGTTTGAATTGAAAAACTCATTCCCTCTGTGGAATGAGTTTGACACCCCTGGGTTAAAACATCTATATGTCCGTCTGTGTCTGAATTCCACTGTGATCATGTTACTTACATTGGTGGTCTTCTTGTAGTAGTCTATGTGGTGGATGTCTCTGGCCAAACCAAAGTCTGCTATCTTCATCACATTGTCCTCTGTCACCAACACGTTCCTGGCTGCTAGGTCTCTGTGGATACACTACAGAAAAAAATGTGATTGATTCATTTATTGGTGGACTGATTTACACTAATGTCCAGTAAAGGAGAGGTAGCGTAAGATAAAATAGATTCAGACGAAGAGAATGAAACACCGAAAGATGAAAAGGAGAGAGAGAGAGACAGACAGACAAAAAGACAGACAATAACACGGGTCTCTTCTCTGACCTTCTGTAAGGCGAGGTATGCCATGCCCCTGGCCACCTGGTAGGCAGCAGACACCAGCTCCCTGACCTCTACGCTGTCCAGGGGGGCCTGGGTTGGCCCAGACCAGTACTCCAGATCCACAGGCCTCCGACAACGCAGGTACTCCCTCAGGTTGCCCTGAGATGCATACTCTACCACCACGTAGAGAGGGCCTGGAGAGAGAGGGAAGGGTTATAATAAACAATGTGGTGTTCCCCAAGGTTCAGCGCTTGGACCCCTGCTGTTATTTTCACCCCTTGGTACTGTGGCCATTGTACTCATCTGTGCAAATAAAATGCTATTTCGCTCACACGCACGCACACACACACACGCACACAAACACACACAGCACCAGTATTACCATCCTGTGTGCAGGCTCCCAGCAGGTTGATGATGTTTTTGTGTTTCCCGATCATCTTCATCATCTCCATTTCAGCGATCAGATCACTCAGGTCCTTCTCTGTGGCGTCCGCTACACAGGAAACAGGATGTGACATCAAATCAATATCAAATATCAACCAATACAAACACTGTTTTTCAGTTTATTTTGAATTATCTCCTTAAATAATTGTGGAATATATTTCAGGAAGTAGTTTTATGTACCTTTGAGCATCTTGACGGCAACCTTGGTGAGACGAGAGGGTTTTTCTCTGTCCAGACCTGCAGCCTCTGCTAGCACAACCTGACCAAAACAACCTTCACCCAGTGGCTTCCCCAGAGACAGCCTAGAACACAGACACGCAAGGCTATGAATGTCCTGTGCATGGAGGTTATGAATCTCCTTGGTTACGTTATGAGTACCGTGTGCAGATGATGTAAGCAATATGTAGGGTTATGTATGCCGATATTATAGATTGGGTATTCTCTATGCAGGGATATAAGCCCTCTAGTACCTGTCTCGTGACAGCTCCCAGAGTGGGTCTGCGGGCAGCTCATACACTGACACGCCAACCAGGGTGGGCGTGGCTCCACTGGAAAGGCGGTACGGCCTGACCAGACACACCCCCGACTGTAGAGAGGAGGAGGAGTCTACTGACACCTTGAGAAAGAGAAGGGGAGGTAGTGAGAGAGGATATACTGTAATAAGAGTTAGCCCGCTGAACTAAAGCCTATGGATTAGCTCAGGAAAAAAAGTATTCACATCTCAGGCAAAGGTTACCCATCACACGATCATGGGTCACTAGTGTGTGTGTGTGTTACCTGTCTGTGTAGGGGAATGCTCTTGGCCAGTTTGTGAACAGCCAGCTGGCTGCTGAAGTCGCTCTTCTTCGGGGAGCAGCGTAGTCGGCAGGCGGTCACTATGGCGACCATGAACATGATGATGAAGAAACCGACGCAGTAGATGAAGATCTCCAGGTAGGCCTGAGATGGTACAGGGGAGGGGGGCAGATCTGGAGGAGAGGGAGTGAAGTGGGATAAATTCATAACATTTTTTACATTGTTTTTTTTCTTCTTCCATTTTCAGTGCAAATATACAAAGCTCATTGGGCTGCAAAGGTTTGTACACAAGTGTACCTTTGATCACACTGAGCCAGGCAGAGTGGTGAGAGACTCCTATAGAGTTTCCTGCCAGACAGGTGTACTCTCCTTCATCCTCCACAGACACGTTCCTCAGAGTAAAGACCTCCATCTCCCTGTCTGTGGTGTTAAACCCTGCAGTCTGAGAGAGAAAGAGAGATTTTGTGACATAGCCCTCGTCAATATAGTGTGCGTTAACCTTCAGAACGCGTACATATATGTGTGTGTGTGTGTGTGTGTACCTTCAGTGCGCGTACGTAAGGCAGTCCGTCTGGTCCCACTCTGCTGCCATTAATGGTGATGCGTTTGAGCCACTGGATGTGGGGCTGAGGGTCGCTGAACACTCGACAGACAAACTCCACGTCGCTACCAACCATGGCCGTACGATTAGCTGGCAGGCCTGCCTGGAGGATGGGCCTGTGAGGGGAACGTTCTAGAATACACAGAAAACATCAATGCAATGTGAGTGATACAAAAACACTAACATACACACTCCCACCACTCAAGGTACACATAACAAAAGTAAACACACACAATATATATACAGTACCAGTCAAAAGTTTGAACACACCACCACTGCAGAATGCTGTGGTAGCCATGCTGGTTAAGTGTGCCTTGAATTTTTTTTTAAATCTGACAGTTTAACCAGCAAAGCACCACCTACACCATCACACCTCCTACTCCATGCTTCACGGTGGGAACTACACATGCGGAGATCACCTACTCTGCGTCTCACAAAGACATGGAGGTTGGAACCAAAAATCTCTAATTTGGACTCATCAGACCAAAATACAGATTTCTACCGGTCTAACGTCCATTGCTCGTGTTTCTTGGCCCAAGCAAGTCTCTTCTTATTATTGGTGTCCTTTAGCAGTGGTTCTTTGCAGCAATTTGACCATGGCCTGATTCATGCAGTCTCCTCTGAACAGTTGATGTTGAGATGTCGGTTACTTGAACTCTATAATACGGACTTGGTCTTTACCAAACAGGGCTATCTTCTGTATACCAACCCTACCTTGTCACAACACAACTGATTGGCTCAAACACATTAAGAAGGAAAGACATTTCACCAATGACCTTTTAATAAGGCACACCTGTTAATTGAAATGCATTCCTGGTGACTAACTCATGGAGCTGGTTGAGAGAATGCAAAGAGTGTGCAAATCAAGGCAAGGGGTGGCTCCTTTGAAGAAACGCAAATATATTTTGATAGGTTTAACACTTATGGTTACTACATGATTCCATGTGTACTATTTCATAGTTTTGATGTCTTAACTATTATTCTACAATGTAGAAAATAGTAAAAATAAAGAAAAACCCTGGAATGACTAGGTGTGTCCAAACTTTTGACTGGTACTGTATTTATATGCACACATACTGACTGACCCACTACGTCCAGCTGGTAGGTGTGTGTGAGGCTGCCGTGCTTGTTCTCCACCAGACAGGTGTAGTTGCCTTTATCAGACGGAACCACTGACTCCATTATTATTGTCCACATGTGGTCCCGGAGCTGAAAGAGGGAGACAGCGAGAGAGGAAGAGCGTGAGAGAAAGAGGCAAAGGAGTGAAAACATGAGAAGAGCCATGAAAAATACACATTTTGTGTTGTGTTAGTAATTTAATTTAATTTTTTAAAACATTTGTGTTCTCCAAGGTTCAGTGCTTGGACCCCTGCTGTTGTCTTTTTACACGGTATCCCTTGGTACTGTAATATTAGTTTTTAAGGTATGCTATTTACTCTCTGACTTACAGGCTCAATGCACCCATTTTTATTTCAATATCAAATAAAAAAATATTGTGTAACACACCTTACTGTGATTGTTTTTATTTTTATTTTTTATAGCAAGAGCCATTTCTGAAGCAAGAATTTTGCTAAGACTGTCTAGAATTGGTTTGAGTGGGGAGGGGAACACTGAAAACTAGCTGTTATTGGCAGAGAGGTTTGGAACTAACTAATTTATCACCTGGTGATGTCACCAGGCAGGACAAAACTCCATCCCACAAAAACAGGCTGAAATTTCAGGCGGCGTTTCAAAGTTCTTACACTAAAAGGGCATTCATATAATTTCCACAATTTCTCAGTATTATTCCAACCTCATAGTGTAGAAATACAGTTAAGGTCAGAAGTTTACATACACTTAGGATGGCATCATTAAAACTAGTTTTTCAACCAGTCCACAAATTTCTTGATAACAAACTATAGTTTTGGCAAGTCGGTTAGGACATTACTTTGTGCATGACACAAGTAATTTTTCCAACAATTGTTCACAGACAGATTATTTCACTGTATCACAATTCCCGTGGGTCAGAAGTTTACATACACTAAGTTCACTGTACCTTTAAACAGGTTGGAAAATTCCAGAAAATTATGTCATGGCTTTAGAGGCTTCTGATAGGCTAATTGACATAATTTGAGTCAATTGGAGGTGTACCTGGCGATGTATTTCAAGGCCTACCTTCAAACTCAGTGCCTCTTTGCTTGACATCATGGGAAAATCTAAAGAAATCAGCCAAGACCTCAGAAAAAAAAATGGTAGACCTTTACAGTCTGGTTCATCCTTGGGAGCAATTTCCAAACGCCTGAAGGTACCACGTTCATCTGTACAAACAATAGTATGCAAGTATAAACACCATGGGATCACGCAATTGTACTTTAGTACGAAATGTGCAAATCAATCCCATAACAACAACAAAGGATCTTGTGAAGATGCTGGAGGAAACCGGTACAAAAGTATCTATATCCACAGTAAAACAAGTCCTATATCAACATAACGTGAAAGGCTGCTCAGCAAGGAAGAAGTCACTGCTCCAAAACTGCCATAAAAAAAGCCAGACTATGGTTTTTAACTGCACATGGGGACAAAGATCGTACTTTTTGGAGAAATGTCCTCTGGTCTGATGAAACAAAAATAGAACCGTTTGGCCATAGTGACCATCGTTATGTTAGGAGGAAAAAGGGGGAGGCTTGCAAGCAGAAGAACACCATCCCAACCATGAAGCATGGGGGTGGCAACATCATGTCGTGGGGGTGCTTTGCTGCAGGAGGGACTGGTGCACTTCACAAAATAGATGGCATCCTGAGGATGGAAAATTATATGGCTGTATTGAAGTAACATCTCAAGACATCAGTCAGGAAGTTAAAGCTTGGTCGCAAATGGGTCTTCCAAATGGACACTGACCCCAAGCATACTTCCAAAGTTGTGGCAAAATGGCTTAAGGACAACAAAAAGTAAAGGTATTGGAGTGGCCATCGCAAAGCCCTGACCTCAATCCCATAGAAAATGTGTGGGCAGAACTGAAAAAGCGTGGCAAGGAGGCCTACAAACCTGACTCAGTTACACCAGCTCTGTCAGGAGGAATGGGCCAAAATTCACTCAAATTATTGTCGGAAGTTTGTGGAAGGCTACCCGAAATGTTTTACCCAAATTAAACAATTTAAAGGCAATGCTACCTAAAACTAATTGAGTGTATGTAAACTTCTGATGAAAGAAATAAAAGCTGAAATAAATAATTCTCTCAACTATTATTCTGACATTTCACATTATTAAAATAAAGTGGTGATCCTAACTGACCTAAGACAGAGAATTTTCTACTGGGATTAAATGTCAGGAATTGTGAAAAACTGAGTTTAAATGTATTTGGCTAAGGTGTCTGTAAACTTCTGACTTCAACTGTATATACACTGAGTGTACAACACATTAAGAACACCTTCCAAATATTGGGTTGCAATTGTTGTCTCATCTACATTGATTGAGGTGGATTTAATAAGTGACATCAATAAGCAATCTTAGCTTTCACCTGGAATCACTTGGTCAGTCTTGGAAAGAGGTGTCATGGAAAGAGGTGTCCGTAATGTTTTGTACACTCCGTGTATAAAACACAGGACAATCACGTTTCTGGCTGTACTGGGGCTTTGACAAATGATACACAACTCAGACAACCCAGTATGAAGCAGAGGGCTGTACAAAAAAACACATACCTTGAAGCCTCCAATGCGCTGGTCTTTCCTGAACTCTTTCCCATTCCTGTACCACCGCAAAGTTGGTGTGGGATTACCAGTCGCCTGGCAACGAAATTTAACAGTCTTACTGGCAGGAACGGCATGGAGCCTCTTCTCCATCTTGTCTGGAGTCGCCCACTGAGGAGCCATCACTAGAGAGAGGGTATTTATATTTCACATTTTTGATTTAAAATCAATCTTTCTTCAGTTGGTTTGGCTAGTAACTACTTTTTCAGACCAATAAAAGGGGAGAGAAAGGAAAGTGGCAGGGGAAAGAGCTTACATTGGAGATTCTGATTGTTGGATAGTTTATTTTCCTCTGAAGAAGACTCATCATCATCATCTTCGTCCTCAGAAGATGCCAGCATGTCAGCTATGGAGAGAGAAGAAAACGTAAACCAAAAATAGAAACCAGTGTGTGTGTGTTTAAACAGGAAGAGCTGAGGCAGGGTTACTCTGTGGGGGTCTGGGATGCTCCTGCTGAGTGAAAAGGGAAATGGCTTAAAGATTAACCTTTCACATTTTTACTCCTTTAAGCTGCCACACAAACACACACACACACACACAGTTCCCCTGTTGCTCCCTAACCCCCAGCTCAGAGATAAACAAACACACTAATAATCACCACCTTCATCCTGACAAATGGTTGTGAACAAAGGGTGAGGAGGGATGTGAGGGTGAGTTGGGAGAGAGGAGGGGAAAGCAGCAGGTTTCAGATCTTTAATGGGTCCTGTTTGAATACGTTGAATGAGAAAAAGCCTACTTCCTTCTACCATTAGACACAGTCGGCTCAGGTTCCATTCCACAGCATTCACAGATCCGGCCACATCAGATCAGTGATTACTATAAGCAGGGATATTTACTACCACACATCCCTTTTCACCTCTCATCAGGATTACTGATTACTATACAATATATTGGTAACTCAGGACATGTTCTGCCACAGATTCAATACCTCCCAAACTCTCAGCAGGACCTACACCAGAAAAGCAGTCATAATTTCTCCTCTAATCTACAGATATTAGGTCCATAATCAGCATCACCACAGACTGACACACCCCTGAATTCAAGCTCCCAACCTGACTACATTATGTATGTAATCTACAGGGAGAGGTCTACAGAGACTGCATTATAGGAGGTCTTGAATACAGCATGTCTGTCATCTAGAGGGAGAGGTCTACAGAAACTGCATTATGGGAGGTCTTGAATACAGCATGTCTGTCATCTAGAGGGAGAGGTCTACAGAGACTGCATTATGGGAGGTCTTGAATACTGCCTGCTCATAGCAGGGGGAACATTCTCAATGAGAGGTTGTCAAAAATAGACAGAGAGAGCGCGTGAGAGAGAAAGAGAGAGCGGGGAAGCAACAGAGAGAGGGGATAAAGACAAAGAACAAAAAATGACTGAAAAAAAGAAAGGAATCCACTAAAAGAGAGAAAAGCAAGGGGAGTTGGTTGAAGTCCAAAAACATAAACCTTTATTTGAACGAAGCAACGAGAAGGAGAGAAGGATATGGGAAATTGGGAGCAGACTTTGTTTATGGAAAAAGAGTTTGCGGCACAAAAGTTACATTTAGGTGTTTTTGACTGAGAGAGAAAAACAAGAATTTATGGGTTCAAAACAACAGTATTACACACACACACATACACACTCTCAGCTGGATACCAGATGGCTGGAAGCGAAACACACACATACACACGCATGCGCGTACAAACACACACACACACAACACAGGGTGTTAGGGTTGGTCAGGATGGTTGTGATTACAGTACTCGCCAATACAAATAAAACAATGTCCTTTCAGACGGCATTCATCCTTTCCTACCAAAAACAGAATCTCTGTTCCACCTCCAACCAGCTGTGTGTGTGTGCTCATGTATGTATGCGTGCGTGTGTGGACAGGATATGTAAACCATTGCACCATGAAAAATCACTGTAAACATCCTCAGCTTTAAACTAAATGGACAAACCTTGAAGAGCTTCTTTCTAGCTCAATATAGAATCTCCCCACCCCAAACACACATCCATAAATGTAAGTGTATGTTCTGTTTTCTCGAGCTCAGAATAGAGACCCACTACTAACAGAACAGTTCCAGATAGCAGAACAGAGTCAGTGGGATTGAACCACCATGGTAGCAGCCTGAACCTAGAACCCTCAGCCTGAACCTAGAACCCCTAGTCTGAACCCTCAGCCTGAACCCAGAACCCTCAGCCTGAACCTAGAACCCCTAGCCTGAACCCAGAACCTTCAGCCTGAACCTAGAACCCTCAGCCTGAACCTAGAACCCCTAGCCTGAACCCTCAGCCTGAACCTAGAACCCTCAGCCTGAACCCAGAACCCTCAGCCTGAACCCAGAACCCTCAGCCTGAACCCAGAACCCCTAGCCTGAACCCAGAACCCCTAGCCTGAACCCTCAGCCTGAACCCAGACCCCTCAGCCTGAACCTAGAACCCCTAGCCTGAACCCAGAACCCCTAGCCTGAACCCAGAACCCCTAGCCTGAACCCAGAACCCTCAGCCTGAACCCAGAACCCTCAGCCTGAAACCAGAACCCTCAGCCTGAAACCAGAACCCTCAGCCTGAAGCCAGAACCCTCAGCCTGAAGCCAGAACCCTCAGCCTGAAGCCAGAACCCTCAGCCTGAACCCAGAACCCTCAGCCTGAACCCAGAACCCTCAGCCTGAACCTAGAACCCTCAGCCTGAACCCAGAACCCCTAGCCTGAACCCAGAACCCTCAGCCTGAACCTAGAACCCCTAGCCTGAACCCAGAACCTTCAGCCTGAACCTAGAACCCTCAGCCTGAACCTAGAACCCCTAGCCTGAACCCTCAGCCTGAACCTAGAACCCTCAGCCTGAACCCAGAACCCTCAGCCTGAACCCAGAACCCTCAGCCTGAACCCAGAACCCCTAGCCTGAACCCAGAACCCCTAGCCTGAACCCAGAACCCCTAGCCTGAACCCTCAGCCTGAACCCAGACCCCTCAGCCTGAACCTAGAACCCCTAGCCTGAACCCAGAACCCGTAGCCTGAACCCAGAACCCCTAGCCTGAACCCAGAACCCTCAGCCTGAACCCAGAACCCTCAGCCTGAACCCAGAACCCCTAGCCTGAAACCAGAACCCTCAGCCTGAAACCAGAACCCTCAGCCTGAAGCCAGAACCCTCAGCCTGAACCCAGAACCCTCAGCCTGAACCCAGAACCCTCAGCCTGAACCCAGAACCCTCAGCCTGAACCCAGAACCCTCAGCCTGAACCTAGAACCCTCAGCCTGAACCCAGAACCCTCAGCCTGAACCTAGAACCCTCAGCCTGAACCTAGAACCCTCAGCCTGAACCTAGAACCCTCAGCCTGAACCCTCAGCCTGAACCCAGAACCCCTAGCCTGAACCCTCAGCCTGAACCCAGAACCCCTAGCCTGAACCCTCAGCCTGAACCCAGAACCCTCAGCCTGAACCCAGAACCCTCAGCCTGAACCCAGAACCCTCAGCCTGAAACTAGAACCCTCAGCCTGAACCTAGAACCCTCAGCCTGAACCTAGAACCCTCAGCCTGAACCTAGAACCCTCAGCCTGAACCCAGAACCCCTAGCCTGAACCCAGAACCCTCAGCCTGAACCCAGAACCCTCAGCCTGAAACTAGAACCCTCAGCCTGAACCTAGAACCCTCAGCCTGAACCTAGAACCCTCAGCCTGAGGGATTAAAATAGATTCAATAACAAAGAGGAAAAGAAGGCTCACAAGCGAGTACACACACACACACACACAGCTAATGAGACGTAGCACTGCCTGTCAACTACAACCGAGAGAGCACAAGCAAGAAAGAAAGAGAATTTAAGATCTTTATGTGGCCCATGTCTCTTACCTGTGTCGCTGACGTGGGCAGCAGCTGGTCTGGACTGGGTCAGGGGAGAGTAAATCAGTAGAAACAGCAGTGACCAAAGGAGCAGCAGAGATGAGCGGGACAACAACATACTGGCACTGGTATAGGTTAACTGGTACAGTACTGGAATGGTAGGGGCTACTGGTACAGGGCAGGCTGAAGAGGGTGCTTAAATGTATCAGCCTACAACCATCAACTCTTCAGGTGGGGAACTGTAAGAGGAAAAAAAGAGAGGGACATTCATGAATATGTTAAAGACAAGACAAGGCATTTTATGAAAATAAATGGTAAGACAAGGATGTGACACTGCTACCCTTTCTAGAGCCCGTCCGATATATCAGGTCACCAATACTATCAGCCGATAACCAATATTTAATAAATAGGATGAAAAAAGGGAATCTCATGCTTATATGAACACTCGTCATTATTGTCACAATGTATGAAATCAATATTTGAAGCACAATTATTGGACAATTGCTCTTTTGGATGGCAATTTATGAGAACTTAGTGTGGAAAATGTATATCAGTATCGGTAAGTTTGTCCCCCCCCCCCAAAATCGGAATCGGACCCGAAAAACATATGGGTCAGGCTCTAACGGGTCAGCCCATGCTCGCAGGAGGACATTGGTAGAGACTGTGACACATGCTCTGGTGTCTCTTTTCACAGATGAGAACTCCGCTTCCAACACTCCTCACACTATAACATCTTTCGACACTTGTCCAATAAGCTCACCTGTCACATATTAATGCCCATCAAACATTCCAAAACTGAGCTGTGTTTTATCACAGTTTTGTTATGCCTCCCCCTAAAGGCATCAGCATGCTTCGGTTTGGCTGGCGCCTAGCCGAGTGCTGAATGAGTGTGCTCGCATACTCCCTTAAAAGTCATTAAGCAGCAATAGTACTGTTTGTCCATCTTGAGACGCCGTAGCTAGTATACACTTCCTCAAAATAATCAGACTTCATCTAAGGTAACTCAAGAATTCTGTCATTCATTTTGAAGTTTTTTGCAGAGGAGATCTTAGTTGCACAATTTTAGATTAACTAAGATGTTTGGTGCAGTATGTCTCAATGAAAAATATAGCATGAAAATGATTCATTTCTGGTTGAATGACAAACACTTAATTGAAGAATCCCTACTGTTGACCAATCACCGACAAAGGGGCGTAGACTTCGGCCACCGACTTCGGCTTTTCTCGAGAAAAATGTTTGTGTACAAGATCAGCCACAAAAACCTTACCGAATACCAAAACCAACAAGAACGTCATGATTAATATATGCACAAACTATTTGATGGGAAGCATGCGGAGATTGCGGACACCTTAACCCGCACCCCCAGCCCAAACACCATATGCCCCCCAGTCCGCCTGCCAGTGCCACAGTGTTAAAGTCTCATTGAGAAGATGGATCTGGTGTTTAGGTGTTATGAGATTGCTTCAGACCACAAACAAACACTGATGTAGAGAGACTAACACCCAGGAGAGCTGTAAACATATTCTATAATACATCATCTCCCTTCTCATTATATATTGTTGTAGTCAGAAACATGTTGAACAGCTTGACGGTACATTAACATTACTGAAACTTGGACACTACTATAGCTGGCAGCTTGGGATGGTGTGGGCATTACTGAGGGTTACTCTGTCCTTCAGAACTGGCAGCCAGTGTGCATGTGGTTATGCATGTGGTTATGCGTGTCAGGGTGATGACCCAGAGTGGGAGATATGTAACAGTAAAGAGTAGAGTGGCAGGTTTATGAAGATGTCATTAATGCCCTTGGTTTACACCACACACAGAGAATTTACCCTCATTGACACCGCCATTAACTCAACCCCACACTAACGTAAAGAGTCTCTTAAATTGATGAGTTTGTTTGCAGATTTATGAGTTTTATGGTGGAGAGTCTCCATCGTACTGCTGGCTGGCTGACAGCAGAGCCCAGCACAGAAACAGCTAGGCAGACAGTCTTCTTATTACATACTGTAGGTGAGAGAGAATGAGGGAGAGTAAGAGAGAGACAGAGTATGCAGGCTTTTGCTCCAGCTCTACCCCCCCCCCCCCCCCCCCGCCCCCAGCCTTGCTGTGTGGCTTCTTTAACTTCTAAAAGGAACTTCAGAGAGAGGAAACAGCAGATAACAGTAACTTTGACATCCATTTCAGCAATTTAACAGACGGTCTTATACAAAGAGAGTTGCTTTGAACCAGAGCAGGGTAGAAAACCCCTACAAATGATGATCATTGCTAGTAAAACCTTCCAAAATAGCTTCAAGTCCAGTGCTAGTTGTTTTCTGAGCGGTTATTCTGCAGATGCTGTTGGTTTAAACTAGAAGCCACCGGGTCAGCTTGCTGGTTCTGTGTATAGCTTAGAATGATTCAGGGAGGTTGATATGATAAAAAACTGATGGTAACTACACACATACAGGGTGGCATATAGTCGCTAGGCCAAGAATAGAGCATCACACCAGCTCTCTATTGAGGAGAGGGCTTCAACATACCAGAAACATCTCCCTACTCCATCTTTCTCCCATGCCTTCCTCCCTATACATCCCCCCTCTAATCCCTTCAGTCAGACAACTTCTAGTTCTCCTAAGATTACCCCCCCCCCCCCCCTCTAATCCCTTCAGTCGACAACTTCTAGTTCTCCTAAAATTACCCCCCCCCCTCTAATCCCTTCAGTCGACAACTTCTAGTTCTCCTAAAATTACCCCCCCCCCCTCTAATCCCTTCAGTCGACAACTTCTAGCTCTCCTAAACTCCCCTCCCTCCATCTAATCCCTTCAATCAGACAACTGCTAGTTATTTTAAGATTACCCCCCTCCCTCCATCTAATCCCATCAGTCAGACAACTTCTAGTTCTCCTAAAATTACCCCCCTCCCTCCATCTAATCACTTCAGTCAGACAACTTCTAGTTATTTTAAGATTACCCCCCCCCCCCCCTCCATCTAATCCCTTCAGTCAGACAACTTCTAGTTCTTTTAAGATTACCCCCCCCCCTCCTCCATCTAATCCCTTCAGTCAAACAACTTCTAGTTCTCCTAAAATTATATGTTTAATTCCCCCTCCCTCTCTTTCTGGCAGATGTGACCTCTCCAGGTGTTCCATTCCAAAAGCCTTTACCTACACACCACATTCTGCCTCAGCCCTGGCCTGGTCCACCCGTCATAGTAACGCTGTCATAGTAACACACCATTTTCCTGTAAACTGGAAAACAGCTCCTGGTGTGTACCTGTGTGTCAAGGGGAGCCATGGCAGAGATATGCTACCATGAAGCATCCATGAAGGCATTGATTGTGCACCTATACAACCCAGCTGTAGTACTGTTACTTACAGAGGCTGAATGTCTGGAGACAGAGGACAGGTGGAGAGTAGAACAGAAAGCACACAGGTCTGCTGTAGGACTTTAATCCTCCTAACTCACTCACACACTCCTGGTCAGTGACCCTGGAGTCTTCTATAGGCCTGGATAACAGCTCAGTGCCTTACCATACACCTCTATCTACCTCCCCACTCATCTTTTTATCACTCTCTCAGTCTATCTGTTATATTATCTCTCTCTCTACTCATCTGTTTCTCCTCCCATAATGTGGTATCTGACACAGATTAGCAGCCATCACACATTCTCTCCATTCCCAAATGGCAGAGTGAGTCAGTTCTCACACTCAGTATCTCTCTCACTGTTACCCTGGCGAGTAAGATTTAGATTTCCAATGTATTCATTACACAAATACACTTGAAACTGAACTCTCACATCACACCATTATTATCATCATTGTGTGTATGTGCTGACATAAACATCCAAAATGGTCTTCTGATCATAATGAGCCATTTCTGGACAGATAAAAAAAAACATACTCAAAGGAGAATCTCGATTGAAAGTGTTTTTTTTTGTTGAGCACCAAGTTAAATCTCGGTCCAGGAAACCAGCCCAATAACTTCAATGTCATGCATGGCCCACAGATCATGTGGCAACAGTACTACTGTTATTCCCATTCTACTAAGGAGTAGGTGACAGTTCGGTAGCCTAGTTGTTAGTGTTGGACTAGTAACTGAAAGGTTGCAAGGTCGAATCCCCAGCTGACAAGGTAAAACAAAAATGTGTCTTGTGTCGTTCTGCCCCTGAACAAGGCAGTTAGCCCACTGTTCCCAGGCCTTCATTGGAAATAAGATGTTGTTCATAACTAACCTGCCTAGTTAAATAAAAGGTAAAATAAAATAAATAAACAGTTGGTTCTGCGCGTGACTCACCGGTCAAGCAGTAGCGCTGTGATGAGTCAACGAACAGCAGATATGGCGCGTGCTGCTGAATGAACAGCCGGATCTCATCAGAGTTGGAATGTCACACGCACAAACCTCATTTACCGTAAACAGATTAAATTGATACAAGTACACCCACGGCGGTCAGTGTGCCCAGTCTGCCCATTGCGGTGGCATGTGACTCGACTGACTGCTTTACGGTGTGTTCCTCAGTCAGAGAGAGACATGGGTCAAATCTTACTAGCTGGACTGTGGTTTGTAATTATGTAGTCATCTTTGTGTATATATTATACATGATTAATGAAGCCTTCATAATAAGGCATTATAAAGGTTGGCATTTATGAAATGGTTACAAATAGTTATAGTTTACGACGGCATCTAAATCAGGATGATTTTATTTTTTACTTTGTTAGGGCTAACACTGGCACGGCCCCCTAAATTGCATAACATTCTTCTAGCCTATGTAGGATAATTCCAATATGATCATGAATGGCCAGATCGGTCTATACCTACTTTATTTAAAAGTATAATTGTTTTCTCAAATGTTTACAGATCACGTAGGCCAAAGCAAGCTGCAACATTGTATCCTTGACAGTGTGGACATCTAGGCTATTGGTCGCATTGAAGGTAGTGTCTCACCTGAATTTCGGATCCTTGTGCAACTCCCCTCGAAGGTAGGTTAGACGTCTAAAAGAAAGTAATTCAATGTCCGATTCGATCGATGTCTTTTAAACCTTAAAGTCACAACTCTCGTAAACAATGCGGTGTTTTTCCAGAGTTCAAACGCAGTGGCGCGGTGAAGCTTCGAGTAACCTTAATGGCCATTGATTTCGGAGTAGCAATGGAGCGGTCTCTATCTTCCGAGAGAAGAGGTATAAAAACACGTTCAGCACAAATACCTCACACGTAGCCTAAAGTTTTCGACCGGTTTCAGTAAAGATGTCTCGAACAGCAGCAAATCTCAAGGCATTTGACTTTACTCAATACGTTCCTATTCTTGGAGAAAACATGTGGAAACTTCGACCATCTTCTGTATTGTCTTGCAACTATCGGGGAAAACATTTGCAGAATACTGCAACCCGCATAGATCTATTTGCGAGGCGAATTGTCTGGCAACATTATAACGTTAGGTCATTGAATGTATTTCCGAGCGGCGAATTCCAGCTCTCTGACCTCCCCCAACCACTTCTCACCGTGTGTTGAGAGATTCTGAAGGAGACCTCCCACTTCACTCCCCCTTCTCACTCCCCCTTCCCTCCCCCTTCTCACTCCCCCTTCCCTCCCCCTTCTCCCTCTCCCTTCTCACTCCCCCTTTCCTCCCCCTTCTCACTCCCCCTTCCCACTCCCCTCTCCCTCTCACTTGCAGGAACTCAAAATGATTAAGCCTACACTGTAGACTTGTAGGTCTGTCACAAATAAAATAAAACGTTGGCTACTGGCTTGACTGATCTTAACACAGCATATTTTGGAAATAGACAGCCTGTTTATTTGTGTTTTGGCAACATTCTCACAAGACGTTAAATACTAGGCTACTCAGCATGTGTCTACTGCCCTTTTAACTAAAATTCTGACAGAGGGAAATGGCTTTCATATCTTGGAGAGCCCTGGTGTGTGTGTGTGTGTGCGGCTAACTGGTTGGGCAGTGGTGTAACTGGGCCTGGTCTGAGTAAACAGTTGATTAAAAATCAGAGGAAGGTGATGCAGAGAGAGAAACACACAAAAACACTTGTATGTTCTGTCTGCGTCCATTGACTGATGCTGTGTGAAATGTGTCTGCATGTCCAGGAAACCTTGACATGGGATACAGGGGGCTGGCTAGACTACAGTAGGAATGGCTGCTTTTGTCACTTCTAGGTTAGACTACTGCAATGCTCTATTTTCCGGCTACCCGGATAAAGCACTAAATAAACTTCAGTTAGTGCTAAATACGGCTGCTAGAATCCTGACTAGAACCAAAAAATTTGATCATATTACTCCAGTGCTAGCCTCTCTACACTGGCTTCCTGTCAAAGCAAGGGCTGATTTCAAGGTTTTACTGCTAACCTACAAAGCATTACATGGGCTTGCTCCTACCTATCTCTCTGATTTGGTCCTGCCGTACATACCTACACGTACGCTACGGTCACAAGACGCAGGCCTCCTAATTGTCCCTAGAATTTCTAAGCAAACAGCTGGAGGCAGGGCTTTCTCCTATAGAGCTCCATTTTTATGGAACGGTCTGCCTACCCATGTCAGAGACGCAAACTCGGTCTCAACCTTTAAGTCTTTACTGAAGACTCATCTCTTCAGTGGGTCATATGATTGAGTGTAGTCTGGCCCAGGAGTGGGAAGGTGAACGGAAAGGCTCTGGAGCAACGAACCACCCTTGCTGTCTCTGCCTGGCCGGTTCCCCTCTTTCCACTGGGATTCTCTGCCTCTAACCCTATTACAGGGGCTGAGTCACTGGCTTGCTGGGGCTCTCTCATGCCGTCCCTGGAGGGGGTGCGTCACCTGAGTGGGTTGATTCACTGTTGTGGTCATCCTGTCTGGGTTGGCGCCACCCCCTTGGGTTGTGCCGTGGCGGAGATCTTTGTGGGCTATACTCGGCCTTGTCTCAGGATGGTAAGTTGGCGGTTGAAGATATCCCTCTAGTGGTGTGGGGGCTGTGCTTTGGCAAAGTGGGTGGGGTTATATCCTTCCTGTTTGGCCCTGTCCGGGGGTGTCCTCGGATGGGGCCACAGTGTCTCCTGACCCCTCCTGTCTCAGCCTCCAGTATTTATGCTGCAGTAGTTTATGTGTCGGGGGGCTGGGGTCAGTTTGTTATATCTGGAGTACTTCTCCTGTCCTATTCGGTGTCCTGTGTGAATCTAAGTGTGCGTTCTCTAATTCTCTCCTTCTCTCTTTCTTTCTCTCTCTCGGAGGACCTGAGCCCTAGGACCATGCCCCAGGACTACCTGACATGATGACTCCTTGCTGTCCCCAGTCCACCTGGCCATGCTGCTGCTCCAGTTTCAACTTCCACCTGACTGTGCTGCTGCTCCAGTTTCAACTGTTCTGCCTTATTATTATTCGACCATGCTGGTCATTTATGAACATTTGAACATCTTGGCCATGTTCTGTTATAATCTCCACCCGGCACAGCCAGAAGAGGACTGGCCACCCCACATAGCCTGGTTCCTCTCTAGGTTTCTTCCTAGGTATTGGCCTTTCTAGGGAGTTTTTCCTAGCCACCGTGCTTCTACACCTGCATTGCTTGCTGTTTGGGGTTTTAGGCTGGGTTTCTGTACAGCACTTTGAGATATCAGCTGATGTACGAAGGGCTATATAAATAAATTTGATTTGATTTGATAAGAAGCAGTAATGCTATTGGCTGTGATGGATGAACTGGGAATGGTGTTACAAGCTGTACTTCCTGGTATAGTCAATAATGGTCAAAGGTCAACTACTTTCCCAGCATGCATTAGGGATCCCAAATTGGAAAATAACCCAATAACATTTATTTATTGAGTACCTCATATATCTGACTGTCTATCAGTCTGTTCGATGGTGTGCAAACTCCACTGACGACAGGTTAGCTAAATGCTGCATTACAGCCTCAAAAGGAATATGGGCTGTATAAAAATGCTTCATATAAGGCACAAAAATGTCAACAAGTAAGTGCAGTCAGTGCAGTCAAAAACGTGATTTGCCTCTGTTTTAAAAAATATATTTAGTACTGTGAAATTGTGAAAATGAGGATAGTGCCCTCTTAGTGTAAGAGCTATTTGAAAAGACCGTCAGAAATGTCAGACTGTTTTGGTGGGAGTTTTGGCCTGCCTGGGGACAGCACCAGGCAGTAAATTACCTTCAGATGCAATATGTAACATTTTGGGCAACCCAACCAAATTCATATAGAAATGTGAGTTATAGATCTGTCGTTCTCATTAGAAAGCAAGTGTTAGAAGTGGTAGATCTGTTCTATGTGCACTATTTCTATGCTTCCCATTCTTAAGTTTAATGTTGGCTTCTTTTTCATTTCAGTTTTGTACACCAGCATAAACAGCTGAAAATACAATATTTTTGGTTATTGAAAATATATTTCACAGTGGTTTAGATAGTACAATGATTCTCTACACTACACATTGCTTGTTTTATCACATAAACTGAAATTCTGCGAACTATTAGACTTTTAGCAACCAGGAGGTGGCAAAGTGATTTCTGCATATTGCACCTTTAATAGAAAAATAAGAAAGAGAGTTCCAAACCTCTCTGCCAATAACACACACACCATTTTAATTGAAAACTATCCCAGTTACCAAGAAATGATTTGATATTGACACACACACACACACACACACACACACACACACACACACACACACACACACACACGGCCTGGTCCGCCCTATGGGAGTCTTAAACAGACTTTTCAAAAAAAAAAACACGTCATAAACCCAGAGCTTCTCTTCTCCTCTGGTGGCTGTGTGCACACAAGCAAGTGTCCGTACGGGTGTGTGCGTTTCTGTGTAGGGCGGGGTAGAGGATAGGCAGGGTAGGCCGGGAGCATATCGTCCAGACCACATCACATGTGCAGAGGGTGTGTGTGTGTGTGGGGTTGTGTGTGTGTGTGTGTGTGGGGGGGGGGGGGGGGGGGGGCACATCTGGAGCTGGTTGCTGCTGACGCCACATTGGCAAGTATAGCAGAGGAGGGGGGAGATGAGGAGAGGGAAGATGAGGAGAGGAGGGGGACAGGAGGTCCTAAACCAGTGGTTTATTTTTAAGAATGGAATAAAGCAAACAATTGTTTCTAGTTCCGACCCAGCCAGCCCTGTCTCCAGCCCCAGACAATCAGCTTTACACACCATTAAAGGGGCAATCAGCAGTTGCTACATACTTTTAAAACTTTTAACTTATGATATGTACCAGAGGAAGCTGGTGGGAGAAGCTATTGAAGAACGGCTCATTGTAATGAGCCCATCCTCCTATAAATCCTACCACCAGCATCCACTGATATGTACCTATATTCTTCAAGAATCAATAACTTCAAATGTTCTTAGCTCAACTGTCGTAACCCATCAGAAACAAAAATATAAGCTCATTTTACTACGTTTGTAACAAAGTAAATGTAAACAAATGCTATACAGCCTCAAAACATGGTTAAAAGTATTATTTGATATCATTGATGGTCAGTCCTTGCATCCACAGCTCTGTTTATGAGAGTGCTTACTTTTTACCGAAACAGGGATGGGAGTAAGCTTTGTTATTGTTTCAACAGCTGATTGCCGTTTTAAGGAAACTCTAACACTGTGTGTGTTTACCCTCTAGAGAATGCAGTTCTGAATGACTCAGAATTGCAGAGCCCCAAACACACATCTACAATCATTATAAAGTGCCCATAGATCTGCCCCAGACACAAGCATACTGATGCACATACAAATGCATGCACGCACACCAGATGTTACCAGCTGTTGCAGGCTCAGTCCACTCCAGTCTAGCTGAACACAGGAGAGGAAATAAGAAGATATTTGTGTGTTTAGAACATAGCAGACAGTTAGAGAGGATACCCGCTGTAGACACAGAACAGGGGAAAAGAGAGGACAACTAAATACAGAAACACACAGATCCCTTCTGAGCTAAAGGCCAAAACCACACAAACAGCCTCAGCCCAGGTCCTCTCCCCAGCCCCAGCCTCATCACCCAGCCCTAGCCTCAGCCCTCTCCCCAGCTCTAGCCTCAGCCTATCACCCAGCCATAGCCCTCTCCCCAGCCCCAGCCCTATCACCCAGCCATAGCCCTCTCCCCAGCCCCAGCCCTATCACCCAGCCATAGCCCTCTCCCCAGCCCCAGCATCAGCCTCAGCCCGGGGCCTCTCCCCAGCTCTAGCCTCAGCCTATCACCCAGCCATAGCCCTCTCCCCAGCCCCATCACCCAGCCATAGCCCTCTCCCCAGCCCCAGCCCTATCACCCAGCCATAGCCCTCTCCCCAGCCATAGCCCTCTCCCCAGCCCCAGCCTCAGCCATAGCCCTCTCCCTAGCCTCAGCCCTATCACCCAGCCATAGCCCTCTCTCCAGCCCCAGCCCTATCACCCAGCCATAGCCCTCTCCCCAGCCCCAGCCTCAGCCCTAGCCCTCTCCCCAGCCTCAGCCCTATCACCCAGCCATAGCCCTCTCCCCAGCTCCAGCCCTATCACCCAGCCATAGCCCTCTCCCCAGCCCCAGCCTCAGCCCTATCACCGGCCCCAAACCTTACCAGCCTTGTCAGCGCACAACAGCCCTCTCACACCACAGTAGACTGTGAGACCCGTGACTTCAGCTTCTGTGATCTCAGCCTTTACCATGTCACTGATCACAGCTGTCACTGTAACCCAGACACACACACACACCCCTCATACACATATTTCGCACAAGCATATGCACAAACAAGCATACGACGACATCAAGTCATGACCACTACTGCTAATCAAACACTTTAACCAGGCCAGCCGAGCTGTGTGTGTGTGTGAGTTCAGTCTTATGGTTCAGCCCTGTATGGTCAGGCTGACCTTGGTAGAGCAGCGAAATGTGAGTGTCTTTGTGTTGAATGTGGCTTTATATGAAGCTGTTTTATAAGGCGTTACCCAAGACGATGTCGGACCACAGAGGGTGGAACCAAAATGGTTGCCAAGAGAGTCTGAGAAAGAGAGGAAGATGGAGAGAAAAGAGCAGGGGTAGAGTCAAAGAGAGGAGAGTGGAGATGGAATGGAAGAAGGATGGGTGAGACTACCAAACCCTTTAAACCACAGTTCTAATATAAGGAAAATAACATCCTAAAACATCATTTAAATTATTCAACATTTCTGGAAACCTGTAGGAACATCCTGGAACAAGCCTTGTTAAAACAGTAGAAACACGTGATCACACCTGTGTGTAGATGGGAGAGAAAGACTGGGTCCATATAACCACCTCTCCAGTTATGCTGGATTCACTCCCCAGGCAGGGATGAGCATGAGTGATGACCATGCCTGCCTCTCTGCTTCGCCACTTCTTCACTCTCACTAGCATACACACAGTATCAGCTAGCATGAACTAAAACATGCACCCAGCTCAACTAAACACAGGACCTTCCAGAGAGGAGAGTGTATTTATAAAGGAAGTGGGTTCTGGCCTGACTGAAGGGACATTCTCTGTCCTCCAAATAAAACTGCTTGGCTGTGGAAACTCCACATTCCCGAGCTTGTGGTCTCTCTCAGAGGGAAGGACTGAGGCAAGACTACATCTATACCTTTTGAACCTGTTAAATCAGTATGCTTTAGAAATAAAAGAAATCACAAAAAAATTGTTTCCAAAGATCAATCAAGACCTTGCACATGCTTGCCTGCCTGCACCATAAGTGTGTGTGTTTTCCTCCCATGAGCTCATGCTGCAGGAGAGTGTTCAAGCAGACAAGGTATTGAGGAAGGAAGGGAGGAGGCCTGAGGGGTTTAGGAATGGAACGTGTCCCGCCCTTTAACCCCAAATCTAAGGATTCCAGCCCACACCACAAAAGGCACACCCTCTCTCTCTCTCTCTCTCACACACACACACGCAAACACACACACACACACACACACACACACACACACACACCAACCAGGGGTTATCTAGCTATCCCTCTGTGAATGGCGTCGCTGACCTTCAGTACTGCTTGGTTGGGAGGGAAGGGGCACATACACACACACACACACACACACACACACACACACACACACACAGAGCAGGATCATCTGTGATGTCATCGGGATTAAAGCTTCTCCACCACACTCAAGGATACACTGTAAATACAATGCATTACCATGCATTTTACACACATAATCTAGCCCATTATCAAGACTCTATTATTATTGTGGAGTTCACTGACTTGTGACAGTTTGAATCTCACCTAAAATAACAGTTTCACAGCCCACATTCATGATCTACAGAGAGAGAGAGAGAGAGAAAGAGAGAGAGAGAGAGGAAGAGGAAGAGAGAGAGAGAGAGAGGAAGAGATAGAAAGAGAGAGAGAGGGAGAGAGGAAGAGAGATAAAGACTTTGTGTCTCTGCCCCTCCAAAAATAGCTAGTTGTTTTGGTATGCCATTTTCAATTCTACTAAAAGATAGGGAGAATACAAATAGGAAGAATTGAAGCTGAGTTATATCATGAGAGTTCTTGCTGAGGAAAGCACTTTGATGAACAGCCATTCTACCTATGATGTGTTTGTTTGTGTTCAGTAATTAGCATATCCGTGCCATCGCCCCCTTTGATTTGACCACAGGCCACAGGACCCCTCTGTGGTCCCGCCCCCACAGCCTCATGCCACCATACAGGGTCTCCCACCCACAAATCCGACACACACACACAGACAGACAGAAACACACAGGCACTTCCCCTTCCATCACGGGTCGTTAGTGAAAGCCACATCCATCCAATCAGCTCTGTGGTTTGTCTATAGAAACAAATCAAATCAATCAAATTGGATTTGCCACATGCGCCAAATACAACAGGAATAGACTTTACCATGAAATGCTTATTTATAAGCCCTTTCCCAACAATGCATAGTTAAAAAGTACAAAAATTTTAAAAGCTAATATTTACACAATAAAAATAATGAGAGTGTAAGGAGTACCAGTACCGAGTCAATGTGCAGGGTTATGAGGTAGTTGAGGTAATATGTACATGTAGGTAAGGGTAAAAGTGACTAGACAATCAGGAGAGATAATAAACAGAGTAGCAGCAGCATATGTGAAGAACGTGAAAGTGTGAAACTGTCTATGTGCATGTGTTTTGTGTGTTTGAGCATATGTAGTGTGTGTGTGTGTGTATGTGTGTGGGTTGGAGTGCCAGTGTAGTATATGTGAGTGTGTGGGTAGAGTCCATTGAGCCGGTGCAAGAGAGTCAGTGCAAATAAAAAGGGGGTCAATGCAAATAGTAATTTAGCCATTTGATTCACTGTTCAGCAGTCTTATGGCTTGGGGGTAGAAGTTGTTCAGGAGCCTTTTGGTCCCAGACTTGGCTCTCCGATACCACTTGACATACGATAGCAGAGAGAACATTCTACAACTTGGGTGACTGGGGGCTTTTACAATTTTTAGGGACTTCCTCTGACACCGCCTTACATATCTTACTAAAAAGTTAGGAAAAATCCTAAAGGAAAACCCACAGGAAAAATCTCACAAAGGCAAAAATTCCTCAAGGAATCTGGTAAGCATTTTCTGTAAGGTCAGGTGTTTGACATCTGCTTTGAGAGAGACCAATCCTGGCCACAGATACTGAGAATACTGTCCTCTTCTGCATACAGAAGGAATTACAGCAAGCAACAGTAAGATGAAGCTTGTGGTTTTCAAGTTTTAATGTCAAATGCACAGTGACATGCCTTTCTTGCCAGCTCTAACCCCAACAATGCAATAATCAGTAACAATGTACTAAAAATAACAAGGTAGAACACGATAAAGTATGTAAGCAAATATATACAGGGTAAATTCCAGTACCATATTTACAATGTGCATGGATACTGGATCTGCAGTTGAAGTCAGAAGTTTACATACACTTATGTTGGGGTCATTAAAACTCGTTTTTCAACCAGTCCACACATTTCTTGTTAACAAACTATAGTTTTGGCAAGTCGGTTAGGACATCTACTTTGCGCATGACACAAGTCATTTTTCCAACAATTGTTTACAGACAGATTATTTCACTTATAATTAACTGTATCACAATTTCAGTGGGTCAGAAGTTTACATACACTAAGTTGACTGTGCCTTTAAACAGCTTGGACAATTTCAGAAAATGATGTCATGGCTTTAGAAGCTTCTGATAGGCTAATTGACATAATTTGAGTCAATTGCAGGTGTACCTGTGGATGTATTTCAAGGCCTACCTTCAAACTCAGTGCCTCTTTGCTTGACATCATGGGAAAATCAAAAGAAATCAAGACCTCAGAATTTTTTTTGTAGACCTCGACAAGTCTGGTTCATCCTTGGGAGCAATTTCCAAACGCCTGAAGGTACCATGTTCATCTGTACAATCAATAGTACGCAAGTTAAACACCATGGGACCACGCAGCTGTCATACCGCTCAGGAAGGAGACGCGTTCTGTCTCCTAGAGATGAACGTAATTTGGTGCCAAAAGCGCAAATCAATCCCAGAACAACAGCAAAGGACCTTGTGAAGATGCTGGAGGACACTGGTACAAAAGTATCTATATCCACAGTAAAACGAGTCCTATATCGACATAACCTGAAAGGAAGTGCTCCAATAGGAAGGAAGTGCTCCAAAACCGCAATAAAAAAAGCCAGACTACGGTTTGCAACTGCACGAGGACAAAGATCATACTTTTTGGAGAAATGTCCTCTGGTCTGATGAAACAAAAATAGAACTGTTTGGTCATAATGACCATCATTATGTTTGGAGGAGAAAGGTGGATGCTTGCAAGCCGAAGAACACCATCCCAACCGTGAAGCACAGGGGTGGCAGCATAATGTTGTGGGGGTGCTTTGCTGCAGGAGGGACTGGTGCACTTTACAAAATAGATGTCATCATGAGGAAAGAAAATTCTGTGGATATATTGAAGCACCATCTCAAGACATCAGACAGGAAGTTAAAAGCTTGGCCGCAAATGGGTCTTCCAAATGGACAATGACCCCAAGCATACTTCCAAAGTTGTGGCAAAATGGCTTAAGGACATCAACGTCAAGGTATTGGAGTGGCCATCACAAAGCCCTGACCTCAAACCTATAGAAAATTTGTGGGGCAGAACTGAAAAAGCTTGTGCGAGCAAGGAGGCCTACAAACCTGACTCAGTTTCACCAGCTCTGTCAGGAGGAATGGGCCAAAATTCACCCAACTTATTGTGAGAAGCTTGTGGAAGGCTCCCTGAAACATTTGACCCAAGTTAAACAATTTAAAGGCAATGCTACCAAATACTAATTTCGTGTAAATAAATAATTCTCTCAACTATTATTCTGACATTTCACATTCTTAAAATAAAGTGGTGATCCTAACTGACTAGAATTAAATGTCAGGAATTGTGAAAAACTGAGTTTAAATGTATTTGGCTAAGGTGTATGTATATTCCTACCTCAACTGTATAGAGGTAGATATGTATTGGGCTAAGGTGACTATTCATCACGATATATGATAAACAGAGTAGCAGCAGCATATACTGTATGTCTGTATGTGAGTGGGTGAGTAGTCAGTGTATATATATATATATATATATGCATATTATGTGTGTGTGAGCAAATTGTGTTTGTGTGTGTTGGAGTGACTGTGTATAGGGCCCTGTGAGTGCGTTTTTCTTTTTTAGATATATAGGTCAACTCAGTCCGTGTAGCCATTTTGCTAGCTATATAGCAGTCTTATGGCATGGGGATAGAAGCAGTTCGGGAGCTTGTTGGTGTCAGACTTGATGCACCGCTACCGCTTGCTGTGCAGAAGCAGAGAGAACAGTCTATGACTTGGGTGGTTGGAGTCTACATTTATTTGGGGCCTTCCTTTCACACTGCCTGATATAGAGGTCCTGGATGGCAGGAAGCTCAGCCCATGATGTTCTGGGCTGTCGCACCACCCTCTATAGCACCATGCGATCGAGGGCGGTGCTATTGCCTTACCAAGCAGGGACACAGCCAGTCAAGATGCTGTCAACGGTACAGCTGTAGCACTTTTTTTTTTAGGTTTGTCCCGAAAAGGCAGGTTTCAAACACAAACCTTCACAATAAGGTACATTCCAGTTGCACACATACAAGGGTGTGTAGGGTATCACTACTGCCTCGTCAGCCGGGGCCATCCTTCCAAATATTCTCTCTTTAACTCAAGTTTCCGAGGGTAAAGCATGCCAAATATACGTGCGGATCACTTAGAGGAACCGTTGACATAAAAACACAACTAGATACTAAAAACAGGCTAGAGCCTTTATTGCAAAAGACACAAGACAGTAATTATACAGTGATACAAAAATAGAACAAATTTTCACAATGATAAAGTGTAGCACCATGTGATGGAAATCCAACCCCTGGCATGGAGAAGATGGTCCATGTAGGATAATGTACATGTGGACCCATTAAAGTGAGACTCAGCCATATAACTTTTGCCATGAACCTTAGATATTGCAGATAAGTGCATGTGCATTTCACACTGCTGCAACGTGATAGCTGCGAGACCAAAACAGCGAGAAGTTTAGCCTCACACTGTTTGTTGTTGCGGAAGTTGGCCCGAATCTGCCGTATCTACCTTCAAAATACATATATTATTTTACAAACATGTAGAACCTTTTACGCCATATATACAAACATGTGTACCAGAACTAAAACATTCCTGGGTCTCGTTTCATATTCACTCATGTCAGAGGAACAACCACTGCCCTCAGGTAGCTAAGTGACTACTAAGGGTTGATATAGTATTGGGCAACTAGTCTCTTCTGAGAAGAGAAATATCAGTGGTGAGCTACACAGGGGGTTGGGAGGAATGACTTAAGGACCAGGAGTGTATGTTTGTGTGGGGTTCAGTGGGGTTATCGCACACGCTGAGACATGTGCAGTGGGGTTATCGCACACGCTGAGACATGTGCAGTGGGGTTATCGCACACGCTGAGACATGTGCAGTGGGGTTATCGCACACGCTGAGACATGTGCAGTGGGGTTATCGCACACGCTGAGACATGTGCAGTGGGGTTATCGCACACGCTGAGACATGTGCAGTGGGGTTATCGCACACGCTGAGACATGTGCAGTGGGGTTATCGTACACTCTGAGACATGTGCAGTGGAGTCAGCATCTCTTCAAAGATGGCTCCCTTCACGTTGGAGCCCCGAAGGTTAGCTTCCTGTAGATCACACCCAGACAGGTCACAGTTCTGAGAGAGAGGGGGAGAAAGAGAGGGAGGGAGCTATGTTTGAGAGGTGTTTTGTGTGTGTGTGTGTGTGTGTTTACCTCCAGGTCTGTGCCAGCCAGTGTAGCTCCTCTGAGGTTGCAGTTTTTCAGCTTGGCGTTCTTCAGTGTGGCAACTCGCAGGTTGATACCCGTCATCTGACTACCCTCCATGTCCACCCCCTTTAGGTTGGCACCTAACACACACACACAATACGAATCCAAGTATGATCGAAAAGGTATTGAACCTTGCAATCCAAGTGTGTGTTGAGTCAAGTCAAATTTGTTTATATGTGCGTGTTACCCTCCATGTTGGCTTTGACTCCAGCAGGGTCCTCAAAGTTACAGCCTCTCAGAGATGCACCCTCCGCATTAGAACACAGCATCTTAACACCCTGTAGGTTAGCTCCCTGTAACACACACACACACATTAGAACAATTCATCTTAACACCCTGTAGGTTAGCTCCCTGTAACACACACACACACATTAGAACAATTCATCTTAACACCCTGTAGGTTAGCTCCCTGTAACACACACACACACATTAGAACAATTCATCTTAACACCCTGTAGGTTAGCTCCCTGTAACACACACACACACACACACAGTAACACACGTCAAGGCAGGCTGAGGACAGGTCTGCCCGCTCCAGGTTGGCACCACTGAGGTTGGCGTGAGTGAGGTTGACAGCTCTCAGGTTGGCCATCTTAAAGTTGATGTAGCGCAGGTCCAGGCGAGACAGGTCTGCACCGCTGAAGTTCAGACCCTGTGTGTGTGTGAGAGAGAGAGATAGAGGGAGATCAAAGAGGACAGTGTCAGACAAGATGGAGCATAGCCACTGAAAACGGATACATTTTGGTGAGTATGTGCTACCTGACAGCGCAGCTCTGACTTGGTGGGTGTGGCCAACAGGAAACGTACAAACTCCTTCCTGGTTAGAGGGGAGTGGTCATCAGCAGGCTGGGAACTCTGGGAAGGAGAAAATATGGTATAGTTAGGATAGACAAGCCTCATGCACACTTATGGTATTCACACACACACCTTGATCAGGTCCTCCAGTTGCTCAGCCAGCTGCTCAATGCCGAAGAACCGAGCTTCCTCCAGGACCCCTGAGACAGAGAAAGAGATGAAGTAGCTATTAGTGTGTGTGTGTGTGTGTGTGTAAGTCCAGTGTGTACATTGTGAGTGTGTGGCATACCCAGTGGGTTGATGCCGTCATTGATGATGAGTTGTCCGTGTCTCAGGTAGTTGAGGATTGGTTCAAAGTAGCCTGGACTCCTGTCTATCAGGTAGGCACCCTGGGAGTCCTGTTTATTACCCCACACATCTACACACACACACACACACACACACGGAATTCGGGACATGAAAATTGAGTGGAGGAGACAGGCAGTGAGTGGTGCATTGTGGGAGTGACATCATCACCTTTGTCTCGGAACATGTGGGCCAGCATGCTCGCTGGTTCTTTACTGACCAGAGTGCTCCTGAGGAGAAAACACACCACACAGGTTATGTGTATCAATAGAATGGAGTGGACAGACGGCAAGGTTGTCATGGTTACCGTGTGGTGGTGAAGCAGCAACCCCCAACGTTGAGCGTCAGCCAATCAGTGTGAGTTTGGAACCAGTCTGGACAACCAGGGTCATCCTGGGGGTCTGCACACTTTGTCTTACTCGCATCTGAGGGAAGTCATACAGATAGAAGCACAGAATATAACCCAAGGGGTACGTCACCTGAGTGGGTTGATTCACTGATGTGGTCATCCTGTCTGGGTTGGCACCCCCCCTTGGGTTGTGCCATGGCGGAGATCTTTGTGGGCTATACTCAGCCTTGTCTCAGGATGGTAAGTTGGTGGTTAGAGATATCCCTCTAGTGGTGTGGGGGCTGTGCTTTGGCAAAGTGGGTGGGGTTATATCCTTCCTGTTTGGCCCTGTCCGGGGGTGTCCTCGGATGGGGCCACAGTGTCTCCTGACCCCTCCTGTCTCAGCCTCCAGTATTTATGCTGCAGTAGTTTATGTGTCGGGGGGCTAGGGTCAGTTTGTTATATCGGGAGTACCTCTCCTGTCCTATGTGAATCTAAGTGTGCGTTCTCTAATTCTCTCCTTCTCTCTCTCGGAGGACCTGAGCCCTAGGACCATGCCCCAGGACTACCTGACATGATGACTCCTTGCTGTTCCCAGTCCATCTGACCGTGCTGCTGCTCCAGTTTCAACTGTTCTGCCTTATTATTATTTGACCATGCTGGTCATTTATGAACATCTTGGCCATGTTCTGTTATAATCTCCACCCGGCACAGCCAGAAGAGGACTGGCCACCCCACATAGCCTGGTTCCTCTCTAGGTTTCTTCCTAGGTTTTGGCCTTTCTAGGGAGTTTTTCCTAGCCACCGTGCTTCTACACCTGCATTGCTTGCTGTTTGGGGTTTTAGGCTGGGTTTCTGTACAGCACTTTGACATATCAGCTGATGTAAGAAGGGCTATATAAATGAATTTGATTTGAATATCCCACACTGTACCTCCTGATAGAACTGTTGAGAGGTTGTAGTCAACTTACCATCAAAGGAGTCGCCCGCAGACACATACAGCACGTCATCATCCCTGCAGAACACACACACGGTGTTAGCAGTGAACAGAACTTTATCCTGCCTAGCTAGCTGATTAGTTCGGCTATGTCGCCAATTTTGAACTCACCTTATAAGCGTTATGTCGTCTATAAGACCGCCTGTTCCGTTATAAACGCTGGAGGCTCGGATTCCCAGTTTACTGCTAGCGACGGACAGCAGGTCTGTCAGCGATCCATATAGCGCCACAACCTGCGGCAAAATACACACGAAGCCCACAGATACAACCCTGCGACAATATATATCTGGCGATGTACACTGACAAAAGACGAAACTGCTGGCAACCTAGCGTACCTACTGTGGTCAGATGAGATGTAGCTTGTAGCTAGCTACAGCAGTAGCTATGCAGTGATGTTATCTGTGCTGCCGTTGATATAGAAAGGGATCCGATAGGGTTCTCGGAAACTAGCTTACCTTGCCATTGGAAGACGTTCCGTTGACAAACAGAGTGACTCTCTTCATGATAGTCCTGGTTATTTAGCTGCTCGGCTTGAGTCAACTAGCTAAATACTACACCCGTTTCTGATTTTTTCGATTGGAACCAAAACATCCGCAATCAAATAAAAAGCTTGAAAAAGCGTTGCAACGATGTCGTCCAATCAACGATTAAAGAGTGAATGTTGTCCAATGGCGATGAATAAGGTGGTAACTCACATGCAGTTACCGAGATGTCATTGGTCATAATTATTTTTTCTAAACAATGAATGCTTCCTTTCCTCGCTTCCTGTCCTTAAGAAGATGCATTGGCAACAAAAATGGCTTACAGACTAACAAAATACATCAGCAACCACTACGTTAACAGCATATCTAGACTGACATCAATCAACAATAGGCAGTCAATCATTGGCCAGAAGTTCATCAACAGAGCCACTCACAACCCATCATTGAAGGAAGCCGTGGGACAGGCCAAATGGACCACAGATACACCCACACCCAGATACACCCAGATACACCCATGCACCCCGACCCCTCTCCCCATGCACAACTGTGAGCTATAATTTTAATTATGTTCTTTTATCCCTAATCTTTTCTTTTTCTTTTCTTTTTTACTTCTATTTTTAAAACAAAACACCACAAACTCATGTCGGGAAAAGCAAAAAACTAATCTACAACCGTTCTGATAAAAACCTTAGGGCATTCAGCCTCGGGGGATGCCTTGCTGACCACACCCTCCTTCCTTGCTCCTGGCCTGCCCTGCCTCTTCCACCAATCCAATTGTTTCTTATGGACAGAAAAGAGCAGAGGCTCTGAGCTGTCCGATCAGGTCCAGTGTGTGGAAAAATCATTGTTATCGAGCAATAATGACAAACCTGGCATTGACAACTTAGATGGAAAGCTACTGAGGATGATAACTGACTCTATAGCCACTCTTATCTGTCATATGTTTAATCTAAATCAGCTTGCTGCCAACTTTAGTCAAACTGTTGGAAAAAATTGTTTTACCAAATTTTTCTCTGTGAACAAATGAATACGACTTTCAGCAGGTATATAGAGAATGTCACCCAACATGTACAGCACTGACACATATAACAGATGATTGGTTGAAATAAATTGATAAAAAGATTGTGGGAGCTGTACTGTTAGATTTCAGTGCAGCCATTGATATTATTGACCATAACCTGCTGTTGAGAACGTAGGTGTTATGGCTTTTCAACCTCTGCCATATCGTGGAATCAGGGGTATCTATCTAATATAATTCAAAGGGTTTTCTTTAATTGAAGTTTCTCTAATGTCAAACATGTAAAGTGTGGTTTACTGCAGGGCAACTCTCTAGGCCCTCTACTCTTTTCACCAATGACCTGCCACTGGCATTAAACAAAGAATGTGTGTCCATGTATAATGATCAACTATATTAACATCAGCACCCACAGCTAATGAAGTCACTGAAACCCTTAACAAAGAGTTGCAATCTGTGTTGAAATGGGTGGCCAGTAATAAACTGGTTGTGAACATCTAAAACTAAGAGATCTGTATTTGGCACAAATCATTCCCTAAGTTCTAGAACTCAGCTGAATCAAATCAAATTGTATTTGTAACATGCGCCAAATAAAACAGATGTAGACCTTACAGTGAAATGCTTACCTACAAGTCCTTGGCCAACAATGCAGTTTTAAGAAGAAGAAAAAAAAGTAAGATAAGAGCTGTTGTTGTCTTACCAGTTGTTGCCTTAGCTAGCTCTCCCAATCAACACCAGTGATTGCTTTATGCCTCACTTTACCTCTCTCTCAAATGTCAATATGCCTTGTACACTGTTGTTTAGGACAGTTATCATTGTTTTAGTTTACTGCGGAGCTCCTAGTCCCACTCAACATGCCTCAGATACCTCCTTTGTCCCACCTCCCACACATGCGGTGACCTCACCCAGCATAACGAGCCCGTCCAGAGATGCAACCTCTCTTATCATCACTCGGTGCCTGGGTTTATCTCCACTGTACCTACACCCCACCATACCCCTGTCTGTACATTATGCCCTGAATCTATTCTACCACGCCCAGAAATCTGCTCCTTTTATTCTCTGTCCCCAATGCACTAGACGACCATTTATGATAGCCTTTAGCCGTACCCTCATCATAGTCCTCCTCTGTTCCTCAGGTGATGTGGAGGTTAACCCAGGCCCTGCGTGTCTACAGGCACTCTCATTTATCCCCAGGCACTCTCATTTGTTCAGAAGCCTCCTCACTAAGTTTGTTTTACTCACTGCTTTAGCACACTCTGCCAACTGTTATGTCCTTGCCGTGTCTGAATCCTGGCTTAGGAAGGCCACCAAAAATGATGAGATTTCCAAACCCAACTACAACATTTTCCATCAAGATAAAACTGCCAAAGGGGGAGGAGAACTGCCAAAGTTCTGTCATACTTTCCAGGTCTATGCCCAAACAGTTCGAGCATCTAATTTTACATATTATTCTCTCCAGAAATAAGTCTCTCACTGTTGCCACCTGTTATAGACCCTCCTCAGCTCCCAGCTGTGCCCTGGACACCATATGTGAATTGATTGCCCCAACCCCGGTCAACAGCTCCGCACCCCCCGCAGCTACTTGCCCAAGACTCTCCAGCTTCTCCTTCACCCAAATCCAGATAGCAGATGTTCTGAAAGAGCTGCAAAACCTGGACTCGTACAAATCAGCTGGGCTAGACAATCTGGACCCTCTCTTTCTAAAATTATCCGCCGCCATTGTTGCAACCCCTATTACCAGTCTGTTCAAACTCTCTTTCGTATCGTCTGAGATCCCTAAAGATTGGAAAGCTGCCACGGCCATCAAAGGGGCCCTCTTCAAAGGGGGTGACAGTCTAGACCCAAACTGTGTTATTGACTGTATGCTTGTTTATTCTATGTGTAACTCTGTGTTGTTGTTTCTGTCACACTGCTTTGCTTTATCTTGGCCAGGTCGCAGTTGTAAATGAGAACTTGTTCTCAAATAGCCTACCTGGTTAAATAAAGATGAAAAAAAATAAGAATAACAAATAATTAAAGGGCAGCAGTAAATAACAATAGCGGGGCTATATACAGGGGGTACCGGAACAGAGTCAATGTGCAAGTAGGTAGAGTTATTAAAGTGACTATGCATAGATAATAACAGAGAGTAGCAGCAGCATAGAAGAGGGGGGGGGGGGGCTTAATGCAAATAGTCTAGGTAGCCATTTGACTAGATGTTCAGGAGTCTTATGGCTTGGGGGTAGAAGCTGTTTGGAAGCCTCTTGACCTAGACTTGGCGCTCCGGTACCGCTTGCCGTGCGGTAGCAGAGAGAACAGTCTACGTCTAGGGTGGCTGGAGTCTTTGACAATTTTTAGGGCCATTCCTCTGACAACGCCTGGTATAGAGGTCCTGGATGGCAGGAAGCTTGGCCCCGGTGATGTACTGGGCCGTACGCACTACCCTCTCTAGTGCCTCGTGGTCGGAGGCCGAGCAGTTGCCATACCAGTGATGCAGCCCGTCAGGATGCTCTTGATGGTGCAGCTGTAAAACCTTTTGAGGATCTGAGGACCCATGCCAAATCTTGAATAGGGAATAGGTTTTGTCGTGCCCTCTTCACGACTGTCTTGGTGTGCTTGGACCATGTTAGTTTGTTAGTGACGTGGACACCATGGAACTTGAAGCTCTCAACCTGCTCCACTACAGTCCAGTCGATGAGAATGGGGGCGTGCTCGGTCCTCCTTTTCCTGTAGTCCACAATCATCTCCTTTGTCTTGATCACGTTGAGGGAGAGGTTGTTGTCTTTGCACCACATGGTCAGGTCTCTGACCTCCTCCCTATAGGCTGTCGGTGATCAGGCACTGATCAGACACTGTTGTGTCACCGGCAAACTTAATGGTGTTGGAGTCATACGCTGGCCGTGCAGTCATGAGTGAACAGGGAGTACAGGAGGGGACTGAGCACACACCCCTGAGGGACCCCCGTGTTTAGGATCAGTGTGGCAGATGTCTTACCTGCCCTTACCACCTGGGGGCAGCCCGTCAGGAAGTCCAGGATCCAGTTGCAGAGGGTGTTGTTTAGTCCCAGGGTCCTTAATCTGGTAATGAATGGTGTTGCTGTTGAACAAGTTGAGGAGACTAAATTACTTGGTGTTACCTAAGATTGTGAACTGTCATGGTCAGAATATATAGATTCAATGGTTGTAAAGATGGTGAGAGGTCTATCCATAATAAAGAGATGCTCTGCTTTTTTGACAACACTCCACAAAGCAATTTCTGCAGGCTCTAGTTTTATCTTATTATTAAATGTTTTTTATAAGAAACTGTTTTCATAGTCAACTTACACACAGCACTGACACACACACACTTACCCCACTAGACATGTCCCCACAGGTCCAGAACAAATTCAAGGAAATGTAGAGTATTATACAGTCATGAGTTCTCCCTTCCATCTTATATAGTGCAGGTGAACAGCAAACCTGGTTTAAAAAGAATTATAATAAAGCAACACCTCAGGGCACAACGCCTCTCCCTCATGTGACCTCCTTGTTGTATGTACTGACATGTATGTGGAACTGTTAGAGGCACACATACACTACATGTTGTTTTTAAATGTATGCAAATTGAAAAGTATTTAGTCTGTCTTTTTTGCTTTATGTTGGACCCCAGTAAGACTAGCTGTCGCCATAGGAGTTTACTAATGGGGATCCTAATCAACCACATCAAACAGAGAGAATGCAGAATGTAACAATCAAATCACTTTATTCGCCAATTCATTCATACAGGCAAATAAAATAGCATGGGCTCTACAGTGTACACACACGCTCACACATACAGTCATGGTTGGGTGGATATCTTACAATGCAAATAGAAGACCTGGGTCGCATTCAGGAGACAAATGGGAGAAAAAAAACTAACAATTGCATTCCTATTGGACAAGTTATCTTTTTGGAAATGTAATGCACCTCCTAAACACACCCCTTGTCTGAGTAAAATAAAACTACATGGCGATTGGGAACCGAGGATTCTGTTCCCAATCGGGGGTCAAGGTTGGGGAGGGAGAGTCTTGCATTCACTCATTTCCGCTGTCCTCTGTGTCGTCTTCTCCTCCCTCGATCCGTCCCTCCGTCTCTCCATCCCTCCCTCTCTCGGGGTAGTTGAGGATGTGGCGGTTGGCCTGAATGAGGTACTGCTGCTGTTTGAAATACACCTTCAACACTCCCTTCATCACCACAAATGCTATACCACCCTACAACACAGAGAAGGAGAGCGAGAGACAAACATAAAACAAATGCTACCCCAGCCTTGAGACATACTGTACAAATACTCTCCCCTCACCAGAACGGTGCGTTGCAGAGATGAGGGTACCCTGCCGAAGATCAGTCGTCCCACCAGGCTGGCTACAGAGGGGAAGATGAGAGCTCCACACAGAGTACGAGACACTGACAGGTGGTCCCCTCCATTACCCCCATCAGCTGGCACACGGGGCAACGGACGACCTATACCTGGGAGGGAGGGGAAGAGGGGAAGAGTTAAAAATTGTTTTGTTAAATTCATTTCATTTGCAGAATGTACTATATGCTGTAACGTTTACTAAACCTCTAGAGTTAACCATACCTCAGACAGACCGACCCCAGGCAGACAACCTGTCTTCTCACTTTTGTATGCATGCATGTATGTATGTATGTATGTATGTATGTATGTATGTATGTATGTATGTATGTATGTATGTATGTATGTATGTATGTATGTATGTATGCATGTATGTATGCATGTATGTATGTACATACAGTGGGGCAAAAAAGTATTTAGTCAGCCACCAATTGTGCAAGTTCTCCCACTGAAAAAGATGAGAGAGGCCTGTAATTTTCATCATAGGTACACTTCAACTATGACAGACAAAATGAGAGAGAAAAAAATAAGTAATGGTGGAAAATAAGTATTTGGTCACCTACAAACAAGCAAGATTTCTGGCTCTCACAGACCTGTAACTTCTTCTTTAAGAGGCTCCTCGGTCCTCCACTCGTTACCTGTATTAATGGCACCTGTTTGAACTTGTTATCAGTATAAAAGACACCTGTCCACAACCTCAAACAGTCACACTCCAAACTCCACTATGGCCAAGACCAAAGAGCTGTCATAGGACACCAGAAACAAAATTGTAGACCTGCACCAGGCTGGGAAGACTGAATCTGCAATAGGTAAGCAGCTTGGTTTGAAGAAATCAACTGTGGGAGAAATTATTAGGAAATGGAAGACATACAAGACCACTGATAATCTCCCTCGATCTAGGGCTCCACGCAAGATCTCACCCCGTGGGGTCAAAATGATCACAAGAACGGTCAGCAAAATTCCCAGAACCACATGGGCGGACCTAGTGAATGACCTGCAGAGAGCTGGGACCAAAGTAACAAAGCCTACCATCAGTAACACACTACGCCGCCAGGGACTCAAATCCTGCAGTGCCAGACGTGTCCCCCTGCTTAAGCCAGTACATGTCCAGGCCCGTCTGAAGTTTGCTAGAGAGCATTTGGATGATCCAGAAGAAGATTGGGAGAATGTCATATGGTTAGATGAAACCAAAATAGAACTTTTTGGTAAAAACTCAACTCGTCGTGTTTGGAGGACAAAGACTGCTGAGTTGCATCCAAAGAACACCATACCTACTGTGAAGCATGGGGGTGGAAACATCATGCTTTGGGGCTGTTTTTCTGCAAAGGGACCAGGACGACTGATCCGTGTAAAGGAAAGAATGAATGGGGCCATGTATCATGAGATTTTGAGTGAAAACCTCCTTCCATCAGCAAGGGCATTGAAGATGAAACGTGGCTGGGTCTTTCAGCATGACAATGATCCCAAACACACCGCCCGGGCAACGAAGGAATGGCTTCGTAAGAAGCATTTCAAGGTCCTGGAGTGGCCTAGCCAATCTCCAGATCTCAACCCCATAGAAAATCTTTGGAGGGAGTTGAACGTCTGTGTTGCCCAGCAACAGCCCCAAAACATCACTGCTCTAGAGGAGATCTGCATGGAGGAATGGGCCAAAATACCAGCAACAGTGTGTGAAAACCTTGTGAAGACTTACAGAAAACGTTTGACCTCTGTCATTGCCAACAAATGGTATATAACATTGAGTATTGAGATAAACTTTGTTATTGACCAAATACTTATTTTCCACCATAATTTGCAAATACATTCATATAAAAATCCTACAATGTGATTTTCTGGATTTTTTTCTCTCTCATTTTGTCTGTCATAGTTGAAGTGTACCTATGATGAAAATTACAGGCCTCTCTCATCTTTTTCAGTGGGAGAACTTGCACAATTGGTGGCTGACTAAATACTTTTTTGCCCCACTGTATGTATGTATGTATGCATGCATGTATACCTGGCAATAGCAGCTGTAGTTTAGAGGAGTGTCTCTGCCATAGTCTCAGTATGTAGTCCTCCCAGCGGATCATCTTGCCCAGGACAAGCATCACTGGGATGGTAGGTAGACCCATCAGGAGGAACAGAGGATCTGCTCTCTCCATCACATCCAAGCCCTTCTTATGGCCCACCACCTGGAGAAAGAGGGAGGGAAAGAGGTGAACTGGGACTCTTGTGTTTTGAGTTGCATTGTTGTTTGCAATGGATTCACTGAACTAGTTACTGAACTAGTGAGTAGTTAGTGTTAGTTATGGGTCAAAGGTTAGAGGTCAAGGGTATAACGGGTATGACAGGGTTAAGGTTCAGTGGTCAGAGGTCAAGAGGCATGTACCTGCATGACAGTCACAGCTCCATAGGTGACAGCTGACCAATAGACTGTCCCCACCACCACACCGGCAGCAGTGAATGGACTGGCCCGTGACAGAGCACTGTCCATCTGCTGGAGGAAGTATACCAACGGCCCTGGAGGGTGGGGGGGACAAACATATACAGACAGCCATGAACTAACTGACACACCTGGACATGAAAGCTACAGAATAGAGCTTTCATTGTGGTGTGTAGTGTGTTTGTTCTATATCCCACCTTGGGTAAGATGGGTGTGTGTGTTAGTTACCCATTTTGGGAAAGACAATGCGGTACTCTGTGCCACACTGAGGGCAGCTGACGGCTCCTCCACTGTTTCCTTTCTGCTTCTCATCGAGCCAACGCTGCAGACAGGCCTGGTGGATCCACTTGGTACAGCCCTTACATCTGCAGGGGCTCACCCACTCTGCCACGCGATCCTCTCTCTCTGTCGCAAAACACACCCAGCAGTGCCTGGGAGACACAGGTTAATGCGCACGCGCGCGAGCACACACACACACACACACACACACACACACACACACTTACTTCTCAGGGGGCTCCTCCACACAGGCCATCTTGTGTCTGTTCAGTTCCTCTAGGTCCCCGTCTCACCATGGGCCAGCCAGGCAAGACCTACACACACATTATTTCACTAAAATATAGACAGCATTTCGCTAAATATAGACAGCATTTATTTACTAACTGCCTGTATTAGCTTGCTTCTTCTACGTTCACAAACTCACTTCCGGTCAAACGTGTAACTGGCTACAAAGGCCTTGGCTAAATTACATGCCCCAGTGACCACTGCAAACTAATCTTAGCTATAGTTAATGCTGTGATGCATATTTTCTATGTTTTAGTTGGATCAGAAAATGACATGTCCATACAATTTGCCATTCATAAGTTTTAATCGCTTTGTGATACTTGCTAACGGGTAAGTGTTAAGAGTAGCCATACTAGCTCCGGTACGTAACTACCTAGCTAGCTAACTATAGATTAGAAGAATTCATAACTTTAAGTTGTTGTTGAATAATGACAGTGGTTTCTTACCTCGACAATACCTCTATATAAAAATCCCGAAGTAGCTTTACAGTCAGTTTTTAAACTGGTTGGATGACAATAAAAGAGTTTGGATTTATACAAAATATTCCAACTGCCTGTCCTACGGACGGACAAAAATACAAAACAGTCTTTCCGGTTACAGACACTTTTTTCTTAAAGGCAAATACATGTTTTTTCTCAAACTTGAACATTTTTGGATGTTGTGGAATTTACAGACAAATAAAACAGACATAATTTCTGTAATTGCCCATGATTTCCCAAACATGCACATAATGTAATAATGTAATAATGTAATGTAATAGACATTATGTTTCCACCCTCTCTGATGCTCATCTATTCATCTTGTAAAGGGGGAAAGTTTATTTAGCTGAAGGTACATTTATTCATAAAGATGGTGATGATGATAATAATGATTATGATGATGGAAAAGCAAGCCGGCAAAAACAGTGCACAAGCTCACAACCCTAAATCTGGGGTTGACAGCGAGCACGTGGGCTCCAGCTGGCAGTATTGCCATTGGCTGTTGCCACTGTCAGTCTACTCTAGAGACAACCGCATACCTACTGGGTTGGGTTGTGATCAACGCAAGCAGCAGCGACCAGTGGTCTGAGACCAGAGTGACAGGGCGTTATTTACATGATTAAAATATATAATAGGCAAGATTGTATCAAAGGATTAATAGAATCATATCTTAAACAATTAGTTCGTCATGGAGTCCTATGACATTATAGCTAACCAGCCGGTTGTGATCGATAATGTAAGTATGATGTCACTCATCCACACCCTTGCCTAGCTAACGACTAGCCAGGGAGGTTAGCTAGCTAGTGTTGTGTTGGAGGTTTTGATCAAAGATTTTTTATAACTAAACCAAGATAGGCCACGGCCTGTCGTTTCCAATGGAAACAAAATCATAGTGGGCTGAACAAGGAAAGAGGTGGGCAGAGCGGAGTACGAGCTAGCGAGAACCTATCGGCCTGTTCTAGCATACATCTGCATATTTCCGTCAGGGAATGCCTATTCTGAAGTGCGCGTGTGCAATAACTCAATTCGCCTTTGCACCCCGTCTATACGCCACTTTTTTTTTACTTTGGCAAAGGGTTAGTCTACAACATATTCTATTTTTGGGAAAAGAAAACTGTAATGAGATCAAATGTTTCATCTATGAGTACATTTGCATAATGTTGGCCAAAATCCATCTTCTCCCACTGCCCGCCACTGGGCTTCCTCTCACTACCATATTCGGTAGTGAGTGGAAACGCCAAGCGGATGATTCACATTTATACATCCGGTGAAATATCTTCTTATTGTTCTAGCTGTGCTTTGATAGCTGACATTACTGAATACATTGTACTAGCTTATTATTCATAAATATATTCCACTTGCGCTTAGCCTCCTCTTTCCACGTGCACCTCGTGTAGTAGAATGTCTCTTTGTCAAATATGTATGTTGCTGTGTGTGCTGCAGAATCAGCTAACGTTGTTATTTTTCATCCAAACACTGGTTTGCCTGTATCGTCCTCATCATATATGTTATGTTCTGGAAGAATAACTATCTAACTAGATTGATATGATACATTTACAGTTAACGTCAGGCACTAGCTAGGTAACTAGCTGCAACACCGGCTAGATATACAGTTGTGTCGCCGGGAGACAAACCCCACCTTGCGAACGGCTAGCCATCTATGCGAAATGCGTTGGCCGAGAAAGAAGTTAGCTAGCAGCGTTAGCTATCGCCACCTGTCACTGATTATGCGCACCACACTAGAAATAAAAAACTTAATTCCAAAATGAGCTTATTTGCTAGATAATTGGACATGAATGAGTGTACCGGACCTTGCAGGTGATAACTGTTGTGTTGTTGTCAACATAATACTATTTATTTTTTAAATTTTTATTTCACCTTTATTTAACCAGGTAGGCTAGTTGAGAACAAGTTCTCATTTGCAACTGCGACCTGGCCAAGATAAAGCATAGCAGTGTGAGCAGACAACAAAGAGTTACACATGGAGTAAACAATTAACAAGTCAATAACACAGTAGAAACCAAAGGGGGAGTCTATATACAATGTGTGCAAAAGGCATGAGGAGGTAGGCATGAGCCCAGAGGCCTTTCATGGGCTAATGCTTTACTCAAACCCTTATAGGAAGGAAACACTAGGCATGTTAAAGCCCAGTGATGCTGCCATAACCCAGAAGATAGGGGCTGTAATGTGTGTGTGATGTCTCAGACAGAGTGGGATAATGCCATCCGCTACACACACACACAGACACGAGGAGTGTTAATTGTGGTGGGTTGGGACAGACAACTTAAGTAGTCATAGCTTGATAGGAATAACTTTCTCTCCTGTCCTATCTCTCCTAATCTTCCCTCTACCTCTCCTACTCTTCCCTCTACCTCCATCTGTCTCTCCCCAGGGTTCAGGTGTTGTCAAAGCTGGCTTTGCTGGAGACCAGATCCCCAAATACTGCTTCCCCAACTAGTAAGACCTCCTTTATTTGTACCTATCCTACATCAATAAGACACAGCTGTGATTCAGATCAATAACATCTGTGGGGTTGTTTCTAACTGTGTTGTGTTCTGCTGTGTGTGATCCAGTGTGGGCCGTCCCAAGCACGTGCGCGTGATGGCAGGAGCCCTGGAGGGGGACCTCTTCATTGGACCCAAAGCAGAGGTAGGCTTCATACCATAGCCTTACACACACACACTATGAAGGGGCCAGTTTCAACAAGCCTCTAACCCTTCTCTTATCCCTCCCTCCCAGGAGCATAGAGGGTTGCTGTCAGTAAGGTATCCTATGGAGCATGGTATAGTGAAGGACTGGAACGATATGGAGAGGATCTGGCAGTACGTCTACTCTAAGGAACAGCTGCAGACCTTCTCAGAGGAGGTGGGCTCTCCTCTCATCTCCTTATTCTCCTCCTCCCCTTTTCCTCTCTCTAATCTCCTCAATGTGTGAACCGTTAACCATTGTTGTAAATGTTAGGCTTCTTGATTTATTGAATTGTATAAAAAATTATGGATGTTGTGAAAAGTAGGGAGCTAGTATGACTAAGAAAGGGATTTTCAGCCTTCTGGCTCACATGCTAACTAGATCTGTCTTCCCCTCCAGCACCCTGTCCTGCTGACTGAAGCCCCTCTGAACCCCAGTAAGAACAGGGAGAAGGCGGCTGAGGTGTTCTTTGAGACCTTCAATGTTCCCGCCCTCTTTATCTCCATGCAGGCAGTCCTCAGTCTGTGAGTACGCTACACTGTTTGTGTGTTTGTGTACATACCGTGTGTGTTAGTGTGTGCAGGCACGCTTCTGTGTGTTTGTTATACTCACGCCCCTTTCTCTGGTCCAGCTATGCGACAGGGCGTACCACAGGTGTGGTGTTGGATGCGGGCGACGGGGTGACCCATGCGGTGCCCATCTACGAGGGCTTTGCCATTCCCCACTCCATCATGAGGGTGGACATCGCTGGCAGGGACGTGTCCCGTTACCTCCGGCTGCTGCTACGCAAGGAGGGCTATGACTTCCATACCTCCGCAGAGTTTGAGGTGGTCCGCACCATTAAAGAGGTAAGGGACGGACAGTGTGTGTGTGTGACCTAACTAGAAGAAAATGAAGGGCTCAATAGGAATTGCTGTCAATTAGGGCTGGGCGATATGGCCTAAAAATCACACCTCAATTTTTTTTTCAAACTTATGGGTGATTCACAATATATATCTCTTAGAATTTTTTTTTTTTAAAGTTCTCTCTAAATAAGCATTGTTGTACAATTAATGGTCAAATGCACTGCATTTCACACAGTCAGCAATAATCGAATGAATTCAGGGCTTGTGAAGTTATACCTAGGATAAATATAAGCCTTCCACAACCATAAGACACACTAATAATTATTTTATCAAAATAATTCAACCTGCTTTTTACATTTTTTATAATCGCTGATCCAGCTTTCAAGTCTGTCTATGAAATTGCCCTTTTTTGTTGCAAATGTACCCAGAACCATGCACATCCACTAATAATGACTAACTTCTTATAGCAGGCAGGCTATAGGACATTAACACAGGTCTCATCAACAATCTCTCCAGCCCACGTGCTGGTGATTAGCCAGCTAATTTTATATTTCAAGTTTAAGCCAACTTAGATGTATCTGCTAGCTAACAAGGCAAAACAGTTGAATAGTTATAAACACACCCTGCTGTCTGTCTCCAACAGTTTGAACACCATGCTAGCCTGTCCACTTTGTTCACATGTTGAAATCAAGTGGTCTACCTTATTTCTCAGAATGACAATGAGTTGACAATTCCTTATATAATTGCGTTTTATGCTTATTGCACATTTATAAAACACAGACTAGACCATATAAGTCTTTGGCTAAAATGCTGCGAGTGGTATGTGACACAACAAACTTAGCCTTATTTTTCCAGAATCAATGTTTATTGATACTCCTGTTTTAGTAATGTCTGCTCTGTACGCAATGTGAGTAGTGGAGACATACAAAGGGTATCTTCAGAAAGGTTAACTTGTCCTTTATTACAGTTAAATAATGTCCAATGTGTTTGTGTCCATATGACTGATTCTGTTGACCTCAAATTCAAATAGCGATTTGAAACCGCTTATTTTCTTTGTGCTTATTTTGGACCTAAGTTTGTCATCTGCCTTCCCGACTTTGGGACAACGACTCCCATTGTTAGGGTTGAGATGTGCATCTCATCATTACATACAGATCTCTGGTGTAAATGGGGAGGTGCACACAGCACAGAAGGAGCAAAAGAGACGGGACCAAAAATACAACACGAGAACAAGCGGACATAAACGCTCATAAAGACAAAATGCGATACAGGCATTTGGAATATCGCGGAAAAACATATATTCAAATTAATCTAATTAATTCAATATATTGGACAGCCTTACTGTCAATAGGGATGTCTTGGTAATGTGTGTGTTTCTGTCCTCAGAGAGCCTGCTACCTGTCCCTGAACCCACAGAAGGATGAGACTCTGGAGACCGAGAAGGCCCAGTACACCCTCCCTGACGGTAGCACGCTGGATGTGAGTCAAACATCACACACACCTTTGTTTTATTTTGAGGGACTACAATCATCAACATCATCATCACTTCGACACTCAGTTGACCCAAACTCTGACCTTTGACCTCTGCCCCCTGTCCAGATTGGTCCAGCCAGGTTCCGCGCCCCAGAGCTGCTGTTCAGGCCAGACTTGATCGGAGACGAGAGTGAGGGGATCCACGAGGTGCTGGCCTTCGCTATCCAGAAATCTGACATGGACCTCCGACGCACACTCTTCTCCAACATCGTACTGTCTGGAGGATCCACACTGCTCAAAGGTTACACACACACACACACACACTGACCAACAACAACTAATACTAGTGTGTTGTGAAAGTGGGTGTTTTCTCATGTGGTTTAAGGCTCCTTAGCTAACAGTCTTTTCTGTTGCAGGCTTCGGGGACAGGTTACTAAGCGAAGTGAAGAAGCTCGCTCCCAAAGACGTGAAGATCAAGGTATAGTAACTAATGACCCAACTTTTCACCTCTTCTTGGCCAGAGCTCAGCATGTTGCTATATGAGTCTGTTTTTAGCATGTGTGGACAGGATGTCTCCTCAGCATGTTGCTATATGAGTCTGTTTTTAACATGTGTGGACAGGATGTCTCCTCAGCATGTTGCTATATGAGTCTGTTTTTAGCATGTGTGGACAGGATGTCTCCTCAGCATGTTGCTATATGAGTCTGTTTTTAGCATGTGTGGACAGGATGTCTCCTCAGCATGTTGCTATATGAGTCTGTTTTTAGCATGTGTGGGCAGGATGTCTCCTCAGCATGTTGCTATATGAGTCTGTTTTTAGCATGTGTGGACAGGATGTCTCCTCAGCATGTTGCTATATGAGTCTGTTTTTAGCATGTGTGGACAGGATGTCTCCTCAGCATGTTGCTATATGAGTCTGTTTTTAGCATGTGTGGACAGGATGTCTCCTCAGCATGTTGCTATATGAGTCTGTTTTTAACATGTGTGGACAGGATGTCTCCTCAGCATGTTGCTATATGAGTCTGTTTTTAGCATGTGTGGACAGGATGTCTCCTCAGCATGTTGCTATATGAGTCTGTTTTTAGCATGTGTGGACAGGATGTCTCCTCAGCAAGTCCCTGCTGACTTTCTGTCTCTCTGTGTTTCCTGTCCAGATTTCCGCCCCTCAGGAGAGGCTCTACTCCACGTGGATCGGGTAAGAGATCACCACACACAGACTCACTCTCACATCTCTCTGTTCCCTAATCCCTCTCTCCTTTCCTCCCTCTATTGTGTTCTGCGTAGTGGCTCCATCCTGGCGTCGTTGGACACCTTTAAGAAAATGTGGGTCAGCAAGAAGGAGTATGAGGAGGACAGAGCACGGGCCATCCACAGGAAGACCTTCTAACACCGCGGCCCTTAAACTGACCTCAACATGATCTATCTGCCCTGTGCTGCCCCAACCTGTCACGACACTACCCTCCAATGCTCCTGTATTTGCTCTGTTGCCCCACATTACTGATTTGCCCCAACATCTGGAACTATCCCACAGCCCCATGTCTGCCCCTCCCCTTAAGGCCTCCCCCATCCTCTGGCAAGGGGACTTTCCATATACACCCTCCCTCAATTCAGCATGCCTTCTGTTACCAGCCATGTGGGAGAGAGCGGGGTGGCCCTTCAGGCAAGCCTGTGGCCCTCTCACCTCCTCCCTCCTCACACACCCAGGGCTGAGTGGGAATTTGTCAATACTGTGGACTGTTCTTTCTGTTCTTAAAGGGGAAATGCTATACTCAACCCTGAAGTATTTATATTACTCTCCTATCTACCCTGCCCTGTACGATACCTTGCAATCATCCAATGACAAAGAAGGTGAATGTTTTTCGATTCTGTAAGAATTCCATTCCAAACCGAAGATTGATTTAATTGTTTTGCGTTCTTTAAAAAAATATCTTGGTCGTCACAGTTACAAATCACCATGTTAATGTCAACGGTTGAATTCACCATTGTTTTCTTAATTTTTTTTGTTTCCATTTGTTGAATTAGATTGTGTTGAGGGTCAGGGTTAAGATAGTCTGCTATAGGAATAGGTCATGCTGTAGACTGGTAGAGAATACCACTGTGTTTTACATTGCCTCATCACATATTCAAGGAATTAATTGGAAAACATTCAAAGAACTTCTCTTTCCACCAACCCTCCCACATGTGTTCTTCATCAACAACTAATGGACATGTTTAGACGACAGCGATGTTTAACCCTTCGTTATGATGTGTAAAGTATCTCCATTCAGTTAGCTGTGTTTTTTTCTCTTTGTTTGAAAATGACATTAGTGGAAATGGTTTGATAACAAAGGACGGGTGAGATGTATCCTCCTCACTCGGTACCAAATCCAACGGGGGGATTTCAACTTTAAATAACCATTAGATCACCATTGCTATTTCTAAATGACCGTTTAAGATATGACAGTTAAACTTTGGGACCAGCTGAATGGGACCCTTGAATGCCTTGTAAAGATTAAACAGGACAAAGTGCTGTCCATAAAGCATGTTAGTGTTCTGTACTGCACAGAGACTGATCTGAGAGCTGTATGCCTGGACAGGATCATCTCTGAGGAGGTCCAAGTCTCCACTAACCATTGATACAATACAGGTTCATATTTAATAATCACCTTTCTGGTTAACCTTCAGATTGATGAAGGCTTATCTGATCCTAGATCTGTGGTTATGGGCAGCTACAACCTGGAGTGATCTCTGATCTCGGTGTTAGTCAAGGGTCAGGGACTAGCTGAATATTGGGTGAAAGGCCACAGAGATCAAACATTGTAATTTGATTTCTCTCCAAAGACTCCATATTTGGCTCCATTTAAAGGATGGTGGAAATCACCTGTTAAATGTTCCCTGTAAGTTATTTTAAAACACCATAAGTGTATGGGTTAGAACAATTGAGAGAGAGCAATGTTTAGTTGCTATAGACTGTAGTAGGACCATTCACATAATAAGCATGTAGAAGCACAAGATGGTGGATTATTATCAGTTAGTTTTCTACCCTCTATTCCCCCTCATGTACAACTAGAAGCCTGGGTGTTATTATGGCTGATTTCCCTATGTCTCAGTGGCAGTAAAGGGCTTGTGTCCAAAGCTGTGTCCGCCTTACTCCTGTGCCCTGGCACCGGAAAGTCCACTTCAGATTCTGGGTGTTTTTTAAAAGGTTCTATACTTAAAAAGCCTTGTGTACAGTGGACTGCTTTTCAAAACGTCAAAAAAGAAAATAAATGTACAATACTGTTTATTCAAGTGTTGCTTTTACCTTTCATTTTGTAAATTCAGTATAATAAATACGTTAATGACAGCTGTTGGAGGTGTCTGGTCTTTAATTAATTCATCTTTATGATAATCATAACCAACAAGATGCTATGAATTGTTTCATACATTGTGACCCACTTCAGTTAAACTCTGGTGACTTTGGTCACATATTAAACTATCTTCTAAAGGCTTTATAAGGCATTCATTCAGAAGTACTACACTTTACAATGAAAGTCATACCACATCCAGGAGCATGAGGTAGATATTAGAACACTCAGTGAAAGAACCACTGAACTGGAGAGACAGGTGAACGAAGAGAGGGATGAAGAGAATAACATTTGGTATTTTATTAGGATCCCCATTAGCTGTTGCAAAAGCATAAGCTACTCATCCTGGGGTCCAACACAAAACATGAAACATTACATAATACAGAACATCAATAGACAAGAACAGCTCAAGGACAGAACTACATACATTCAAAAGAGAACTGGAGAGGAAGCTGAAGAGAGAATCTGGCAGGAGGGAGGAGATGGAGAGAAAGCTAAAGAGACTGAGAGCGAAGAGAGAATGAGAGGAGGGAGAGGGAGGGAGGAGAGACACAGACAGGAGATTGAGGAGATGAGAGGAAGCTATGAAGGAGAGGCCAGAGTTGAAGCAGAGAGAAACCTGGTGAAGATAGTCCTGCCTGAGTTACAGAGGAACATCATGATCTCACAGACTAAGATGGAGAGGGAGTTAAGCAGACAGATGGAGAAGAAGAATAGACAGATGGAGGAGAAGGATAGAGAGAGGGAGGAGAAGGATATAGAGATGGAGGAGAAGGATAGAGAGATGGAGGAGAAGGATAGAGAGATGGTGGAAAAGGATAGAGAGATAGAGGAGAAGAATAGACAGATGGAGGAGAAGGATAGAGAGATGGTGGAAAAGGATAGAGTACCTCCTGTATATAGCCTTGCTACTGTTATTTTACTGCTGCTCTTGAACATTTTTTTTTTTCTTATCTATTTTTTACTTAACACTTCTTTTTCTTAAAACTGCGTTGTTGGTTAAGCGCCTGTAAGTAAGCATTTCACTGTAAGGTCTACCTACACCTGTTGTATTCGGTGCATGTGACAAATACAATCATTCACAATGTGAGATCAAAAGTGGTCGTCTTACTATTTCAGCAGTGTCATTTTTTCTATTTGTATAAGTGGTTATGTTACATGTTGAAACTTGAAATATAAGTATCTCTACAGTGAAGGATTTATTAGTAATTCATTTATTTTCGTTGTCATGCATAGTTTATTAGTTCAAAGAAACCCTTTAATAATGAGTGATTTGAATGACACATCCATTGTGAATTTACTCCCACATTAACAATCAGACTCCCAATGACAACCACCACCTGAGATGGCTATTATTATGGCTATTATTATGGCTATTATTGCAACAAAACTTAGTAAGGAGTCAGTGGGAATTTCTTGTCTTGAATGATTCAATCTCAGGAGACCAGAGGAAGTTATGGAGCATCAGTCTGAATGGAGGTGTCCATATGACTGACAGGCGAGGAGTTAAACAGACATGCAGTAACCTTCTCTGGCCACTAGATGTCTCTGTGGCACCACCAGAGGAGCAGGAGGAACCATGAGGAGTATAGGAGCAGGAGTAAGCTACAGATAACTGCGAAAAATAAAGGAAACACCAGCATAAAACATCTCAACAGGGCGTTGGGCCTCCACGATCCAGGACAGATTCAATGCATCTTGTCATAGATTCTACAAATGTATGGAACTTGGAGGAATGCGACACCATTCTTCCACAAGAAATTCCATCATTTGATGTTTTGTTGATGGAAAACGCTGTCTCAGTCGCCGCTCCAGAATCTCCCATAAGTGTTCAATTGGGTTGAGATCTGATGACTGAGATAGCCAATGCATATGGCTAACATCATTTTCATGCTCATCAAACCATTCAGTGACCACTCGTGCCCTGTGGATGGGGCCGTTGTCATCCTATGGGGGCATAGCCATGGAGCCAAAATAATGACCTGGCCAGCATTTTTATACATGACCCTAAGCATGGTGGGATGTTAATTGCTTAATTAACTCAGGAACCACACCTGTGTGGAATAACCTGCTTTCAATATACTTTGTATCCATCATTTCTCGTGTATCCATTATTTTGGCAGTTACCTGTACACTTACTATGGCTGTCTCGATTCTTCTATGAGGAAGAGAGATACGAAACCCGCTTTCTTTATCTTCTATATGGTATGTTTGCTCTCAGCTCATTGAGCCCAAAGGGACAGATATTAATTCACATATCAGCCGAGGGCCACCGTAGTGTAGGGACAGTTTGAGTGTTAGTGTGTATGTGTGTGTGTATCTGTATTGTGTTAACACAGTTGCTATGCAGTTATCTTTGCTGTGGCATTGTGTGCAGTTATCTTTGCTGTTGCATTGTGTGAATGGCTCCTGCCCAGATCCCCAGTCACCAACACACAGAGCACAGACAGAGAGAGAAAGTTATAAAAGAGATATGATACTAGTGGTTGGCATATACACTTTCACCTGGCAGTGTGTGTGAGTTTGTGGGCATGCCTGTGTCTGCTTGTGCACATGGTTTTGTGTGTGTGTGTGTGTGGGGGGGGGGGGGGGGGGGCTCATAATAATGGGGCGGCAGGGTAGCCTAGTGGTTAGAGCATTGGACTAGTAACCGAAAGGTTGCAAGTTCAAATCCCTGAGCTGACAAGGTACAAAATCTGTCGTTCTGCCCCTGAACAGGCAGTTAACCCACAGTTCCTAGGCCGTCATTGAAAATAAGAATTTGTTCTTAACTGACTTGCCTAGTTAAATAAAGGTTAAAAAAATATATAATAATTTAGTTCCAGCCATTACTACGACATCATCATCCCCAATTGAGGTTCTACCAGCCAACTGTGGTGTGTATGATAGTGAGAGTGTAGGTGTGTGTCTCCCCCATGGTGTTGCTATGGTATTTATGGAGCGAGAGAATATAAATAGAGAGTATAAATAAAGTACTAGTCTGGCGCATCTCTGATGTTTTCTGTCTTTATTTGGAAGGAAAATAAAATAATGAATAATGGATGAGTTATCAAGAGATAAATGAGGAGAGAGCAGAGTGTGGGGCCAGGGGAAAGAGAAAGGAAAGAGGAGGTAAGGATAAGGGGAGGGGAAGAGGGAGGAAAGAGGAGGGGAAGAGGATGGGAGGATAAGGGGAGGGGAAGAGGGAGGAAAGAGGAGGGGAAAGAGAAGGGAAAGAGGAGGTGAGGATAAGGGAAGGGGAAGAGGGAGGAAAGAGGAGGGGAAGAGGGAGGAAAGAGGAGGTGAGGATAAGGGGAGGGGAAGAGGGAGGAAAGAGGAGGGGAAGAGGATGGGAGGATAAGGGGAGGGGGAGAGGGAGGAAAGAGGAGGGGAAGAGGATGGGAGGATAAGGGGAGGGGGAGAGGGAGGAAAGAGGAGGGGAAAGAGAAAGGAAAGAGGAGGTGAGGATAAGGGGAGGGGAAGAGGGAGGAAAGAGGAGGTGAGGATAAGGGGAGGGGAAGAGGGAGGAAAGAGGAGGGGAAGAGGATGGGAATATAGGGGAGGGGGAGAGGGAGGAAAGAGGAGGTGAGGATAAGGGGAGGGGGAGAGGGAGGAAAGAGGAGGGTAAGAGGGAGGAAAGAAGATGGGAAGATAAGGGGAGGGGAAGAGGGAGGAAAGAGGAGGGGAAGAGGGAGGAAAGAGGAGGGGAGGATAAGGGGAGGGGAAGAGGGACAAAAGAGGAGGGGAAGAGGATGGGAGGATAAGGGGAGGGGGAGGAAAGAGGAGGGGATGATAAGGGGAGGAGAAGAGGGAGGAAAGAGGAGGGGAAGAGGATGGGAGGATAAGGGGAGAGGGAGGAAAGAGGAGGTGAGGATAAGGGGAGGGGAAGAGGGAGGAAAGAGGATGGGAGGATAAGGGGAAGGGGAGAGGGAGGAAAGAGGAGGGGAGGATAAGGGGAGGGGAAGAGGGACGAAAGAGGAGGGGAAGAGGATGGGAGGATAAGGGGAGGGGGAGGAAAGAGGAGGGGATGATAAGGGGAGGGAAAGAGGGAGGAAAGAGGAGGGGAAGAGGGAGGAAAGAGGATGGGAGGATAAGGGGAGGGGGGAGGAAAGAGGAGGGGAGGATAAGGGGAGGGGAGAGGGAGGAAAGAGGATGGGAGGATAAGGGGAGGGGAAGAGGGAGCAAAGAGGATGGGAGGATAAGGGGAGGATAAGGGGAGGGGAAGAGGATGGGAGGATAAGGGGAGGGGGAGAGGGAGCAAAGAGGAGGGGAGGATAAGGGGAGGGGAAGAGGGACGAAAGAGGAGGGGAAGAGGATGGGAGGATAAGGGGAGGGGGAGGAAAGAGGAGGGGATGATAAGGGGAGGGAAAGAGGGAGGAAAGAGGAGGGGAAGAGGGAGGAAAGAGGATGGGAGGATAAGGGGAGGGGGGAGGAAAGAGGAGGGGAGGATAAGGGGAGGGGAGAGGGAGGAAAGAGGATGGGAGGATAAGGGGAGGGGAAGAGGGAGCAAAGAGGATGGGAGGATAAGGGGAGGATAAGGGGAGGGGAAGAGGATGGGAGGATAAGGGGAGGGGGAGAGGGAGCAAAGAGGAGGGGAGGATAAGGGGAGGGGAAGAGGGACGAAAGAGGAGGGGAAGAGGATGGGAGGATAAGGGGAGGGGGAGGAAAGAGGAGGGGATGATAAGGGGAGGGAAAGAGGGAGGAAAGAGGAGGGGAAGAGGGAGGAAAGAGGATGGGAGGATAAGGGGAGGGGGGAGGAAAGAGGAGGGGGGGATAAGGGGAGGGGAGAGGGAGGAAAGAGGATGGGATGATAAGGGGAGGGGAAGAGGGAGCAAAGAGGATGGGAGGATAAGGGGAGGGGAAGAGGATGGGAGGATAAGGGGAGGGGGAGGAAAGAGGAGGGGAGGGTAAGGGGAGTGGGAGAAAAGAGGAGGGGAGGGTAAGGGGAGGGGGAGGACAGAGGAGGGGAGGGTAAGGGGAGAGGGAGTAAAGAGGATGGGAGGGGGAGAGGGAGTAAAGAGGATGGAAGGGGGAGAGGGAGTAAGGAGGAGGGGAGGGTAAGGAGAGGGGGAGGTTTTTCTCTCTCTCTCTTTCTCTCTCTCGCTCTCCCACCACATGTGAGGTGGAAAGGACCACTGAAATGTATAGAAATATCAGGGACAGAACACACAAAGAGGACAGAGTAAGACACTAACACACAAACACACACACACAGACAGATTTACTCCACAGGCACTGTAATCTGCTCCCAGGAGTCTCTCAGATCTGCAGCAATTACATAAGAGAGGGAACAAAAACTAGCAGGTGGCAACAATCTCTCAGACATGATGATCTTGTTTCTCTAAGCCCTGACTCCTCTCTCCATCACTTCATCCCTCTCTCATCCTCCTCTGACCTTATGTGACATTATAGCAAAAAAAAGCAACAGAGACAGAGAGGAGATGGGAAGAGGAGAGGATAGGAGATGAGAGAGTAGAGGGGAGAGAGGATAGGAGATGAGGAGAGAGGAGAGAAGAGGGGAGGATAGGAGATGAGGAGAGAGGAGGGGAGAGGGGAGGATAGGAGATGAGAGAGTAGTGTGGAGGGGAGAGAGGGGAGGATAGGATAGGAGATGAGGAGAGAGGAGAGGAGAGCAGAGGCGAGGCGAGAGGGGAGCAGTGGATAGGAGATGAGAGAGGAGAGGATAGGAGATGAAAGAGGAGAGGGGAGAGGATAGTAGATGAGAGAGGAGAGGGGAGGGGAGAGGATAGTAGATGAGAGACGAGAGGGGAGGATAGGAGATGAGAGAGGAGAGGATAGGAGATGAGAGAGGAGAGGATAGGTGATGAGTGAGGAGAGCTCAAGTTTCTCTTGACTCATGTTGATCTATTTGTCCTAGAAAGAACAGACAACCACAGAGATACAGGTTGGACTCTTATATTCAAACACATTTACAGAACATTACTGCCACAGAAATATCAATATGGAAATTATAGTAGGAATCAATGAAGAGGTCACAGGCTACATCTGCTTGAGGCTTGCTACACAGATCAGAGAACAGAAGAAGAGACAGAAAAAAGAGAAAGATAAAAGGTTTAAAAAATAGAGCGTCTGGACTCGTTAGAGAAGTTCTAGAGGGCGATGCTTACAGTTTGTACTATCCACTGATTGGCCATCGGCTCAGAGACATGAATCACCTCACAACATCGCTAACGAGCTCCGGTAACGGTTACCCTGGAATCCAGAGACCATTCTGAACAATCATATTCCGGAGCAGACAGAAATAGTTCTCAAAGAAAATATTTTCAGAATGAGAGAAGTTATCATTCAGTTCAACAATCAGTTGAATCACAAATCACGGGTACAGACACACTGAAAAGGACGCCCCCCCCCCACCACCACCACCACCTCCACACACAGACCAGATCCATTTTCCAGATATCTTGTAGTCATGTCCAGCACACTGTAGGGTCATTAGATGTCTGTGTTTGTTGTACCTGTAATCTATGTGAGGGTCCCTGTATATGTTGTGTGTGATCATGAGTGAGGTCAAACACACTTAGGGTGGTGATTATTCACATACACACACACACACACACAACATTCATAAATGCATGATGATAAGTGTTCAAACACACATTAGTTGATGATTTTGTATGTTATCACTCATACAGTCCTAACCACCTGTTTTCTATGTTTTGTGTGTGTGTGTGTGTGTGCATTTGTGTGCGTGTGTCAAATTGGCCAGCAACATGCATCAGCCTACTAAACACTCCTCTACAACAGCACAGAGTGAGGTATCATGGGGCACCAAGGCAACAGAAAGGAACGTCACAGACAGAAATACATGTAACATCACAGTCACACTGCTAGTTTGCACCTCTTCTTTTCACATGAATAAAAATAAACGGAAACAAAAACAGACATAAACCCTGATTCAGTCATCACCTAGCTGTAAAATGGCTGCATGTGTGTCAGTCTGACTATGTGACTGTGTGTCAGTGTGTGACTGTGTGTCAGATTGTGACTGTGTGTCAGATTGTGACGGTGTGTGTGTGTGTTTAGCCCTTGGAGTTTAGGGTTTAAACAGTATCTTCTTGGCAAGGAAATCATCCAGAGATGTCGGATCAAATTTGTCATGTCGAGTTGCTGTGATGTTTTGGGGCACTAAACACCCTCCCATGGGAGTTGAACAGCTGGTGAGAGCAGTCCTATAGCCTGTATGTGTGTGTGTGTGTGTGTGTGTGTGTGTGTGTGTGTGTGTGTGTGTGTGTGTGTGTGTTTTCCCGTGTGTAGTGTTTACTCTGTGAAGTTTGTTGGAAGTGCATACACTATAATGATATCTATACTGAACAATGAATTTCAATTCCGGATTTCTTATTTAGACATATGAACATAAACAACAACTATGATGCCGGGGCATTCCCAGCACTTCAGTTTTAAGCATGTGCCGTTTCTCAGTACCATATTTCTCACCACAGTATTTCTAGGTAGTATTTAGGTAATTATATTTTAACAGCTGTACAGTAATTTGTCAGAAGACAGTAAGCCTGAGTAAAGCCTGCAGGCACAGCGAACGGGAGGGTAATGTCATTTGTAATTTATGAAATGTCTATATTTTTCAGTTTTAGAATGAGTTGCTTATTAGGCTATATATGGATGTGTGCCCGATGTCGCCCCTCATTTCTTGATTCTCCGCTGGGCGTGCAATATCAAGTGCGTCTAAAGGCGATTTAGTGCGGTCTCTATTAAATGATCCACAGCCTATAGGCTTTAGGCTACGAAGTGCATGCTCGTAGAAGCACAGAGCACAGTTATATTTATAAGATAGCTGCTGAGACGGTGTAAATACAACTAGGGTGCATTACACGTCCAACTTTTTTTGTGTGTGCAGCCTAAATAATGGCTGTGCTGTGTATTACTACGCTGTCAGTTCAGGAGTCAAAGGTTTCTTCCAAATAGCCGAAAGCTTATCTTCTGTTCAGTTTGAGGAGAAGGCGCAGGTGATAAGGAGGACCGGTCAACTTTGATAGCTTGTTACTACTATAATAGATTTGATTAAAAACAATGTTTCTTGCCCATGATGTATTTATCACAGTTATTGACCTCACAATAAGCCCGTTTTTAGAAACTTACATTGTGGTGCTGAAACTTGAAGCAGCAGCCGTGTCACAATGAATCGGAAATGGACAGCTCATGGTGCTGAAAGTAGGCACATTAGAGTAGGAATAATTCATTTCAAGAGGGCTTCGTGTTGGAGCCTATTTCTAATTAAATAAATAATAGGTAGGCCTATCGGTTTGACAGATGAAATTAGGCTATAGGCCGCTATATCCATAGATTTTGTCGGTCAATTCCTCCACCCACCATGTACTCTTTAAAAACAGCCCACCTTCATGTCAGTGAAGAGCTGTTAAGTTAGAATCAAGACTGGAATTGTTGGGGTATGAGAGGGTATGACAGTAATATATATATAGTTTATATAAACTGATCCGATTATATAAAGTAATCTATAACAACTCTTTTGTCCGCGATACTAGAAACAAGCTGTAAAATAGCCAAGAAAGACGTGGCAATATCATTGTTTCATTTCTTTGACATTCAGAGGCTGAGCTACAACCTGCTGTAGTCAAGGATACAATTTTTTTTACTTTGCTTGGGAAGTAATCTAATTTTGTCACTATCAATTGATTAAGCTATTCACTTTCTGTACAATAGAAGATGTTTAAACCCAGGCAGCTTTTAGGTTAGCACTTGTGATGTGACCTTCTCTCATTGTGGTTTCCACTCGGGGGGAAAGGTAGGCCTAACTTGAAAATACCATGCTCAGATTCCAAATGAAGTCTCAGATTTAATTATTTGCATACACGGCCAGTTTTAATAATTGCTCGCACAGTTGATTTCTTCAAACCAAGCTGCTTACCTATTGCAGATTCAGTCTTCCCAGCCTGGTGCAGGTCTACAATTTTGTTTCTGGTGTCCTTTGACAGCTCTTTGGTCTTGGCCATAGTGGAGTTTGGAGTGTGACTGTTTGAGGTTGTGGACAGGTGTCTTTTATACTGATAACAAGTTCAAACAGGTGCCATTAATACAGGTAACGAGTGGAGGACCGAGGAGCCTCTTAAAGAAGAAGTTACAGGTCTGTGAGAGCCAGAAATCTTGCTTGTTTGTAGGTGACCAAATTCTTATTTTCCACCATCATTTGCAAAAAAAAATCATTAAAAATCCTACTATGTGATTTTCTGGATTTTTTTTCTCTCATTTTGTCTGTCATAGTTGAAGTGTACCTATGATGAAAATTACAGGCCTCTCTCATCTTTTTAAGTGGGAGAACTTGCACAATTGGTGGCTGACTAAATACTTTTTTTGCCCCACTGTATGTAAAATTATGTAGAATTGCATGAACTGTTTATAAAATGTATTTCTTTCTTGGACCTGCAAATACGATGATAGATTCATGCAATGCTTTTACTATAAAGGAGATCTTTCCATCTCTACTCTTGTCCATGGATGTCTGCAAACCCACAACCTTCTGGCCCGCAGCCTTATACGCTATAAAAACCTCTTCATGGCAATTTAATACATTCAAGACGTAAACTGAAAACCTAAAACTGCATATCTAAGGCTCTGGTCTGTCCATGAAGTGAGGGTAAAAGGTAGACATGTTCTCTGCTATCCACATTGTTTAATTCTTATTTTGGGTATAGGGAAGGGTCACTTTTTATTTCAAGCATTCAGGGAGAATTTAGGTCAAATATATTTTGCTGAAGGGAGAGCCATCCATTTTCATTTCAGAAGTCAGATTATCTCCATGTAACCATTATTATAAATAACGTTCCCTCCCTTACATTTAGAATGCTCAGGCAGGACAGAAATATGGTCCAATTCACACACCTACCAATATAACCCATTGTCATCCCTACTGCCTCGGATCTGTCGGACTCACTATACACAAATACTGCATTTATAAATGTCTGTTTTGGAGTGTGCCCATCTGTCTGTATACAAAAAGGAAAGAAAAAAGAAAACTGTGATGTCTGGTTTGCTTCATAAAATGAATTTGATGTATAGCATCTACTTGAACTTTTTACTTAAGTATGACAAATTAGTTATTTTTCCACCACTGTACTTAAGTACATTTAAAACCAGATACTTACATACTTTTACTCAAGTAGTGTTTTACTTGGTGACTTTCACTTTTACTTGAGTAATTTTATATTAAGGTATCTTTAGTTTTACTCAACTATGACCATAGCATACTTTTTCCACTACTGATTTACGGTTGTAGAGTTTTTTCATCATTATAACTATCTGTGAACATTTAGACTCTCTACACACATTCAGATTCCTATATGTTATCCTGAAAGCCCAATCACCATGTGTCACGTTCTGATCTTCATTTCCTTTGTTTTGTCTTTATTTAGTATGGTCAGGGCGTGAGTTGGGGTGGGCAGTCTGTTTGTTTTTCTATGTTTGGTTTCTGTTTCGGCCTAGTATGGTTCTCAATCAGAGGCAGGTGTCGTTAGTTGTCTCTGAGAATCATACTTAGGTAGCCTGGGTTTCACGGTTGGTTTGTGGGTGTTTGTTTCCTGTGTCAGTGTTTGTGCCACACGGGACTGTTTCGGTTTGTTTATATTCACTTTATTGTTTTTGTATTTCATAGTGTTCAGTCTTTTCTATTAAAACATGGACACTTACCACGCTGCTTATTTATCCGATCCTTGCTACACCTCTTCAGACGAAGAGGAGGAAATCTGCCGTTACAGAAACACCCACCAACAGAGGACCAAGCGGCGTGGTAACGGGCGGCAGCAGCAGCAGCAGCGAACACAAGACTCGTGGACTAGGGAGGAAATTCTAGACAGGAGAGGACCCTGGGCACAGCCAGGGGAATATCGCCGCCCCAAAGCGAAGGCAGAGAGGCGCTGGTATGAGGAGGCAGCACGGCGGCGCGGTTGGAAGCCCCAAATATTTATTGGGGGGGGCACACAGGGAGTGTGGCGAAGCCGGGTACAAGACCTGCGCCAACTTCCTGTGCTTACCGGAGAGAGAGAGGGACCGGGCAGGCACCGTGTTATGCGGTGGAGTGCACAGTTTCCTCAGTGCGTGTGCATAGCCCGGTGCGGTACATTCCAGCTCCTTGTATCGGCCGGGCTAGAGTGGGCATCGAGCCAGGTGCCATGAAGCCGGCTTTACGCGTCTGGTCTCCAGTGCGTCTCCTCGGGCCGGCATACATGGCACTAGCCTTACACATGGTGTCCCCGGTTCGCCAGCACAGCCCAGTGCGGCCTATTCCACCTCGCCGCACTGGTCGGGCTACGGGGAGCATTCAACCAGGTAAGGTCGGGCAGGCTCGGTGCTCAAGAGCTCCAGTGCGCCTGCACGGTCCGGTCTATCCAGTGCCACCTCCACGCACCAGCCCTCCGGTGGCAGCCCCCCGCACCAGGCTGTCTCTCTGTCTTTTCCCTACAGGTGCTCCCACCTGTCCAGCGCCGCCAGAGCCTCCCTCCTGCCCTGAGCCGCCAGAGTCTCCCATCTGTCCTGAGCCGCCAGAGTCTCCCGTCTGTCCTGAGCCGCCAGAGTCTCCCGTCTCTCCTGAGCCACCAGAGTCTCCCGTCTGTCCTGAGCCGCCAGAGTCTCCCGCCAGCCAGGAGCCGCCAGAGCCGTCAGCCAGCCAGGAGCCACCAGAGCCGTCAGCCAGCCAGGAGCCGCCAGTCAGCCAGGCGATGCCAGAATCGCCCTTCACTCCGGAGCTGCCGGAGTCTCCCGCCTGTCCGGCGCTGTCTGAGTCTCCCGTCCAAATGAGGACCCAGCCGAGAAGAGATCAACATCCGATGAGCTTCTCCTTCACGTCTCCTTCACGCCGAAATCTCCTGTCCATTTGGGACCCATGGCTAGGGTCCCCAGTCGGAGGTCGGCGGCGACGGTCGCCGCTCATAAGAGGCCACGGGGACGGTTGAGGAGGCGGACAAAAACTGTGCTGAAGTGGGGTCCACGTCCCGAGCCAGAGCCGCCACCGAGGACAGACCCCCACCCAGACCCTCCTCTATAGGTTCAGGTTTTGCGGCCAGAGTCCGCACCTTTGGGGGGGTACTGTCACGTTCTGAACTTTATTTCCTTTGTTTTGTCTTTATTTAGTATGTTCATGGCGTGAGTAGTCTGTTTGTTTTTCTATGTTTGGTTTCTGTTTCGGCCTAGTATGGTTCTCAATCAGAGGCAGGTGTCGTTAGTTGTCTCTGATTGAGAATCATACTTAGGTAGCCTGGGTTTCACTGTTGGTTTGTGGGTGTTTGTTTCCTGTGTCAGTGCCACACGGGACTGTTTTGGTTTGTTTATATTGACTTTATTGTTTTTGTACTTCATAGTGTTCAGTCTTTTCTATTAAAACATGGACACTTGCCACGCTGCGTATTTATCCGATCCTTGATACACCTCTTCAGACGAAGAGGAGGAAATCTGCCGTTTACACCATGACATTAACGAGTATTGGAGCTATGTGAGTATGTGATCTAGGAGTATTGAGCATCAATAGCATGACCAGATAGACTGTAAAATAGTCAACATGATGTGAGCATCTGTGTATCACTCTTACTTCAGTGGTAAGTTCATATATGCTCTAGTCTACTATTGTAGTTCAGCACTCAGGGCCCAGAGTTGTTTCTGAACATACCCTAGCTAACTCATTAATATATAGCAGCATACATTTTGACACATGATTGGCTCTAGTTAAGCAGGAAACTGCCTGGGACTAAGAGCCAATCACGCCTCACTGGCTAGGGGCAGGAGCCAATGAGAAGGGTCTGAGGTGATTATATTGTGGACACACAGCTAAGAGGGTCTGCACACACACACACCAAAACACAACACAGCTAATTAGCTAAAGATAATTTCACACACGAGGGATTTGTAATTTTTATTAGGATCCCCATTAGCTAATGCCATAACGCTAGCTTATCTTCCTGGGGTCCAACACCAATTAACAAGACATTACAAACAATAGGGTTGGGAACATTAAAACCAGCTAAATTTAAAACAAAACACTCCATATCTGAAATTACAGATGCACAAAATCAAGTGGGATGTCAGAGTCATTGCAGTTTCAACAAAAAACGGAACACAGAAGAAGAATCTGCCTCAGGAACCACAATGAAAATATACTTTTTAAATATAAAATCAGATATAAGATGTATATATATTATTTGTTTTACATAATTTCCACAGTTTTGTACAATCATAAAGTTGATGTGGACTCATGATGAAGATTTACAGTAGGCCAGCCAGACAGTCGGCCACCCAGACAGATATACAGTAGATCAGCCAGCCAGATAGCAAACCAGGCAGCCAGCCAGTCAGCCACAGACAGATACAGTAAACATTAGACCAGCCAGCCAGACAGATATACAGTAGACCAGCCAGCCCTCAGCCAGCAAGACAGCCAGTAGACCAGACAGCCAGTCCAGTCAGCCTGCTCTGTGTGCCTGTGATCTGTCTGCAATGCGTCAGCAGCACCAGGGACTCCCTCTCCAGCCAGACCCAGCTGCCAGTCACCGTCTAGCCCCTGGCTCACTGCTGGACACCCAGCACCCACCTGCACTGCATGGTGTCCTTATTCCTCTCTCTCTCTATCTGTCTCTCTCGCTTGGTCTCAATCTACCCCCCATCTCTCTTTCTGTGTCATTCTCTGTCTCTCACTCTTTGTCTGTCTCTCAAGCTCTCTCTCTCCCCCTCTCTCTCGCTCGGCCTCAATCTATCCCCCCCCCTCTCTCTCTCTGATTCTCTCACTCGGTCTCAATCTATCCCCTTCTCTCTCTTTCTTCTCACTTCTCTCTCTCTGACAGAAGTATCAGCGTATTTCAGACTGATCTCTGATTGGTGAATAGCTTATAGATTGTTCTACTGTTGTCACAGAGAGACAGTGACTGAGAGGAAGGGCTGTCAGAGCCAACAGGGTTATTCTGATGTTAGAGAGACAGCTGTCATATAAGCTTCAAGTTGAAATGCATGCACATCCCTGACAACCTGAAATGGTCCCTTCACACAGACAGTGTGGTGAAACAGAGCCTCTTCAACCTCAGGAGGCTGAATGAATTTGTCTTGGCCTTTAAGACCTTCACAAACTTCTACAGATACTCAATTGAGAGCCACCAGGTTGTCTACCCTGCACTTTAGAGACTGCTGCCCTATGTATATGGTCACTGAACACTGGTCACTTTAACAATGTTTACATAATGTTTTACACACTTCATATGTATACTGTATTCCAGTCAAGGCTCATTCTATATAACTACTGCTGTATATACCTTTCTATTCATATACTGTTCATATACTGTCCATACTGCCTATACACACCATTTTATATATATACACACACACTATATACAGTACCAGTCAAAATGTTTGGACACGCCTACCCATTCAAGGCTTTTTCTTTATTTTTACTATTTTCTACATTGTAGAATAATAGTGAAGACATCAAAACTTTGAAATAACACATATGGAATCATGTAGTAACCAAAAAAGTGTTAAACAAATCCAAATAAGTTTTATATTTGTGATTCTTCAAAGTAGCCACCGTTTGCCTTGATGACAGCTTTGCACACTCTTGGTATTTTCTCAACCAGCTCCATGAGGTAGTCACCTGGAATGCATTTCAATTAACAGGTGTGCCTTGTTAAAAGTTCATTTGTGAAATGTCTTTCCTTCTTAATGTGTTTGAGCCAATCAGTTGTGTTGTGACAAGATAGGGGGGTATACAGAAGATAGCCCGATTTGGTAAAATACCAAGTCCATATTATGGCAAGAACAGCTCAAATAAGCAAAGAGAAATGACAGTCCATCATTACTTTAAGACATGAAGGTCAGTCAATCCGGAAAATGTCAAGAACTTTGTAAGTTTCTTCAAGTGCAGTCGCAAAAACCAAGTCAGTCAAGAACAAATTCTTATTTACAATGATGGCCTACCCAGGCCAAATCCTAACCCGGACGATGCTGGGCCAATTGTACACCGCCCTATCACGGCCGGTTGTGATATAGCCTGGACTTGAACCAGGGTCTGTAATGATGCCTCTAGCACTGAGATGCAGTGCCCTAGACCCCTGTGCCACTCAGGAGCTTGGAGCTTGGGACCATCAAGCGCTATGATGAAACTGGCTCTCTTGAGGACCGCCACAGGAAAGGAAGATCCAGAGTTACCTCTGCTGCAGAGGATACGTTTGTTAGAGTTACCAGTCTCAGAAATCGGCAAATAAGAAATCGGCAAATATGCACCTCAGATTGCAGCTGGAATAAATGCTTCAAAGAGTTCAAATAACAGACACATCTCAACATCAACTGTTCAGAGGGGACTGTGTGAATCTGGCCTTTATGGTTAAATAGCTGCAAGGAAATCACTACACTACTAAAGGACACCAATAAGAAGAGACTTGCTTTCATCAAGCTGTCATCAAGGCAAAGGGTGGTTATTTGAAGAATCTCAAATATAAAATATATTTTGATTTGTTTAACACTTTTTTGGTTACTACATGATTCCACGTGTTATTTCATAGTTTTGACGTCTTTACTATTATTCTACAATGTAGAAAATAGTACAAATAAAGAAAAAGCCTTGAATGAGTAGGTGTTCTAAAACCTTTGAACGGCAATGTAATGTACATTCTGATCGTTGACCATGACCATGATATTTCTACATCTCTCTCTTTATTCATTTTAAGGGATTTGTGTCTTTTGTTTTGCATTGTTAGGTATTACTGCACTGATGGAGTACCAAATATAAGCATTTCGCTGCAACTGTGATAACATCTGCAAAATATGAGTATGTGGTCAATCAAATTTGATTTGATTTTGATTAGATCTCAAGGCATCCCTGAGTTCAGAATTGACTGTCTGACTGACTGTCCATCTTTCTGCCTGGCTTGACAACAGTTTAACACCCCAGGATGATGTCAATATCTGGTGAAGGCAGTTTTTCTGGGGACAAGCTGAATGAGCTCAGAAATACATCATCACCATTGAAACAGAGCCCACGAGTCCCTGGTTCTGTAAGTCTCTCTGCCGCAGTCTCTCCAGATGTTTGCTACCTAGCGTAGCTGCATGTGTGCAATCTGTCCATGAGCTGCTCTGTCGATTAGCTGTATGGATCTGTTTGTTTGCTTTTAGCGAAGTGCATTCTGTATACTCTGTAGGGCCTGCGATGCTTTGTAGGAATTCAGAAATCGACCGATCTCTATGGAGACTGGGGCCAACCAGCTCTGTCTTTGACAGTCAGTCCAGCTGCTTAGTTCCACTTTCTCTCTCTCTATTAGCGTTAGCGGCTCTCTATTAGTTCTGTCCATTGGGGCGTTCTGTCTGTTAGCTGCTTGCTTGATATGAACTTTACCCTTGTTGTTTACATCGTGTCTGACAGCTGTACACACTACACAATGTCCATTAGCTCTTAGCCATTAGCATTAGCCACTAGCTCTGTCGGCTAGCTGTTAGCTGCATATGTTAACACTGGGCTCAGCCCGTGGTGGTGGAGCGATGCTCATTGACCCTGCCCGGTTCAGCATCGACATCTTGGTGATCCCCTCGCTGCCAACGGTGGAGAGTGGGAAATTCTCGTAGCTCTCTGGCGCCCCCAATCCACAGTGGCAGCGCTGCAGCTGGGCCTTCAACTCCCTCTGGAAGTTACTGTTCAGGAAACCGTACACCTGTGTGTGTGTGTGTAGACAAAGTTTAAATGCAGAGCACCAGCACCTTAATATGTTTGTAATGACATTTACATTTCCAACAATTTATTCAATACAGTTGAGTTGAGTTCAGTTAAGTTAATTTAAATTCAATTCAGTTCAGTTAAATTAGATTATATTTAATTTCATTCAATTCCACTCCACCCTTCTCTACCCCACTCAACCCTTTCAGGCTTTTCTTGAGGAATTCTCCCAGTGCCTCTCTGTAAATCTTCTGGGAGAGAGAGGGAAGGCAGCTAGCACTTACACATCACTCAGCTACCCCTCTCACTACCGCTACCCTAACCCTAACCTTCTGGGAAAGAGAGGAAGGTAACTAGCACTACCACTCTCACTACTGCTCTCAACTTTACGGACTGTTGGGACAGAGGGAAGACATGCTTTTCAAGAGCAAGAACAAGGACAAGGCATCTTGTGTCCTGCTTTTAACCGGGAAACTACAATCAAAACTGGACCAAATGTGTAAAAAAGAGAGCCAACCACAGGCCCAGGACCCTAGAATAGAGATACAAAGGAACAAGTGCCCCTTGCACAAAAGAGTTGAGAAAATAGCAGAGAAAGAGAGGTGATACATGGATTCTAAAGCATTCATGGATTCTAAAGCAACTGCAAACAAATTGGTTACTCAGTAGAGAAGCTTTTTAAGAAAAAAGAAATAGTTCGTAAGTGCAATTCCTCAACAATATCTCAAGATTTAATAATTTTCTTACGAACTTCTCAAATATCCAATTATGAATCTTCTTAAGATGTTTGTTGCTAGGCAACTGATTTAGCTAGCTATCTAGCTAGCAATGGCAATCATGTTAGCATATTTCCTACTGAGATTACTATTCTAAAACATGTTCTTGGGTTTAAAATAATCAATACTGAAACTTTCAGATGAAGTCTGTGTGAATTAAACATGTTCAATTGCTTTCATGGCTGTATTCTCTCACTACCCTGAGTTTAAGACAAGGGTTTAGCTATCTTGGAATTAAGAACAAATCTAAAAACGTTATTTTCAATAACCTTCAATAAACTTTTTGCTTAAGGAGAAACATAAGAAATAGCGCAAGAACATTTCCAATAACCTTTTTGAGGAATATCAACTTTGCTTAACTTCGTAAGTCTATAGTTCAGGAAAAAATGGTGGTTAAGAAGACATTTCTTCTTAAGAAGGTTTTGTGAATCTGGACCCAGGAAATCTGCACCTGGCTTGTTAATTTTTAAACAGGCATTTCAAACCAAAACAATTCAAACAAAACAATAACAATGGAACTATCAGCAATAGTCCCAGTCGTTACTCAGGTAATAATGACTACCCCTCGACCACACCCACAAACCAACAGTCTTTCCTATACCCCCATTTTAAAAGGGGCAACTTCATTGTCGATTTTTTTTGTTATACAGAAATAATAAAACATGCAGAAAAATTGCTGTTGTTCAATGTGCATGTTGTCACGTTCTGACCATAGTTGTGTTATTTTATTCTTTGTTTTAGTATGGGGTGGGCAGTCTGTTTTTCTATGTTGGTTTTTGTGTTCGGTATGGTTCTCAATCAGAGGCAGGTGTCGATAGTTGTCTCTGATTGAGAATCATACTTAGGTAGCCTGGGTTTCACTTTTGGTTTGTGGGTGTTTGTTTCCGTGTGAGTGTTTGGGCCACACGGTACTGTTTCGGTTTTTGTAAATTCACGTTGTCATTTATTGTTTAGTGTTCTGAGTTTTAATTCAACATCATCATGAACACTTACCACGCTGTGCTTTGGTCCGATCCTTACTCCTCCTCAGACGAAGAAATCCGTTACATGTAGCCAAGTCAAAAATCCCGACCTATGGTTCGCAATGCTCCCACATAGGGAAATATAGCCTGTGAGAAGAGCCCTCTGGATTCAGGCTATTCGGTGTGGCAAAGTGGGAAATTTTGGGGCGCTGTGTCCAACTAGGCTAAAACATTTCATCAAAGTAAGACATTTAACTTGTTTAGTACAGTCCATTTGTAACTCTACTCACTACTTGTAGCTGTATAGTCTGTTTGTAACTCTACCTCAATACTTGTAGAGTTACAAACAGACTATACAGCTACAAGTAGTAAGTAGAGTTACAAACAGACTATACAGCGACTCACTACTTGTAGCTGTATAGTCTAACTCTACTCACTACTTGTAGCTTTATAGTCTAGTCTGTTTGTTTGTGTTGTTGGTCTTGGCTAGCTTAATGATCCGGTTGGTTGCTAGCTAGCAGTCAATCAAGTGACTGCTAGCACAGTCATGAAAAGTGGCATGAGGGAAGCACTACAATATGATATTTTTCTAAGTAGTGAGAACACTAGGGAGCAGGCATTGTTGAAAAGTAATCTTTAGACATGTTGTGCTTTTCTTTAAATGTAGTTTTGTAATTGACTTAAACAAGCAGACAACAAGAAAATTGTATTTGAAAAAGGTCAAGTTTTTGCTGTGAGCCAATGAGGTTTTGGTACAGACCTGGCGTGCAGGTTTGCGAAGTTCTATCTAATACCGACTGGGACTATAGCAAGAGCAGTAGCAACGGAACCTTCAGCAGCAGTAGAAGTCTCACCACACCCGTTTGTCTATCCACCATGTGTGACATCAGGACATTCCAAAAGGTGCCAAAAACTGAAGCAATAAAGGGACAGCCCAGATACATTACTTGGTCACTATGTGCATTTTCAAAACACATGAACTAACCTCCTGTTTTACCAGTTGGCCAACGACATGACACTCTGCCCTATGTAGACACTAAAAATACATAACAAAAAGGGGCATTGGAAAAGGGAGGCAGATTCAGATTTTGGAGGACCAGGAGAAAAAAAGCGAGATCAGGTACCTCACAATAAACATATACCTGAATGGGACAGTATTGTTTCAAGGGAGCGAATGAAGTTGCGCTCCACACCTTTGTAGCCAGATTTTTTTTACACTCAAATCTGTGGTGGAAGTAGAGGGAACACATGACCAGTACCTGATCAACATTACAACATCACAAGCAAGTTCCAATGAACAAAGACAGTGAACAAAGACGGCTAGACGCAAAACTCGTAGAGTTAAAAGATCAAGTCCTGGACCAGCTCTCTACCAGCACTGACATAGAGATGGAGCAGCTGCGTGACCAACTCTGCCAGGTAAAGAATGAACACAGACAGTTGATAGAAAATCTGACATCAGAGAGAAAGAAAGTGACAGAAGAAAAAAAAAATCCAAGATGGCGTAGCAGTCTTTGTCTTGTCTCGTCCCATGTATATATATTTTGATATATTTTTCTTCGCATTCTTTTTTATATTTTTCCTAAACCTCAACTTCAAAATACCCTCCTGCAACCTGCCTCACCCAATGTGGTATGGATCTGTTTTTTCAAAAGTATTTCTATTTACCCCTGAACTGGAATACCTCAACTGAAGCTAGCTAGCTAACTAACTACCCGCTATCAGTCAGCTAACCACTGCTAGCGGTCATCAGCTAACCTTTAGCTTGGAAAGCTCTCACCAGTTCGTACAAAGCGTTTCAAACCAGAGCATACAGGACCTATTTTTCTCTCCATATCCCGGATTCCTACCGGAAATTCTGAACCATTTCATCCGGATCATCACAGCTAGCTAACCGCAACCCGGGTTGACTACTCCTGGCTAATGTTTCCGTCCCGGAACTAGCACCAACTAGCCTGGAGCTAGCCCATGCTAGACCCATCTCCCGGCTAGGGCTCCTGGGCTACTCCTGAAGCCCACTCCACGGCTACAATATCCAGACCCCTTCTACTGCCGGTACGGGGCACGGAACACCGCCGATCCTTCACGACTGGAATACCGACAATCTGCCCGAGGATCCCAACAGGCCCCTCAGGCGCGACGTCCCCTGAAGGCCCATTCTGCTAACCGTGGCCTGCTAGCTATCTAGAGCATATTGGACTGCTAGCTGATCCATCGGCCAGTTTCTTGCACCACTATACCCATTTTGCCAATTGGACTTGGACCCCTCTGTTACTTGGAACCCTACTAATTCCACGACTGGTCTATCGACGTCACCTCACGAGGCAAAAACAAACGTCCATCTAAAGCTATCCATCTAAGACTATCTGAATCGCCATGTCCCCAGCCAGCCCAACCACCCACTGGACCCATACGATCACTTGGCTATGCATGCCTCTCCCTAATATCAATAAGCCTTGTCCATTACTGTCTTATTTAACTGTAGAGCCTCTAGCCCTGCTCAATATTCCTTAACCAACCATGTTGTTCCACCTCCCACATATGCGATGACACCACCTGGTTTAAACGTCTCTAGAGACTATATCTCTCTCATCATTACTCAATGCCTAGGTTTACCTCCAATGTACTCTCTTCCCACCATACCTTTGTCTGTACATTATGTCTTGAATCTATTCTATCGTGCCCAGAAACCTGCTCCCTTTACTATCTGTTCCGAACGTGCTAGACTGCCAGTTCTTATAGCCTTTAGCCGTACCCTTATCCTACTTCTCCTCTGTTCCTCTGGTGATGTAGAGGTTAACTCAGGCCCTGCAGTGCCTAGCTCCACTCCTACTCCCCAGGTGCTCTCATTTGTTGACTTCTGTAACCGTAAAAGCCTTGGTTTCATGCATGGTAACATTAGAAGCCTACTTCCTAAGTTTGCTTTATTCACTGCTTTAGCACATTCTGCCAACCCGGATGTCTTAGCCGTGTCTGAATCCCGGCTCAGGAAAACCACCAAAAACCCTGAAATTTCCATCCCTAACTATAACATTTTCGCCAAGATAGAACTGCCAAAGGGGGCGGTGTTGCAATCTACTGCAGAGAGCCTGCAGCGTTCCATCTTACTATCCAGGTCTGTACCAAAACAAATTTGAGCTTCTACTTCTAAAACTTAACCTTTCCAGAAACAAGTCTCTCTCCATTGCCGCTTGCTATAGACCACCCTCTGCCCCCAGCTGTGCCCTGGACACCTGGACATATGTGAATTGATTGCCCCCATCTATCTCCTGAGCCCGTGCTCCTAGGTAACCTAAACTGGGACATGCTTAACACCCCGGCCATCCTACAATCTAAGCTTGATGCCCTCAATCTCACACAAATGATCTATGAACCTACCAGGTACAACCCCAAATCCGTATACACGGGCACCCTCATAGATATCATCCTAACTAACTCGCCCTCCAAATACACCTCTGCTGTTTTCAACCAAGATCTCAGCGATCACTGCCTCATTGCCTGCATCCGTAATGGATCTGCGGTCAAACGACCATCCCTCATCACTGTCAAACTCTTCCTAAAACACTTCAGCTAACAGGCCTTCCTAATCGACCTGGCCGGGGTATCCTGGAATGACATTGACCTCATCCCGTCAGTAGAGGATGCCTGGTTATTCTTTAAAAGTGCCTTCCTCACCATCTTAAATAAGCATGCTCCGTTCAAAAATTTTAGAACCAGGAATAGACATAGCCCTTGGTTCACTCCAGACCTGTCTGCCCTTGACCAGCACAAAAACATCCTGTGGCGTTCTGCATTAGCATTGAGGAAAGCTAAGGCTAACTTTTTCAAACAGAAATTTGCATCCTGTAGTACAAACTCAAAAAAGTTCTGGAACACTAAAGTCCATGGAGAATAAGAGCACCTCATCCCAGCTGCCCACTGCACTGAGGCTAGGAAACACTGTCACCACCGATAAATCCACAATAATTGATCATTTCAAGCAGTATATCCCTACCCCGGTCAACAGCCCTGCACTCCCCACAGCAACTTGCCCAAACCTCTCCCACTTCTCCTTCACCCAAATCCAGATAACTGATGTTCTGAAAAAGCTGCAAAATCTGGACCTCTACAAATCAGCCGGGCTAGACAATCTGGACCCTCTCTTTCTAAAATGATCTGCCAAAATTGATGCAACCCCTATACTAGCCTATTCAACCTCTCTTTCGTATCATCTGAGATTCCCATAGATTGGAAAGCTGCCGCGGTCATCCCCCTCTTCAAAGGGTTCAATTCTTGGGCCGACTCTTCTCTGTAGACATCAATGATGTCGCTCTCGCTGCTGGTGATTCTTTGAGCCACCTCTTATGCAGACAACACTATTCTGTATACCTCTGGCCCTTCGTTGGACACTGTGTTAACTAACCTCCAGATGAGCTTCAATGCCATACAACACTCCTTCCGTGGCCTCCAACTGCTCTTAAATGCAAGTAAAACTAAATGCATGCTCTTCAACCGATCGCTGCCCGCACCTGACCGCCCATCCAGCATCACTACTGACCATCCTACCGATCCTCGACTTCGGCGATGTCATTTACAAAATAGCTTCCAACACTCTACTCAACAAATTGGATGCAGTCTATCACAGTGCCATCCGTTTTGCCACCAAAGCCCCATATACTACCCACCACTGCAACCTGTATGCTCTCTCGTTGGCTGGCCCTCGCTTCATACTCATCGCCAAACCCACTGGCTCCAGGTTATCTACAAGTCTCTGCTAGGTAAAGCCCTGCCTTATCTCAGCTCACTGTTCACCATAGCAGCATCCACCCGTAGCACGCACTCCAGCAGGTATATTTCATTGGTTACCCCCAAAGCCAATTCATCCTTTGGCCGCTTCTCCTTCCAGTTCTCTGCTGCCAATGACTGGAACGAACTGCAAAAATCTCTGAAGCTGGAGACTCCTACCTCCCTCACTAGCTTAAAGTACCAGCTGTCAGAGCAGCTCACAGATCACTGCACCTGTACATAGCTCATCTGTAAATAGCCCATCCAATCTACCTCATCCCCATACTGTATTTATTTATCTTGCTCCTTTACACCCCAGTATCTCTACTTGCACATTCATCCTCTGCACATCCTACCACTCCAGTGTTTAATTGCTATATTGTAATTACTTTGCCACCATGGCCTATTTATTGCCTTACCCCTCTTATCCTACCTTATTTGCACATGCTGTATATAGATTTTCCTACTGTATTATTGATTGTACGTTTGTTTATTCCATGTGTAACTCTGTGTTGTATGTGTCGAACTGCTATGCTTTATCTTGGCCAGGTCACAGTTGCAAATTAGAACGTGTTCTCAACTAGCCTACCTGGTTAAATAAAGGTAAAATAAAAAATTAAGACAGTGACAATGAGAAAAGTAGAGGAGATCAAGGAGGAGATGAGAAAAGAGCTTTTAGAAGTAAAAAAGGACCTGAAGAACAGAGGACGCCATACAGACTCCAAAGGAGCAGCTACCCACGGTCACAAACCCCAGCCCACCTCCCACTGTGCTCCACACACTCATTCCATACCAGCTCTCCAGGAGATCCCTTTCCACCCAACACCAACCCTCCTCCCTCAGATCCCTCTCCAACAAATAACAACCTCCCTACCACCTCTGCTAGCTCAACCAACACTCCCACCAACGCTCCAAGAACAACCTGGGATTGGAGTAATTCTCTGTGACTACAACAGAAACATCTATGGGAAGAGAACTACTACCTGATATGGAGGTGAGAAAAATATGGTGCCCCACACCCTAGAGTGCCCTCAAAATAATTTCAGAGGACAGTTTAATAGGAGCGAAGACAATAAAAAATCCACACTGGAACGAACGACCTAAAGAACATGAGAGGACGTGTGGCCCCAGCTATGGAAGAAATAGCCAATATGGCCACAGAGAAATACTCATCTGCAATAATTATAATTTAATCTCTTCTCCCGTGCTGCAATGTGCCATTCAATATTATTTTAGAAAACAAACTCAGAGCTCTCAAGAAAACGTGCACTAAGATCTAACATCTTTTTGGCACACCACAAAGACATCCACCCTCACCTCATGCAAGACCATGTCCACCTAAACTGGTGATGTGCAAACGTCTTAGCAAAGGTGCTAAAGTACATGGCCAAAATGCGAAGAAAGACTAAGAGCATCCGGGAATGCCTATGGAATGCCTATGGGAAGCCAGCAAATAAGAACATCCACCAAGAGTCAGCACTCCGCCCAGAGAGACCCTCACATAACCCAGAGACTCCTACACTCCACCCAGAGACTCCTACACTCCACCCAGAGACTCCCACACTCCACCCAGAGACTCCCACAGTCCACCCAGAGTCCAGCACTCCGCCCAGAGAGCCCAGCTCTCCACCCAGAAACTCCCACACTCCACCCAGAGTCCAGCACTCCGCCCAGAGAGACCATCACCTCACCCAGAGAGCCCAGCACTCCATTGAGTGTGACCAATGAACAAGTTGAAGAAGTTGAACTTTTAGCAGTAACATTGGATAGTCAGTTATCATGGTCAAGTCATATTGACAAAGTTGTTGTGAAGATGATGAGAGGTATGTCTGCGTTGTTCTGCGTTTTTGACACCAAGATCAACTGTACTATTGTTCAAGACTTTGATCTTGTCCCATCTTGATTACTGTCTGGTAATATAGTCCGGTGTAGCAAAGACAGACCTAGCAAAGCTGCAGCTGTCTCAAAACAAAGCAGCACACCTTTCCCTTAATAACTGCACACAGAGAACTAACATCAACAAAATGCACGACAGTCTTTCACGGTTGAGTTGAGGAGACTGCTTCTTTTTAAGACACATTTTTGTGTTGAAAATGCCGAACCACTTGTATAATCTATTTGCATTCACTTCAAACAGACAGAGTACCAGTCAACATTTTGGACACACTTACTCATTCAAGGGTTTTTCTTAACTGCTACTATTTTCTACATTGTAGAATAATAGTGAAGACATCAAAGCTATGAAATAACACATGGAATCATGTAGTAACTAAAGTGATAAACAAATCAAAATATATTTTATATTTGAGATTCTTCAAATAACCACCCTTTGCCTTGATGACAGCTTTGCACACTCAGGGCATTCTCTCAACCAGCTTCATCCAACCGCCTTGAAGGAGTTCCCACATATGTTGAGCACTTGTTGGCTGCTTTTCCTTCACTCTTTCCTTCACTCCAACTCATCCCAAACCATCTCAATTGGGTTGAGGTCAGGTGATTGTGGAGGCCAGGCCATCTGATGCAGCACTCCATCACTCTCCTTCTTGGTTAAATAGCCCTTACACAGCCTGGAGCTGTGTTTTGGGTCATTGTCCTGTTGAAAAACAAATGATAGTTCAACTAAGCACAACCCAGATGAGATGACCTATAGCTTCAGAATGCTGTGGTAGCCATACTGGTTAAGTGTGTCTTGAATTCAAAATAAATCACTGACAGTGTCACCACACCATCACACCATCACACCTCCTCCTCCATGCTTCACGGTGACAACCACACATGCAGAGATCATCCGTTCACCTACTTTGCGTCTCACAATGATAAAAAATTATAATCTCAAACTTGGAATCATGTGACCAAAGGAAAGATTTCCACTGGTCTAATGTCCATTGCTCATGTTTCTTGGCCGAAGCAAATTTCTTCTTATTATTGGTGTCCTTTAGTAGTGGTTTCTTTGCAGCAATTCGACCATAAAGGCCTGATTCACGCATTCTCCTCTGAACAGTTGATTTTGAGATGTGTCCGTTACATGAACTCTGAAGCATTTATTTGGGCTGCAATCTGAGGTGCAGTTAACTCTAATGAACTTATCCTCTGCAGCAGAGCTAACTATTCCTTTCCTGTGGCGGTCCTCATGACATCCAGTTTCATCATATCGCTTGCTTGTTTTTGCTACTGCACTTTAACTTCTTGGTGACAGGGGGCAGTATTTTCACGTCCGGATGAAATGCATGCCCAAATTCAACTGCCTGCTACTCATCCCCAGAAGATAAGCTAGATATGCATATTATTAGTAGATTTGGATAGAAATCACTCTGAAGTTTCTAAAACTGTTTGAATCATGTCTGTGAGTATAACAACTTATTTAGCAGGCGAAACCGAGGACAAACCATTCAGATTGTTTTTTGAGGTTACTCTTTTCAATGGGCTTTTATTGGGAATCCAGATTTCTAAGGGACCTTCTTGCAGTTCCTATCGCTTCCATTGGATGTCAACAGTCTTTAGAAATTGGTTGAGGTTTTTCCTTTGTGTAATGAAGTACGGCCATCTTGAACAAGGGTAACTTGAAGTGTACTGTTAGATAGAGGCACGTGACCAGAAAGCTAGCTACAGTTTGTTTTCCTCCTGTATTGAACACAGATCATGCCGTCTTCAATTTTATCGATTATGTACGTTAAAAAATACCTAAAGTTGTATTACAAAAGTAGTTTGAAATGTTTTGGCAAAGTTTACAGGTAACTTTTGAGATTTTGTAGTTACGTTGCGCAAGTTGGAACCGCTCTTTTTCTGGATCAAACGCGCCAAATAAATAGACATTTTGGATATATATCGATGGAATTAATCAAAACAAAAGGACCATTTGTGATGTTTATGGGACATATTGGAGTGCCAACAAAAGAAGCTCGTCAAAGGTAAGGCATGAATTACATTTATATTTCCGTTTTTGTGTCACACCTGGTTGAAATATGCTTCTCTCTCTTTGTTTACTATGGTGCTATCATCAGATAATAGCATCGTTTGCTTTCGCCGAAAAGCCTTTTTGAAATCTGACATGTTGGCTGGATTCACAACAAGTGTAGCTTTAATTTGCTATCTTGCATGTGTGATTTCATGAGTTTGATTTTTATAGTAATTTATTTTAATTTGGCGCTCTGCATTTTCACTGGCTTTTGGCCAGGTGGGACACTAGCATATCCCAAAGAGGTTTTAAGAAACTTTCAAAGTTCATGAAATGTTCCGCATTGACTGACCTTCATGTCTTAAAGTAATGATGGACTGTTGTTTCCATAATATGGACTTGTTCTTTTACCAAATAGGGCTATCTTCTGTATACCTCCCCTACCTTGTCACAACACAACTGATAGGCTGAAACACATTAAGAAGGAAAGAAATTCCAAAAATTTACTTTTAACAAGGCACACCTGTTAACTTCACTAGGGTAGGGGACAGCATTGGGAATTTTGGATGAAAAGCGTGCCCAAATTAAACTGCTAGATTATGCATATAATTAGTAGATTTGGATAGAAACCCCTCTGAAGTTTCTAAAACTGTTTGAATGATGTCTGTGAGTATAACAGAACTCATATGGCAGACAAGAACCTGCAAAAAAATCCAACCAAGAAGTGGGAAATCAGAGGTTGGTAGTTTTTCAACTCATTGCCTATCGAATACACAGTGTCTATGGGGTCATATTGCACTTACTAAGGCTTCCACTAGATGTCAACAGCCTTTAGAAGCTTGTTTGAGGCTTCTACTGTGAAGTGGGGGCGAATGAGAGGGGATTGAGTCAGAGGTCTGCCAGAGAGACATGAGCTGACCACGCGTGATAGTTAGCTTAAGTTCCATTGCAATTCTACAGACAAAGGAATTCTCCGGTTGGAACATTATTGAAGATTTATGTTAACATCCTAAAGATTGATTCGATACATCGTTTGACATGTTTCTACCGACTGTAATGGAAGTTGTTGACTTTGTCTGCACCTAGTGATCGCGCCTCATGAATTTTGATTACTGGGCTAAATGCGCGAACAAAAAGGAGGTATTTGGACATAAATTATGGACATTATCGTACAAAACAAACATTTATTGTCGAACTGGGATCCCTGGGAGTGCATTCTGATGAAGATCATCAAAGGTAAGTCAATATTTATAATTCTATTTCTGACTTCTGTTGACTACACAACATGGCGAATATCTGTTTGGGTTGTTTTGGTCTCTGAGCGCTGTACTCAGATTATTGCATGGTTTTCCGTAAAGTAAAAAACAAATCTGACACAGCGGTTGCATTAAGGAGAAGTGGATCTAAAATTCCATGCATAACAGTTGTATCTTTTAGCAATGTTTATTTTGAGTATTTCTGTAAATTGATGTGGCTCTCTGCAAAATCACTGGATGTTTTGGAACTACTGAACATAAAGCGCCAATGTAAACTCACCGAACAAAACTTTACCGAACAAAACATACATGTATTGTGTAACATGAAGTCCTATGAGTGTCATATCTCTTTCTGCTTTTTGTGACTCCTCTCTTTGGCTGGAAAAATGGCTGTGTTTTTCTGTGACTTGGCTCTGACCTAACAATCGTTTGGTGTGCTTTCGTCATAAAGCCTTTTTGAAATCGGACACTGTGGCTAGACTTACAACAAGAGTATGTTTAAAATGTTGTAAAATACTTGTATGTTTGAGGAATATTAATTATGGGATTTCTGTTGTTTTGAATTTGGCGCCCTGCAGTTTCACTGGCTGTTGACGCTAGCGTCCCACATACCCCAGTGAGGTTAATTGAAACGCATTCCAGGTGACTACTCAATGAAGCTGGTTGAGAGAATGCCAAGAGTGTGCAACGCTGTCATCAAGGCAAACGGTGGCTACTTTGAAGAATCTCATAAAAAATATTTGGATTTGTTTAACAATTTTTTGGGTTACTACATGATTCCATATGTGTTATTTCAAAGTGTTGATGTCTTCACTACTATTCCACAATGTAGAAAATAGTAAAAAATAAAGAAAAACCCTTGAGTAGGTGTGTCCAAACTTTTGACTGGTACTGTATATAACCCACCAGACACACTACTATGGGTTTCTCCACTGTACCCAAACCCAAAACAGATTTAATACATCGCTCAGTTATGTATAGAGCCATGTCATCGTGGAATGCTCTGCCACCAGACGTTACTCAGGCAAAAAGCACATTTAGCTTTAAAAAAACAGATAAAAAACCAACATATTGTTTCACAGAGCCTCTCCTCTTTCTAAACATCTCATTTAACTGTATACAATAATATGAATATGTATATATGAATAGTGTGTAAATAATATTTTTGTTCTCTTAGTGTCTATCCAATTTATAACTCTTATTTATTTTAATTTGTTTATGTTTATTTGTTATTATTATTAATTATATTTAATGTCCTTGTCTATTACCGTTCTGCACTTTGTCATATATTTGTACGTTTTATGTGGAGCCCAGGAAGAGCTGCTGCATGTGCAGGAGCTAATGGGGATACTAATAACCTAAACTAAACTCCACTCACCACAGGGTTGATACATGTGGAGGCCATGGCGGTGAGGTGGCAGGCGGAGAACACAGCATCATGCTGGCAGGCGGGCAGCGCCTGGTGGTCCCAGTCGAATATCGTGTTGAACACGTTGAGCGGCAGCCAGCAGAGGGCGAAGGCGGCAACGATGGCCGCCAACATAGCATTGATCCTCTGGGCTCCTCGGGCCTTCCGGCTCCGCTCCACCACGTCCCTGGATGGGAAAACACAGGAAAGGATGAGATTTACAGTATTCCACACTTTTCCAGTTACTTTTGTTTCTGTTTTATTTGTTCTATGTGTATCTGTTGTTGTAATTTTGTTTGATCAATGTGTGGCCACCGGAATGGACTAAATGGATGGGATTTAACCATACTTTACCAGGTAATTTCATTAACATTTCTATTTATTCATTAACTGTTCATTGTCTATCCTCTTTGATGATCCTTAGACTATTACTCCATTCATTCATTTCTTTTATTCACCATTGGCCACTCATTGACTACCATTCATTGACTCCTGTCCTGATGTATTACCTGCGTCTGAGTAGGCATACTATTATTGACTATTCACTAACTCATTAATCTGACAAATCTTTGACTGTCGTGTGTGTGTGTGTGTCTGTCTGTGCTTGCGAGCATGCATGAGTGCATGTGTGTGTGTCTGTCTGTGCTTGCAAGCATGCATGAGTGTGTGTGTGTGTGTGTGTGTGTGTGTGTTTGTGTGCTGGCGTGAGTGTGTGTGTGTGTCACCTGCGTCGACGTAGGCGTAGGAATATGCGGAGGTAGCAGAGCAGCACTAGTAGCAGAGGGAGGCAGTACTGGAACAGCAGCAGGGAGGTGGTGTAGGCCAGACGGTGTCTTTCAGTTGGCCATTTCTCCAAACAGATCACATGGTCTCTGAGGAGAGAGAGTGAAGGAGAGCAAGAGAGAGAGGGAAAGAATGAGATTGAAAGTGAGCAAGAGAGAGGGAGAGAGAGAGTGAGACCAAACGTAATTTATGAATCAGTGGATCACCTCGACAACTTCCAGTGAAATTGCAGAGCTCCAAATTCAAATTAAATTACTATAAATATTTTACTTTCATGAAATCACAAGTGCAAATACAACCCATATTTATGTTTATTTATTTTCCCTTTTGTACTATTTTGTACTAACTATTTGCACATAAAATTACATTTGAAATGACTTTATTCTTCTGGGACTTTTGTGAGTGTAATGTTTACTGTACAATTTTTTATTGTTTATTTCACGTTTGATCTATTTCACTTGGTTTGGCCATGTAGACATATGTTTCCCATGCCAATAAAGCCCTTAAATGTAATTGAGAGGGGGGGGAGAGAAGGAGAGAGAGAGGAAGGGAGAGAATGATAGACAGAGCGTTCGTAAATTCATCAGTTCTGCGCTCTGGCACACTCAGACGAGAGTGCTCTGAAATCAGAGTATCAGAGTGAATTTATGAACACACACACGGACTCACCTGAAGGGGTTGGCAGGCAGCGTGAGGTTCTGGAAGGGGTTGTCGGTCAGAATGTTGTAGGACAGGAACGGGAGTGATATGAAGCAGGCGACCAACCAGGTGAGACCTACGGCCAGGTAGGAGTGGCCTGCTGCTGGGGACCAGCCAGTAGGGTGCAGGATCAACTGATGGCGCTCCAACGCAATCAACACCAGGGAGAAAATAGACACCGTCACTGACACACACTGTACAAACGGAGTGACCTGATGGGGAAGAGAGGAGATAAATAAGGGACAAGAGAGGGAGAGGGAGGAGAAAAGGACACATTATGGACACAAACAAACATGGCAAGGTTATCAAACAAAGATACAGGAACTCTGAACATGGATTCTTTTTTTGGAAGAAAAGTCTGTGTTCTCACCTTGCAGAGTGCCTCCCCCAGTACCCAGCGGTCCATCAGAGTGTAGATGACGGTGACAGGTAAACACACCACACACATCAAGATGTCGGAGCAGGACAGGTTGGCGATTAGAATGTTAGTGACATTATGAAGTTCCTTCTGCCGCCCGATGATGAAAACCAGGCCCACATTGCCTAACAACCCTACTGCGATCACCGTGCTGTAGGCCACGATGAGGAAGGTGGCTCCACTCACCGAGGGTGGACACTGGGCTGACTCTGACCAATCAGAGTTCTCCCAGACGCCAGAGGAGCTGCTGTTATTGGTCATGGTGGAATAAGCGTTTTGGGGGCTGTTAGAGGGAGCTTACTGGTAGAGCCTGGGAGTTGATGGGGGACTAGAGGGAGCTAAAGGGGGTGTAGAGGGGACAGGGTGACTGGGTAATCAGGCAGTTATAGTCCTTCTATACCCTCCTCAGTTGGCTGATTGGTCGTCAAGATGTTAGAGTCGCTGTGCTCGTCTCTCCGAGTCTGCTAATCACTCAGTCGTTGAGCCCTCAGTCTGATGGAGACAATATGATTGGTTTGGCTCAGGAGGAGCAAAGTCTATCTGTAAAACAGGGAAGAGAATAGAAAATAATCTCAGTCTATCTACTGTATAATATAAGAGAATCTGTAAGAAAAGATTGTGACTAGAGGGAGTGGAGGAAAAGTGAATACAACTTAGAAGATATACGTACAGAAGATGAGAAAATGTGAAAAGACAGAACAGAAGATGAGAGAAAATGAGATTAGAAGGAGAGGACAAGAGGATCATAAAAAATAAATGAGAAAAAAGAAAAGCGGGAACATAGTTTAGATGACAGAGAAGGTATGAGAAGGGAAAAGATTAGAAAAAATGAAGAGGGGAGAAGTTAAGAACAGAAAAAGAGAAGAGAAGGAGAACTAATAAGTAGAGGGAATATATTTATCAAGGCGAGACTCAAATGCAGACACATGAGGCAGCTAGTTGGAGTCTTACAATGTTTAATAAGCCAAAGGAGAAGGCAAGAGAATGGTGGTGGACAGGCAAAACCAGATCAGAGTCCAGGAGGTACAGAGTGGCAGAAAAGGCTCATGGTCAAGGCAGGCAGAATGATCAGGCATGTGGGTACAAAGTCCAGAAACAGGCAAGGGTCAAAACCGGGAGGACTAGAAAAAGGAGAATGCAAAAAGCAGGAGAACGGGAAACCACTGGTTGACTTGGAAACATACAAGACGAACTGGCACAGAGAGACAGGAAACACAGGGCTAAATACACTGGGGAAAATAAGCGACACCTGGAGGGGGTGGAGACAATCACAGGGACAGGTGAAACAGATCAGGGCGTGACAATATTAAACAGAGAAGATATTAAAGAGAGAAGATATTAAAGAGAGAAGAGGGGGAGAACTAATAAGTAGAGAGAAGATATTAAAGAGAGAAGAGGGGGAGAACTAATAAGTAGAGAGAAGATATTAAAGCGAGAAAAGGGGGAAAACTAATAAGTAGAAAGAGAAGATATTAAAGAGAGAAGAGGGGAATAACTAATAAGTAGAGATAAAAGAAGATAAGAAGAGGGTGGAAAGGCTTTCATTGTCCACTAAATATTAAAATGTCCACTAAATATTCAGAAAATCTCTAGTCAGTGTTGAAGAGCTCAAGGAAAGATATTAGAGGAGAGGTGGATGTAATTATATCTGTCTCTCTTCTTTCAGGAACGCAGCTCTCTGTGACAAATACTACAGCTTCTCTCTCTCTCTCATTCAATTCAATTCAATTCAAGGGGCTCTTTGGCATGGGAAACATGTGTTAACATTGCCAAAGCAAGTGAGGTAGATAATATACAAAAGTTAAATAAACAATACAAATTAACAGTAAACATTTAACATACGGAAGTTTCAAATGAATAAAGACATTACAAATGTCTTACTCTTCATCTCTCATTCTATCTCTGTCTCTCTCTTCCTCACACCAGTATAACCATCTCATAATTTCTTCCTCAGAACTTTGCTTCATGTCTTTTAAATGTTTTTTCCCAGCAAGTTGCACACACACACAAATATACACACACATAAAAACAAAAAACACACACACAAATATACACACACATAAAAACAAAAAACACACACACAAATATACACACACATAAAAACAAAAAACACAAACTAAAACAAAACCTGTTACAGTAACAGAAAAAATGTGAGTAGATTTCTGTCTCATTTGCATGAGAGGGGGAGTGCAGCGCAGATGAGGTGTGTAGTCAAGCAATCAGCAATACACTGCCAATTAGGACGGGAAACAAACACACACGAGAGAAGGAGTGGTGAGGGAGACTAGAGAGAGACTGGGAACAAACACATACAATGAAACAGACGCAGACTCACACACACTGCCCTCAAGTTTATAGTGTGATTATACAGCCCGTCTCACTGAATATTACTGGCTCCTCTGACGAGATTAAACATTAGAGACAAATTGCTTAATGTGACCCTCAAAGAATTGTGTGTGAATGTGTGTGTGTGAATCATTATATTAGTCTAGACAGTTGTAGTAGAATATACAACAGTATAACTATAGCTAGACAACAGAGAGTATATATAGTAGAACAGAGATAGACTGTAATATTCTCTGATCTGGCAGCAGACAGGGATGTCTGAAAGCCCTGGCCTCTCTAAAAATACCAACGCGCTCCTAGACACAGACTGACTGTGAATAACACACGCATTCATGCTTGGATGCACAAACACACAAGCATGTGCAAAGACACACATGCAGACACACACAGACACACGTATGCTTGGGCGCATACAAACACACACATAAGAATGTGTACTCACACACCTGCACGCACACACAAAATAGTAAACGTTCCTCCCTCCTAATTTATCTGGTTCATACTCTGCTCTCTTCCTCAGGCCAGTGGTGTCCTGGTTTGACTAAGCTGTTTAGTAAAACCACTCTGAAAGACAATACATCATGCTTATGACACCAGCTCATTGCCACAGACAGATATCAATATCACTAATCCGGAAAAACAACTAATATCTCTTCTGTTTTGCTAGTCTCCACTGGGCCATTTTACTGTGTTATGAATGTTGCTCACAAATGACCAGTCGCTTTCTTAATGAGTTAACCGCCTCTGCCCTAACTCATTATGAAAGCAACTGGTTATTTGTGATTAACATTTAATATCAGCATCAAAGTAGACATCATGCTAACCTACAAATCCCTGCAAGGTCCTGCACTTCATCTCTAAATGATACCTTTGCTAACAGGTAAAGGATCAATTTAAAACTTGCACAAGACAGTTGACAGAATTGTCAAATTTAAAGAAATGTAGCCAATTTATTTGTTACTAAATTGAGCTAACATTACATAACTAATCCAGAGAGTCTTACATTGGCTTCGATACGTCAGTCTCGCACAGATCGTCATGGCATTTGTAGGTCTTTATGATAGCCACATTAGCAGCAAATTAGCATGGCATTATTCATTTTTAAATACAGGCGAATATATTGATAAAAGTCACATTGTCCTAGAGAGAATTACATGATTATCAAAACTTCATGCCAGGGTAAGCCTACACAAAACACAGTGCTTATTTTAAGTGTTTCTAAAATCCCCTATGGGATAAATGAATGGTGGAAAAACTAATTGGAACCATTTCCCTGTTTGACCACTAGGTTTTATGGGTATTATGACTCATACTGTGGTACTCTATTAGAGCAGCATGTAGGGATTGATGAGCAGCATGAAAACGAAATCTGTATGAGTGTGTTTGGGGAGGGATGTTGAGTCACTCAGTGGAAAAAAAATATTCAACAGAAGACAATAATGAAGCAAATATCCTCCATCCATCACCTCCAAAACTCCCTGCTGGGATAAACAACTAACTCACATACACGCTAACATTTGCGTCTCCACAGGCTTTCTAGTGTATAGGACACAGAGTGTTTTCTCTCAAAGGGTAGAATACCGAATCTCCTCTGCTAGCGTATGTGTGTGTGTGTTTACTCAACGGAATACAAGAATCAAGCAAATATCCATCATCTCTCACAACTCCCTTCTGGGATAAACATAATTTTTCTTCCTCTCCTCTCCTCCCTCCCCTCTTCTCCTTCCTCTCTCCTCCCCTCCCCCTTTTCTCCTCTCCTTCCCTCTCTATCCTCCTCGGATGAGTTGGACCAAAGAGTGAAGGAAAAGCAGCCAACAAGTGCTCAGCATGTGTGAACTCCTTCAAGATGATTGGAAAAGCATTCCAGGTAAATACCTCATGAAGCCGGATAAGAGTGTGCAAAGCTATCATCAAGGCAAAGGGTGGCAACTTTTTGGGTTACTACATGATTCCATATGTGTAATTTTATAGTTTTGATGACTTCACTATTATTTTACAATGTAGAAAACTGTAAAAATAAAGAAAAACCCTTGAATGAGTAGGTATGTCCAAACTTCTGACTGGTACTGTATGTCACAATACATGTTAACAATATGTGTTAACATACACTACATGTACAAGAGTATGTGGACACCTGCTTGTCAAACATCATGGACAATAATATAGAGTTGGTTCCCCCTTTGCTGCTATAATAGCCTCCAATCTTCTGGGAAGGCTTTCCACTAAATGCTGGAACATTGCTGCGGAGATTTGCTTCCATTTAGCCACAAGACCATTAGTGAGGTTGGGCAATGGTGTTGGGAGATTAGGCCTGGCTCATAGTCAGTGTTCCAATTTATCCCAAAGGTGTTTGATGGGGTTGACAAACCATTTCTGCATGGACCTAACGTTGTGCACGTGGCATTTTAATGCAGAAACAAGAAAGGGCCTTCCCCAAACTGTTGCCACAAAGTTGGAAGCACAGAATTGTCTAGAATGTCATTGTAAACTGCAGCGTTAAGATTTCCCTTCACTGGAGCTAAAGGGCCTAGCCAGAACCATGAAAAACAGCCAAAGGCCAATATTCCTCCTCCAACAAGCTTTACAGTTGGCACCATGTATTGGGGTAGGTAGCATTCTCCTGGCATCCGCCAAACCCAGATTTGTCTGTCGGACTGCCAGATGGTGAAGCATGACATCATACCAGATAAAAAAAATTCACTGCTCCAGAGTCCAATGGCGGCGAGCTTTACACCACTCCAGCCAATGCTTGGCATTGATGATGGTGATCTTAGGCTTGTGTGTGGCTGCTCGGCCATGGAAACCCATTTCATGAAGCTCTCGACGAACAGTTATTGTGCTAACGTTGCTTCCAGATGCAGTTTTGGAACTCGTTAATGAGTGTTGCAACCAAGGACAGATGATTTTTACACGCTACGGCTTCCGCACTTGGCGGTCTCGTTCTGTGAGCTTGTGTGGCCTACCACTTTGCGGCTGAGCTGTTGTTGCTCCTAAATCTTTCCACTTCACAATAACAGCACTTACATTTAACTGGGGCAGCTCTAGCAGGGCATACATTTGACGAACTGACTTGTTGGAAAGGTGGCATCCTATGACGGTGTCACGTTAAAAGTCACTGAGCTCTTCTACTGCCATTGTACTGCCAATGTTTCCTATGGAGATTGCATGGCTGGGTGCTCAATTTTATACACCTGTCAGCACAGGCTGTGGCTGAAATAGCCAAATCCACTCCTTTGAAGGGGTGTCCACATACTTTTTTATATAGAGTGTATATGTAATAGAAGCATTATTTCAGTGATACTTGTAATCATGGTAATAAAACATTAGAACAAACACAAAACACTAAACTTAATCCTATTCATTTTATTTGTTTCTCTCATTGCTTCTTAATTCAGGCATTTTACAGTTGTAAGCCGTTCCCACTTGTCCTTTTGTTGCACCCGGGAAGCGCTTAATGACAGCATTTGTAGGGGGAAAGCAACAACTAGAAGATAAAGAGCACATAGAACAGTTAGGGGTTGGGGTCGTAAATAAAAAATATATATAATAAATGAAAAAACCTTTATGTGAAAAGCTAATCAGATTCTGTTGAATAAGACATCATTGACCATTAATGCCCTATTTGCAATATTAAATTAAGAGAACCCCATAACAGGGTTGAGGTCAATTTCTATTCAACAAATTGAAGATGTTAAAGGGATAGTTACCTTTTTTACATCTTATAGTCAGTCAGATGGTTCCCTACCCTGAAAGTAGTCCATGGGCCAGGAAAAACTGTAATCTATGGTTCAGAGTTGTTTAAATAGCCACTAATTGCCCCGTAACCCATATAGTTTTTTTCTTAGTCATCTGACTATAAAGGTGTAAAACAGTGACCCGTCCCTTTAACATCTTCAATTTGTTGAAAAGAAATTGACCTCATTGAGGTATCAGGGAAAGCTGTGTGCTTGGTGTGCAAAGAGAGCATCGCTGTCTTGAAAGACTACAACTTGTTCCGACACTTCCAGAAGAAGCATGCAGAGAAGTATAGGAATATGTCTTCTGAGCAGAGGGCAAGTGCATCGAAAGAGTTGCTTTCTCAGCTGCAAAAGCAGTGGGAGAATTCATTAAAGAATGTTTAATTGACTATGCAGCAAAACTTTGCCCCGACAAGAAAGAGCTGTTGGAAAATGTTTGTCTGTCAAGACGAACAGTGACACGGTCTGTTTAGTAAATGTTTGTCTGTTCCCTATTAGGTGACCAGCGGGAGAAGTATACATCGGTGCTGCGTACTTTGAACAGTGAGTTCTCGTTGTGTTGAGGATTTCAAAGTGTTGGAAAATGACATGCTGTTGGTTTCCTCTCCTTTTACCTTCAATGTGGATAACGCTCCCACTGACCTGCAACTTGAGCTTATCGATCGTCAGTCTGATGCAGTGATTGGAGAACTATTCAAAACAATGTCACTGACGAGGTTCTATGCATCTCTCAATGAACAAAACTTTCCTAAGATTATAAGATGTTTGTACTGTTTGTGTCAACCTATGTATGTGAACAGACATTTTCAGTGATGAAATATAACATGTCAAGGCACAGTGTCACGCCCTGACCTTAGTGATCCTTTTTATGTCTCTATTTTGGTTTGGTCAGGGCGTGAGTTGGGGTTAGAATTCTATGAATTTGTGTTCTGTTTTCTATTTCTGTGTTTCGCTGGGTGTGGTTCTCAATCAGAGGCAGCTGTCTATCGTTGTCTCTGATTGAGAACCATACTTAGGTAGCCTTTTCCCACCTGTGTCTTGTGGGTAGTTGTTTTTTTGTTTTGTGTCTGTACCAGACAGAACTGTTTCGGTTTCGTTTGTTCTCTTTGTTGTTTTGTTAATAAAAGTATGAACACGTACCATGCTGCGCTTTGGTCCTCTCCTTCCAACACAGATCATCTCTTACTGACTCTCACCTATCCTGCGCATGGTGACGTCAGAAACTATACCTGACTTCACTGCTTTAGTCAATGCCCATCAGACACTTCACTCCTCACACTGATTGAGTAGTTTAAATATAATGTTGAGCTCTCTTTTTCTTGTGTTTTTGTCCATACTGTCAACAAGTGTTCTGTCCGTGGTGCTGAATGCACAGTGTACTTTTCCCTCCGTGTAGTTTAATAATGAAAATACCTACCAAAAGGAGAACATGGATGTGGTTCATTTCTTTGCATGTTAAAAAAGTAAAATAAAGTAGCATATCTGGACATGATTTACAGTAGATATATCTGTCAACATAGTCATACACATGATGTATGATTCTGGCCCGTGATGAAAAAAATCTATTCTAATGTGGCCCTCCATGGAAAATAATTGTCCAGGCATGGTCTATACAATCTCTGTACATACCTCGCAGGTTGCTTTTCAGCAACATGTCAACATCAAAAGCACCCAACAGCGCTCTTGCCATCAGTGGAACTGTTGGCCTGGTTGTATGGCCGCCCTCCAGATGTTCTTTGGAACCATAACGTTTGAGCCTGGAAAACATTAATAATTCCGCCAGATGCTGTGAAAGACTAGAAAGTACTTTAAGTACAGTAACATACATCTTCTGTATTTAAAATAGACATGCTAGCTAATAATGTGAATTGACTTGTACTACCAAATAAACCTTCTCAATATTTATCTTAAACTCCGATGATATAAAAGTTAACAATAATGTACTGTTTTAATGAAAATAAATGCACATATAAGGAGGCCTGTTTTAACCTTTAGCTAAATAAACCATAAACCAATGCAGTCATCTCAAAACTGAGCAAGCTAACGGTAGCCACTAAGCTAATAACAACCCTATTGACTTGACAGGCTAGCGTTAGCGCATTTAGCTTAGTATTAGCATATCGTTTTTCTACAAAATACAACTGTAATATAGAACACTTGAATGGGGACATACAGTGCCTAAAACCACAGTATTACCTCAGATGAGCTATAAATCAATAGGTTCAAACCAAAATATTAGCTTGTGCCATTTCTTATGTTATCCTATGGGCTAGCCAAGCTTAGACGCAAAATCCAGTCATCTCAATGTCAAGATTGCTAATGGTTTTCACTCGATCAATTTACACATTTAAACTTTATACTTTCAACATAAACGGTAAGTACCACTCAGACAACCATTTAGACTAACATTTTCTATAGATCATGTGCTTGTGTACACCACATACATTACCTGTTTAACAGAAGAAAGAAAAAGGAGACAGGAGGAAAAACAGTTTGAGTTGTCACCATAAACGGTTTGAGTTGTCACCATAAACGGTTTGAGTTGTCACAGCCATCTTTCTTCGAGCGTTGTTGAGGGGAGGGAGGATGTTCATACCGCGCCTCCTGATGGTGGCAATATGCATAAATGATTCCCAATGTAAATCCTTGGAGGATTCAGTCCAGAATAATAGTGGATTACAACCATACTGCAATCATTGATTACAACAATAATATATAAACCATGTTTTAAATACAATGTGATGCCATAACCTTATGGGCAGCCACGACTAGAGTGTATGAAAATAAACAGGTTTCTGTGCGTTTTCAAAACTTGTACATAAACAAATAATAAACCTACAATAGTTGCCTACACCATCTCAATCTAATCTCAAAATGAGAAGGCAAGTATCATCTAACCAAAAGGTTGCTGGTTCAAATCCCCAAGACAACTTAGTAAAATATATGTCAATGTTTACTCATTACATATTAAATGACATATTTACACTTTGTTAATCCCTTTGAGGCCTTGTCCTCATTCAGCATTGACATAACTATCTTCAGATCCTTCCTCTTTTTTTGCAGCCACATTTCTTCACAACGTAACCTTTTAGAAAATAAAGACAAGCACAACCAAAGACAGGCACAAGAGACAACCAATTATAAGCCCTTATTAATCATCTGCTAACAGAGGTCACATAAGACAAGACAGAAAAAACATTTGATAAACAATGAGGATGACTACATTCGGGATTGTCAAAAACAGTAGATAACAACAATCAACTACTTGATGTTTTGCCTTCTTCTGCGGTCACGAAAAGCCAGTGTAGTCTGGTTGTAGTGTTGTGACTACTAATATCAAGTAGTAAAAACTGTACCTGATTACTATTAAGAAAGACTGTTTAATATTAACTAGAAATAATTAGGTGGGTGCTTATATTTGTCCTATTTCATGTACAAGTGTATATTATGCCGCGCCTGTGTAGTAAAGTTGTAATGTTTTGACTACTTATTTACTTCCATCTACCAACATCAAACAGCAAAAACCTCTACTTGAAAGACTACAAAACTCTAGTTGAGTATTGCATAAACTACACATTCACAACACAATCCCTACGAGTCTCTACATAGTCACTACTGCACGAATAGGTTTTGTGTAGTAATACAGTAGTACCTTAGGTAGACCGAAATAGGTAGACCGAAATACAGTCTCAAATGACACCCTATTCCCTGCTTTCTGCTTGAGCCTTACTCCCCATACAGTACACCACTTTTCACTTGAGGCATATTCCCCATATAATGCGCTACCTTTTACTATATGGGGCAAGAGGGCATGTGTACTTCCTGGTGCTTCTTGCTACTTCCTGTACTTTCACTATGATGTAATCCTTCTAATACTTCTTTATGTTAATTCAGCATTGTCTCTAGTGGCCCTCTTACTGGAAAACACAATTGTACAGATGATGTAGTACATACAGGGTTGAGGCAGAGTAAGATCAGGGGAGTCAACTGTGTGTGTGCGTGTGTAGCTAGGGTTAGGTTTAGGGTTAGGGTAAAGGTTAGGTTTTTGGGTTAAGGTTAGGGTTAAGCTAAGTGTTAGGGGTTAGGGAAAATAAGATTTTGAATGGGACTGAATGATGTGTACCCACAGGGTCAGTTATACAAGACTCTGTGTGTGTGTGTGTGTCACATTCATAGCATATTTGTCCTGATTGAGTTTGACTGTCTTTCACATCTGATCACTCATCACGCTGACTCTGCATAAGAGACCATTCTTTATCTTAAAACATACACACACATATATTTACATAATTCAGCAGACTGAGGACAGGCTGCTCAAGATCAAACCAAATATTTGTCAACAACCTAACCCCCTCTCTGACACAGACACACAACCTCCGCAGCACTTTTAATCTAGCCCCTCTAATCAGAGATGATTCAGACCTGTGCCAAGTGAGGTGTAGTCGGTAAGGTAAGAAATGTTCTTTAAGCTAACATGATTCCCTATTATACATGACAGACAATCATATCCGTTTAATAGAATAGTACCCACTAGAACAGGCTCCAAGTTAGTTTATGCTCTAGTCAATCAGTCTGGCGTTTTCTGTATTGACCTTAGTGATCACTGTTTTACAGCCTGTGTTCATAATGGCTGCTCAGTGAAAGGACCTGTCCTGATTTGTCATAGACATTTGCTAAAAACCTTTATGAGGAAGCCTTCCTCCATGACCTGGCCTCTGTAAATTGGTATTGAATCAGCTTGATCCGCTCTGTCGAAGACGCTTGGACCTTCTTTTTTTATATTTTCAGTGGTATTGTTAACAATCACGCCTCCATAAATAAAATGAGAATTGAAAACATGTTTAGCCCCTAGTTCGACCGTGATCTGGCAGAGTTACTCCACCTCAAGAATTTCATTTGGCGAAAGGCTCGACACACGCATACTCAGGCTGACTGGCTCTTGTTCAGGCAAATGAGAAATAAGTGCACTCAGGCTCTCCGGAAGGCCAAAGTTAGTTACTTTAAGGAGCAGTTCTCCCTCTGTGGGTCTAACCCCAAGAAGTTCTACAAGATGGTTAAAGACCTGGAGAATAAACCATCCTTCTCACAGCTGCCCATGTCCCTTAATGTTGATGATGTGGTTGTTACTGACAAGGAGAACATGGCTGAGCTCTTTAATCACCAAGTCAGGATTCCTATTTGACACAGCCATGCCTTCTTGCCCATCCCATCCTCATCTTCTAACCCTTCTAATGCAACTACCCGATGCTCCTCGTTTTTTCTCCCCTACCCCGCTACAAAGTTTCTCCCGGCAGGCGGTCACTGAGTCTGAGGTCTTAATAACCTCTTTTGGGATAGGGGGCAGCATTTTCACTTTTGGATAAATAGCATGCCCGATTTCAACTTCCTGCTACTTATGCCAAGAATATAAGATATGCATATTATTAGTAGATTTGGATATAAGTTTCTAAAACTGTTTGAATCATGTCTGTGAGTATAACAGAACTAATGTAGCAGGCAAAACCCAGAGGGCTAACCATTCAGAATTATTTATTGTTGAGGTCGCTGTCTGTTCAATGGGTTCTCATGTGGAAACAATATTTCTTAGGCACTTGTTTGCAGTTCCTACCGCTTCCACTGGATGTCACCAGTCTTTGGAATTTGGTTGAGGTTATTCCTTTGTGCAATGATGAAGTACAGCCATCCTGGAAAAGGGTAACGCTGTTTAGAGTTGGCCAAGACTTGGAAGCTGTTTTTTTCTGGATCAAACGCGCCAAATAAATTGACATTTTGGATATATATGGACGGAATTAATCAAACAAAAGGACCATTTGTGATGTTTATGGGACATATTGGAGTGCCAACAAAAGAAGCTCGTCAAAGGTAAGGCATGTTTTATATTTTATTTCTGCATTTTGTGTAGCGCCTGCAGGGTTGAAATATGCTTTTTTGTTTACTGCTGTGCTATCATCAGATAATAATAGCTTCTTATGCTTTCGCCGAAAATCCTTTTTGAAATCTGCCATGCTGGCTGGATTCACAACGAGTGTAGCTTTAATTTGCTATCTTGCATGTGTGATTTAATGAAAGTTTGAGTTTTACAGTATTTTATTTGAATCTGGCGCTCTGCATTTTCCCTGGCAATTGGCCAAGTGAGACATTTGCATCCCCTTATCCCAGAGAGGAGCTCCTTAAACTTGACCCCAATAAAACATCTGGGTCAGATGGTTTAGACTGTTTCTTCTTTAAGGTTGCTGCCCCTATCATCACCAAGTCAAACACTGACCTTTTTAATCTACCTCTCCTTTCTGGGGAGGTTCCCATTGCTTGGAAGGCAGCCACGGTCCTTTATTTAAAAGGGGGAGATGAAGCTAATCCGAACTGTTGTAGGCCAATTTCTATTTTGTCCTGTTTATCAAGAGTGTTGGAAAAACTTGTCAATAATCAACTGATTGGCTTTGATGTCTACAGTATTCTCTCTGGTACGCAATCTGGTTTCAACTCAGGTTATGGATGTGTCACTGCAACATTAAAATGTCCTCAATGATGTCACCATTGCCCTTGATTCTAAGCAACGTTGTGCTGCTATTAAAGATCCCATTACAATATCATAATTTGTCAATTCCTATTATGACAACCTTTACAGCTCTCAATTTCAGGAAGATGGTTGTGAAAGCTACATTTGCCATATTCAGAATTATGTCCCTGTAATTGAGGATGATTTCCAATCAGTTTGCGATTCACCTGTGTCAATTGAAGAAATTAGAGAGTCTCTGAATCCAATGAAAAAAGGGAAATCACCTGGACCTGATGGCCTGTCAGTTGAATTCTATAAACAGTTTTGGGAGTTACTAGAAGACCCGATTTTCAATATGTTTCAAGATTGCATTAAAAATGGGGAAATGGTCTCCACTATGAAACAGTGGAGACTTATTTCATTGATTCCAAAGCCCTTCTCTCATTGACAATTGGAGACCAATTACTTTATTAAATGTTGATTACAAATTGATTGCTCTGGTTTATGCCAAAAGATTAAAGAAAGGAATAGATACCATTATAATTGAGACTCAAACAGGATTTATGAAGGGCCGTCACAAAAACTCTAACATCCGTTTAGTCTTGGACCTTATAGATTATTCAGTTGCAATTGACTCAGATGTGGTTGTCCTATTTTTGGAATTCTGTAAAGCCTTTGACACAATTGAACATGAATTTCTCTTTAGGTCCCTTAAACTTTTTGGATTTGGTGAAATTTGTATTAAAGTAATTTGCATGTTTTACAAAGATATAAATAGTTCTGTGCTACTAAACCTTAATATTTCCAAAAGATTCAGTATCAACAGAAGTGTATGACAGAGATGCCCAATTTCGCCATTTTTATTTATTTTGGTTGTGGAACTTCTATCTCTAGATATTCTGAATAATGCACATTTGTATGGCTTACCCATTTTTAACAAAGGATTCAAAATTTCCCAACTGGCTGATGATACTACTCTTTTCTTAAGAGACAAAGACCAAGTCGCCCATGCCCATAATGCTATAACTGCATTTTCTATTGCATCAGGATTAATGCTGAATGTTTCTAAATGTGAAATATTATGTTTATTTGACTCTGATGATAAAGAAATAGAAAATATTCCTGTAAAGGACTGTGTTAAATATTTAGGAATAGATCTGTCAAAAAAACACTTAAACAACATTTGAATTTCTCTCCTAAAATTAAGAGAATTAAAAATATATTTAATAATTGGCTACAAAGAGACCTTTCTATACTTGGGAGAGTACTTCTGTCCAAGGCAGAGGGACTGTCTCATTTTGTGTACCCCTCATTATCCTTATGTGTAAATCTTGTAAAGAGATCAATAAGATCTTTCTTGACTTCATCTGAAAAAATAAGTCTCAAACTAAAAAAAAATCTGTCCTTTCTAACAAAAGAGCTGAAGGCGGTCTAGAAGTGTACCAATTTTGACTGGTATTGTATGCAGCCCTAAAAGTTGTGCAAGGCTGATAATCATTTTGAAAAATATTCTCACAGCTGCAATTGTTGTCAAAGGTGCTTTCACCAAGTATTACCTATTACCTCCAAGTATTACCTCTGGGCTGTGAAGACATACACAATCAATACCTCAATATCTTAACATATTTATCTTTTGAAGATTTATAATTTTTCTTTCACTTTGAAAATGTAGAGTAGGTTGTGTTCATTGGTAGGAAAACAATCTTTTTAAAATACACTTTTTAGGCAGCAAAATGTGGAGACTGCTCAAGGGGAGTGTGTAGACTTTCACTAGCGACTGTTAATTGTTTTTGATCTTATGCTAAAAAATGATATGTGTATTTTCTAAAATAACCTAACATGTAAATGGGCAGATTTATTGCAACCGTTACTGAGAAGGCTGTTCCAGTTAACATGATGTAGGTAGTCTCGAACAACAGTACTCTCCTCACTTCTCTAACAGGCATTCTGTTATGCGGTGGAGCGCACGGTCTCCCCAGTGCCCCCAGTGCGTATGCATAGCCCGGTGCGGTATATTCCAGCTCCTCGCATCGGCCGGGCTAGAGTGGGCATCGAGCCAGGTGCCATGAAGCCGGCTTTACGCATCTGGTCTCCAGTGCGTCTCCTCGGGCCGGCGTACATGGCATGGCACCAGCCTTACGCATGGTGTCCCCGGTTCGCCAGGTTCGCCAGCACAGGGCTATTCCATCTCGCCGCACTGGCCTGGCTACCGGGAGCATTCAACCAGGTAGGGTTGGGCAGGCTCGGTGCTCAAGAGCTCCAGTGCGCCTGCATGGTCCAGCCTGCTCAAGAGCTCCAGTGCGCCTGCATGGTCCGGTCTATCCAGTGCCACCTCCATGCACCAGCCCTTCGGTGGCATCCCCTCGCACCAGGCTGTCTCTCCCTCATCCCTACAGGTGCTCCCGTCAGCCAGGAGCCGCCAGAGCCTCCCCGTCAGCCAGGAGCCGCCAGAGCCATCAGCCAGCCAGGAGCCGCCTGTCACGCCGGCGATGCTGGAATCTCCCTCCTGTCCGGAGCTGCCAGAGCCGCTCCTCAGTCCAGAGACGCCTTTCCATCCAGTGGCGCTCTCTACGATGATCTTCAGTCCGGGGCCCGCTGCGAGGGTCCCCGCTCCAGAGGTGCCACCTAAGTGGGCCAAGACTGAGGTAGAGCGGGGTCCACGTCCCGCACCCGAGCCGCCGCTGTGAAAAAGGCCCACCCGGACCCTCCCCTTTTGATTAGGTGTTTTGCGGCCGGAGTCCGCACCTTTGTGGGGGGGTACTGTTACGCCCTGACCTGAGTATTCTTTGTTTTCTTTATATATTTTGGTTAGGTCAGGGTGTGACATGGGTGATGGATGTGTTTTTTGTACTGTCTAGGTTATTTTTTTGTAGGTTTATGGGGTTGTTTACCATCTAGGTGTTTGTGTGTCTATGGTTGCCTAGATTGGTTCTCAATTAGAGGCAGCTGTTTATCGTTGGCTGCCTAAATATGGTTCCCAATCAGAGACATCTTCTTTGGGTATTTTGTGGGTTATTGTCTGATGTTACATGGTCACGTTCGTCTGGTTATTTTGTTTGTTTAGTGTACTTCGTGTCCGTCTTTCATTAAAAATATGTATTCGCGCTGCGCTTTGGTCTCCTCACTACGACGATTGGGACACTATTGTTCACCTAATACCTTTTTTTGCACTATTGGTTAGAGCCTTAAGTAAGCATTTCACTGTAAGGTTGTATTCGGGGGGCTAGGGTCAGTTTGTTATATCTGGAGTACTTCTCCTGTCCTATTCGGTGTCCTGTGTGAATCTAAGTGTGCGTTCTCTAATTCTCTCCTTCACTCTTTCTTTCTCTCTCTCGGAGGACCTGAGCCCTAGGACCATGCCCCAGGATTACCTGACATGATGACTCCTTGCTGTCCCCAGTCCACCGGGCCGTGCTGCTGCTCCAGTTTCAACTGTTCTGCCTTATTATTATACGACCATGCTGGTCATTTATGAACATCTTGGCCATGTTCTGTTATAATCTCCACCCGGCACAGCCAGAAGAGGACTGGCCACCCCACATAGCCTGGTTCCTCTCTAGGTTTCTTCCTAGGTTTTGGCCTTTTCTAGGGAGTTTTTCCTAGCCACCGTGCTTCTACACATGCATTGCTTGCTGTTTGGGGTTTTAGGCTGGGTTTCTGTACAGCACTTTGAGATATCAGCTGATGTACGAAGGGCTATATAAATAAATTTGATTTGATTATTCGGTGCACGTGACAAACTTTGATTTGACTATTTGATGCTAGTGCAGTCCGCCACAGGATGTTTTTGTGCTGGTCGAGGGCAGTCAGGTCTGGAGTGAACCAAGGGCAATATCTGTTCTTAGTTCTACATTTTTTTTGAAAGGGGCATGCTTATTTAAGATGGTGAGGAAATTACTTTTAAAGAATGACCAGGCATCCTCGACTGACGGGATGAGGTCAATATCCTTCCAGGATACCCGGGCCAGGTCGATTAGAAAGGCCTGCTCGCAGAAGTGTTTTAGGGAGCATTTTACAGTGATGAGGGGTGGTCGTTTGACCGCGTACCCATAGCGGATGCAGGCAATGAGGCAGTGATCGCTGAGATCCTGATTGAAAACAGAGGTGTATTTGGAGGGCAAGTTGGTCAGGATGATTATCTATGAGGGTGCCCATGTTAATGGATTTAGGGTTGTACCTGGTGGGTTCCTTGATAATTTGTGTGAGATTGAGGGCATCTAGCTTATATTGTAGGACTGCCGGGGTGTTAAGCATATCCCAGTTTAGGTCACCTAACAGAACGAACTCTGAAGATAGATGGGGGGCAATCAATTCACATATGCTGTTCAGGGCACAGCTGGGAGCTGAGGGGGTCAAAAACTGCTTCTATTCCCAAGCCATAAGACTGCTAAATAGCTACACGGACTATCTGAGTTGACCTAAATATCTAAATCATTTTTTTTGCACACTCACAGGGCCCTACACACTCACTCACTCCAACACACACACAAACACATTTGCTCACACACATAATATGCATATACATTTATACTGACTCTACACACCCACTCACATACAGACATATGCTGCTGCTACTCTGTTTATCATATATCCTGATGACAAGTCACCTTAGCCCAATGCATATCTACCTATATGCAGTTGAAGTCAGAAGTTTACATACACCTTAGTCAAATACATTTCAACTCAGTTTTTCACAATTACTGACATTTAATCCTAGTAAACATTCCCTGTCTTTGGTCGGTTAGGATCACCACTTCATTTGAAGAATGTGAAATGTCAGAATAATAGAGTGATTTATTTCAGTTTCTTTCTTCACATTCCCAGTGGGTCAGAAGTTTACATACACTCAATTAGAATTTGTTAGCATTGCCTTTAAATTTATCTTGGGTCAAACGTGTCGGGTAGCCTTCCACAAGCTTCCCACAAAAAGTTGGGTGAATTTTGACCCATTCCTCCTGACAGAGCTGGTGTAACTGAGTCAGGTTTGTAGGCCTCCTTGCTCGCACACGCTTTTTCAGTTCTGCCCACAAATGTCCTATAGGATCGAGGTCAGGGCTTTGTGATGGCCACTCCAATACCTTGACTTTGTTGTCCTTAAGCCGTTTCGGGTCATTGTCCATTGTGAAGACCCATTTGCGACCAAGCTTTAACTTTGGGACTGTCTTGAGATGCTGCTTCAAAATATCCACATCATTTTCTTTCCTCATGATGCCATCTATTTTGTGAAGTGCACCAGTCCCTACTGCAGCAATGTACCCCCACAACATGATACACCGTGCTTCAAGGTTGAGATGGTGTTCTTCAGCTTGCAAGCATCCCCCCTTTTCCTCCAAACATAATGATGGTCAATAAGGCCAAACAGTTCTATTTTTGTTTCAGCAGACCAGAGGACATTTCTCCAAAAAGTGTCCCCATGTGCAGTAGCAAACCATAGTCTAGCTTTTTTAAATGGCGGTTTTGGAGCAGTGGCTTCTTCCTTGCTGAGCGGTCTTTCAGGTTATGTCAATATAGGACTTGTTTTACTGTGGATATAGATACTTTTGTACCTGCTTCCTCCAGCATCTTCACAAGGTCCTTTGCTATTGTTCTGGAACTGATTTGCACTTTCCGCACTAAAGTACGTTCATCTCTAGGAGAAAGAACGCGTCCCCTTCCTGAGCGGTATGACAGCTGCGTGGTTCCATGGTGTTTATACTTGCATACTATTGTTCGTGCAGATGAATGTGGTACCTTCAGGCATTTGGAAATTACTCCCAAGGATGAACCAGACTTGTGGAGGTCTACAATTTTTTTTCTGAGGTCTTGGCTGATTTCAATTAGCCATGACATAATTTTCTGAAATTTTCCAAGCTGTTTAAAGGCAGTCAGCTTAATGTATGCAAATTTCTGACCCACTGGAATTGTGATACAGTGAATTGTAAGTGAAATAATCTTTCTGTAAACAATTGTTGGAAAAATTACTTGTGTCATGCACAAAGTAGATGTCCTAACCGACTTTCCAAAACTATAGTTTGTTAACAAGACATTTGGGGAGTGGTTGAAAAACGAGTTAATGACTCCAACCTAAGTGTATGTAAACTTCCGACTTCAACTGTAAATGAGACTTAACACCCTTACACCCCAAATGGGACCATATAAACCCCAAAATTGTGTTGAGTTTGACTCCATAGGAGTTGAATGAAGTATTGAGATTATATTGTGAGAGTAAACATTACTCCAAATAATTAACTGTAGAATACTGAAAACTGCATAGAGTTAAAAAAGTAACAAATATTGTTAATTAACACTGACAGAGTGAAACGCAATGACGCAGAGTTAAATATCAACACTAAATTGAGCATGTTCAACTGTGAAAAAATAACTCTGTTGCCAGAGTACGTTTTACCCTTCATAGACTGGCACCAAATGTTATCTGTGGCAAAATATTCTACAATTAGAGTCAAATGTACTCTGTCATTTTGACTCTGTAAAGCCTGTAGCTCTATCTATATATACCAGGACATCTATACCAGGCAGTGCCAGAGGAAGGCCCTAAAAATGGTCAAAGACTCTAGGCACTAAAGTCATTGACTGTTCTCTCTGCTACTGCACGGCAAGCTGTACCAATGCACCAATTCTGGAACCAACAGGGCCCTGAACAGCTTCTACCCCTAAGCCATAAAACTGCTAAATAGTTAGTCCGGGTAGCTATTTGGTTAACTATTAAACTATCTGCATTGATCCTTTTTGGACTCACTTTTTGGACTCATCACAAACGCTGCTGCTACCATTTGTTATCTGTCACTTTATTCATAGTTATATGTACATATCTACCTCAATTGCCTCGTACCTCTGCACATGGACTCCGTACTAGTACCCTGTGTATATAGCCATGTTATCATTACTCATTTTGTATTTATTATTATTATTATCACGTGTTTTACTTTTAATTCTTTCTCTATTTTCTTTCTCTCTGCATTGTTGGGAAGGACCCTTAAGTAAGCATTTCACTGTTAGTCTACACCTGGTGTTTACGAAGCATGTGACTAATAACACGTGATTTTATTTGATTTAAAGCTTGTGGCTCTCCAGGACCAGGTCTAGAACTAAAGTAGCTCTAACTAAAGCCTTTTGCACTCCAGGACCAGGGGTTTAAACAGTAACAGGGAGAGTAGCACAACTGCTGCAGCCCCATCTAACCTTGTGTGTGTGTGTTTGTGTGTGTGTGTGTGTGTGTGCAGGGCAGTTCTCTAATCCCCTCTAAGATGCTGTTAATGTCTCTGGCTCTCCACTCCACAGTTAATTTACAGAGTATTAAGGCCGGGCCACAGGTAAAATGGAAGTGTCTGTGTGTGTGCATGTGTGTTTGTGTGTATATGGGTGTGTGTGACACACATTATGTCAGATTCTAAAGAGCATTAAGTCAAAACTGCAGGTGAAATGATAGAGCAGGCTATTGTGGTCTGTCTGACTCGATGACTAATGGCATAAACACACACACACACACACATAGAGAGAAACACACAGACACACACAAACTGTGATTTCCACTGCAGTTATTCCCTCCATATTCAGCATCCTATTCTGTGGTGTTAGCTGCTGTGTTATTGTGTAACACTTCATTATGTGTGTTGTTGGCCTGCTCTGGGAAATGTGTTGCTTTTACACTGTACATGTTACAATAAACTGTCATTTGTTTCACTGAAAATGTGCCGTCTTCAACACTGTACATGTTATAACACACGCGCGCACACACACATGCACGCACGGCGGCACACTAACAGAGTTACAGGATGTATGGTATTGATCCTTTCTCAGGAGTAACCTGGGTACACAGCACGCCTGGAACACTCGGGCGTCTACCAATCAGAGCCAGGCGTTATCTACACTGATAAGAGCAGAACCCATTTAAAATCACAGCAGAGTGAGATACACCGCACACACACACACAAGTACACACAAACACTTGTTAAATTTCCTCATAAAAATACCAACTATACATATACATTTATTGGTTGTTTGGTTGGTTGATTTCCGGTCCTACCAAGGCCCATGAACTGAGGTGAGACAGCCACTCCTGGAGGACAAAATGCTGGATAATAATTGAAAATAATTCTGTGTCTCTGCCTTACAGCCTTTACCAGAGTTCTGCTGACAGACAAACCTGTCCTGAATCTTTATTTGATATCAAATTTAGCTACAATCATATAGGCCAGGGGTTCCCAATCTTTCCCCAAACCATTTCACACGAGACCCCCCTTCCAGCATTGGGGAACATCCCCCTTCCCCCTGCATGTGAGGGCCACATCTATTTCTATGGGTACAAGCATGACTGTTCATGACACAAACTGTTCACATCCCTCTTGTTGGTGGAGAGAATTTTTCAGGTTTAAAGCTTCTTTCCTGCAATTCTACACATTTTGTCATGGGGTGCAAAGACAATTTTACTGTTTTAAAGCACATTTTCTTGAAATTCTATACATTTTACCATGTCTAATGTGTATTCATGTTATATTTGAGTGACAAAAAAATTACAACAATATCTATGTTCTTAAAAAATAAAAAAAACATTAGCTGACATGGGCTAGTTGATCTGGACAGTTCTGACAAGTTATAAATAGCGCTAAGGTATGAAATGACTAACATGACAAGAGGAACTGATGATGCACTACCCAATTTTGAAACGGCACCTTGTGCATTCTACAATTACAACTTTCAAGAGTAAGTTTAAAGTCAGACTGAGTTCCTTTTTTGACCCCCTACCAACCCCTCGCCCTAGGGGGCACGCCCCAGAGCTTTGGAACCACTGATATAGGCTACAATAGCTTAGGCCTTCTGTAGCCTACCTAAATTCTCGTAGGCTAATAACTACACCACATAAGGTTAAATTATAAACTTTTTAAATCCCTTAAACTAACAACAATCGAGAACTAAACAGATTACACTGAACAAGCATTTGGCTAGACTCGCATTACCATCTGCTAACAATGTGTATGTGACCAATACAATTTGATTTGCAAACAATTACCAATGATTTTCAAACTGTCAAATGGCTTCACAACAGAAAGGAGGGAAAGGAGATCTCTCTCTCTCTCCCTCTCTCTCTCTCTCTCTCTCTCTCACACACACACACACATACATCACATCGGTAGCCGGTAATTCATTAGCGTTTGGTCATCGGTAAACCAGAATATCCACGTTTTACTGGAGTCAATAGGGTTCCCTCGCCCTGAAACATATCTTTAACCCACACTGACTGATTGACAGCGTCTAAAAAAACACAATATTTCAAGACGACAACAACTAGAATATTGAATAAACGGTAGCTCTATTCCCTCACTTTTTTAATACGCGTCAAAGCAGAGGGACAATATCGGAGCACCAGAGCTAGACAACAAACATCTTGAAGAATGAAGTAAAATGTCCGAGTGAGAGTGAGCGGAAATGTACCTTATGTTTATCTGTAAATGCTCAGTCACCTGCTGTATGTAGCACCGCGGACAGAACAGATGCGCGCTCTCTCTCATGTGAGATGTGTTGGTGCGTCTCTCTGCCGCCTCTGGGCTGTTCTGTGTGGAGGGACTCACAGCGCGGAAACACAGCTTTATAACGAGAGGGGCATGGGGAGAAGCAAGGAGGGGAGAGACAGTCGACGGCGCGTCTTATCTTGAGAGAGAGAGAGAGAGAGAGAGAGAGAGAGGCGGGGGGACGTCATTTGCGTAATAACCCACTGGTTGAATTGACATTGTTTCCACCAAAAAATCTATGTGAAAACGTTGAATCAACTGGGATTTTGGGGGGTAATAAACACCCAATGTAAGGGAATTTCGTATTTTTTTTACACAACTTTTAACATAAATCCAATGATAATGGTGACATTTTTTTGTTGATTGACTTGTTCACGTTCACGTTGACTTCAGTTAGATTACAACTAGAACATTTAATGAACATTTAACATTCAATGATGGCTTCCTGCCGTGTATGTATCTAATAATCTCAGACATACAGACTGTAAAAAGACATGATGGCATGAGTCATCATATTTGTGCCCATTCTTCTCTTATCCAGAATAGACATCAAAAGAGGTTAACACAGTAAGACAAGCCTTAAAGACATTTTCCAGATCTCTGGCAACTACACTGGGTGAAAAGGGTCATATTAGGGGATATCTTTATCTATATACAGTATTTCCGGATGTCTGACATTTTATTACATATAAGGACTAGATATGCTCCAGATACACATGTCCTTCATTTCATATTAGGAGCTAGGATATTCTCCGTAATGGGATAGTTTCTTCATGGATTCAAACTGGACCTCTGAAAACTCCCTGCTAACATATGAGTCTGGGGTGATATCTGGGGTGAGATACATTGAAGACACGCACCTGATACGCGTGCACCTGCTTAACATGACATATTTGTAGAATATTTTAACTCCGGAAAAGGTATGTGTCAACATGCTGACATATCTAAGCCTTTATCTGTAGTCATTACCTGATCATATATGTTTCCGCATATAAAAATATGCATAATTTCAAAAGATATCCTATGACTTCCTTGAATCATAGATATTTCAATATCTCATCCTCGTATTTCTGATCGAAAATGGGCTAAATGTCCAGCGCACAAATGATTTTACCTATTCAGGCATTGAAAATCATTATGCTTCTTCACATGAAGGTGACATATTCAGGAGTAGGCACGGAAATGCAAACATTGTCATATTTCATTAAAGTTGCTATTTCCAAAGCACATCTCTGCTATTTCTGTTTTTAATTTTATTTTAAATGCAGCATTAATTGATTTAACAGAAAATAAAAGTTGCACACCCTCAATCCTCCTGGCTGCCCTGCTTGTTATTATGGACGATGCGATGGGTGCAGATTGGGTCATCAACGGCGGTCCCTCGCAGTCCAGACCCAATGTGGTGGTAGAGTGTTGGTCTGTGATCCACTCCAAAGCTGTCAACGCATAAATATTGGCATTTCGCATAGCCATTCCACAAGGGAGCTACTCTAGATGCTTCTTTCATGATGAGAAAACAAACTGGAAAAGCTAACGTTAGCTAACCAAGTTGCTAGTTAGTTAGCTAGATAACTAGTTAGCTTAAAGACGCCATAATATTGTATGCCAAACCATTTAGATATGTCCTCTATCATTAGCAATTGTAATTTAATGTCTAGAGTAAATGGTTGGAAAAAAATAGTCTAAGAACAGAACTACTGAAATGTTACTTTTGTACCTGCCCGGCGGGGCGGGATTAACACAGCCTAGGGACAGCTGGCGAGAAGTGCACAATATCTGTCTTACCTCCATGTTTGTAGTTTGTAATGCTCATTACTTTCAACAAATGTACTATCAGCCATAATTTCATGTTTGTGTCTGTTTGAATAACTAATGCTATAGGTTTGTAATTTATGAAAATGACCCATGCGCCAACATCGCAATGTTGCGCAACCACAATATTTTGTTTTACAGTATTAATCAGGCTAAAATGGATGACATAATAGCTATATTTACCATAATTTTCTCATCTCACTTTAATGGGAATCTAGTAGGAGATGTTTTTTCACTATTTTTTAATACTATTCATGCTTAGCCCTACCAATCAGGTGCGCTCCAGCTGTCATTGTCATGCTCGCTGCTCGTGGGTAGTTATTGTAGGGTAGTTTCTGTCAAACAATGTTTTACACCTTGTTGATTTATGATTGGGATGGGACTTCTGCCTGTGATTTGAATATCACACCTATGTATGACTTCACACCAGGATATAAATACTGTTTCACACCTATTGTTCTGATTTTATTATTTGTTCTACATTTTATTTCACCTTTATTTAACCAGGTAGGCCAGTTGAGAACAAGTTCTCATTTACAACTGCGACCTGGCCAAGATAAAGCAAAGCAGTGCGCCAAAAATAACAACACAGAGTTACACATGGGATAAACAAATGTACAGTCAATAACACAATAGAAAAATCTGTATACAGTGTGTTCAAATTAAGTAAAGAGATAAGGCAATAAATAGGCCATAGTGGCGAAGTAAGTACAATTTAGCAATTAACACTGGAGTGATAGATGTGTAGATGAGGATGTGCAAGTAGAAATACTGGTGTGCAAAAGAGCAGAAAAACCCCAAAAATATGGGATGAGGTAGGTAGTTGGCTGGGTGGGCTATTTACAGATGGGCCATGTACAGCTGCAGCGAGATCGGTAAGCTGCTCTGACAGCTGATGCATAAAGTTAGTGAGGGAGATATAAGACTCTAGCTTCAATAATTTTGGTAATTCATTCCAGTCATTGGCAGCAGAGAACTGGAAGGAAAGGTGGCCAAAGGAGCTGTTGGCTTTGGGGATGACCAGTGAAATATACTTGCTGGAGCGCGTGCTACGGGTGGGTGTTTCTATGGTGACCATTAAACTGAGATAAGGTGGAGATATACCTAGCAAAGACTTATAGATGACCTGGAGCCAGTGGGTTTGGCGACAAATATGTAGCGAAGACCAGCTAACGAGAGCATACAGGTCGCAGTGGTGGGTAGTATATGGGGCTTTGGTGACAAAATGGAATGCACTGTGATAGTCTGCATCCAATTTGCTGAGTAGAGTGTTGGAGGATAATTTGTAAATGACATCGCCGAAGTCAAGGATTGGTAGGATAGTCAGTTCTACGAGGGTATGTTTGGCAGCATGAGTGTCAGAGGCTTTGTTGTGAAATAGGCAGCTGATTCTAGATTTAATTTTGGATTGGAGATGCATAATATGAGTCTGGAAGGAGAGTTTACAGTCTAGCCAGACACCTAGGTATTTGTAGTTGTCCACATATTCTAAGTCAGAACCATCCAGAGTAGTGATGCTAGCCGTTTGGACGTTTGTGAACCCTTTCATGCTTGAGTTCCAAATATCGCCCCAGCGTGAGTTTTTTTATGCACGTGATGTTAGAACCTTCTCTCCATTCCCGAATGTGATTGTTACGTAACAGTACATTTAATCAGCGCTGCCCTCAAACCAAAGCACACATACTGTTTTTATTTATAGGCTGTTTTCAACTTGTCAATTTTAAATTATTTTCTAACAAGTGTTTTATTTTCTAATAACAGTTTGAATTGAGGTATGTTCCGCCTCATTCATTCACATAAAAGTAGTCATTTTTACTTTAGCCGACCAATTAATTTTTGGGACATTTCTGACCCAGACAAAATTCCCCAAACACTTCCCAATTGTTTGTGCAGTTCAAGTCTGCAGACATTTGCTCATCTCCTGTCCTGCACACACGTGTTCACATTGTCCGTATGTTGCCTGCATCACAATCAAAGTTGTTTTCGTTACCAATAATAACTTTGGAAATGTGTGCGTTTCTATCAATGTGCCTTATTACGTTATAATAGTTTCTGCATGTCGTGTTTTGTCGTTTCTACTGTAGCATCATGTTTTTGTGTATATTCCTTATAAAGCGCGGACACACAATGTAACGTTACTCATTTCATAACCTTTATGGTGTTATACTCCATGCTTAGGTAGCTAGCTACATTCTTCTATTAGCTCTGGAAAACAATGCTAATTGCGTCAGAGAACTATTAGCATCTGTTGTATTTTGAAGGTACCTTGGCCTTATGACTCCCAAGTGGCACAGCGTCTCATTGCTAGAGGCATCACTACAGACACTCATCTTCAAATCCAAACTGCGTTTCTATCAAAGTAAGTGCCTTATTACATTATAATAGTTTCTGTGTGTCGTGTTATACCGTTTCTACTGTAGCTCACTGTGTGTATGGAGCATAATATATTTGTTTATATTCCTTATAACTGCTGACACATGAGGTAAGGTTACTCATTTCATAACCTTTATGGTGTTATATTCAATTGTGCTTATGTAGCTAGTTTCATTCTTCTTTATCACATGTTGTATGTAAACATCACACCCATTGTTCTGAGTGGCTAGGATTTTAATATCACACCCAGGTGTGACTTCAAGTTCAAGTTATCTTTATCGTCCCAAATGGGAAATTTGATTTGCAGTCAGGGTTCAACAATAAAAAAACACAACATTCAAAAGAATGGCAGCCATACAACTGATACACACATAACATGAAACAATGAGATGGATTAAAAGAGAAAGTCATTGTGCAGCAATAAATAGACATTATTTAATTTAATGTGCAGATTCAGAAAGTTTATGGCCTGTGGGATAAAAATAGTTATTGTATATGTTGCTATTGAGTTTGGGAAGTCTAAAATAACAACCTGAGGGGAGAAGTTCGTCAAGGAGGCGGTGATCAGGACAGTCTAGGATACTGTTAGCTCTCCTCACCAGTTGCTTTCTGGATGTCACTGAGAGTTGTGCCTGTTGCACCTCGATGACCTGGCTGGCCACCTTAACTACCCTGTCCAACCTATTTTTGCAGAGATGAGACAAGATCGAAATTGGGGGAAAAAAATACAAAACAATACCCCATTATATTTCTGTCTGTCTGTGTGTGTGTCTATCAGTGTTTGTTTGCGTGTGTGTGTGGGTGAGTGTGTGTGTGTTGTTCAAGGGTTAGCATATGGGGTGTCTGGGGCTGTCAGGTCAGAGATGCGTCCAGACATGCAAGCTCAGGGTGACATCAGGGCATGACGCCTATACCCCATTGTCCAAATTCCTTAACCAGTGAGAATGCTTGAAGTTGTGATGGGCTAGTCAGGAGGGGGGGTTGTGTGTATTGGTGGGGAGGGACTGTGTTTGTGGGTCTGGACAGTTCAACTCTAAAAATGCTTAATTGCCAAATCTTGTGATTTATGAGGGGGCGGGACTTCACACACTTAGTGAGTATGGGACTGAGGGCGCATGGGCCTGAGGGCACACACTTAGTGTGTTGTGAATTCTGAAATGAATGTATTATAATGTTTTTAAAATGGAATAACTGCCTTAATTCTGCCGGATCCCAGGAAGATTAGCTGCTGCCTTGGCATCAGCTAATGGGAATCCATAATAAATACAAAATACATATACACCAGGATGTAAATATCACTCCCGCTGTTCTGAGTGGGTTTGATATGTAACTTTAGAGTTCAAACCATGTTAAATGTCCAAGACACAGCTGGAGACAACTTCCTGACTTATTGGAGTGATAACTGTCCAGACCCACATACACAGCCCCTCCCCAGCAATACACACATACACACACCCCCCTCCTGACTAGCCCATCACAACTACAAGCATTCTCACAGGTTAAGGAACTTGGACAATGGGGTATAGGTGCCAGTATTGCCAACTCCTCAGTAAGGAAAGTAGCTATTGGCTGTCCTAAAAGTCGCTAGAAGTTGCTGAATGGCGGCATTACCTCATTTGCACAATTGGCCATATGCATGTAATTGTGATGGATGTTGTAGGAGAGAGGAATAACATCGTGGGAGAGACAAAAAGTGAGTAAAAAACACCCTAAATATGTTTAGAACTACAAATGAGTAAGCTGCAGAGAGTGGCACACAGCGAATAAGAACCAGATATTTGAGGCCATCTCCAATAAACGGCTTCAACCAGCCTTTGAATTCAGGGTTTGATTCCCACTCCTTTCTGTATTTTTGAGTGTACAGTTTAAACTGAGACATGATGAACTAGCCAGCTAGATGTTTAGCTTATGTCACAGAGAGGCAGACACAGAGTGGACAAGGTGAGTAAGTGACTGAGGCTGTGTGAGCCAAATGCAGGGATTTATTTTTTTTGCACTGATTTATTTTAGACAAAAAACATTTGACATTTACATCCCAGCCAGCGGTGGCTTCCCGCATGCGTAATTCATTTGCAGTCTGGACGCGGAGGGGTGAACATCTCCTGCTCTGACTGCAGCTGGGAGGGACTGCTGCACGAGGACTGGACCGCCTGTGAGTGCTTTGGGACGGGGGTGAGGCCCACGGCAGCATCCGCTGCTCATTGAGAAGAGTAAGAACAATACGTGCTTTTACGTCAGAGTCTACAAAAGTCTCCAGTAACACCAGAAAAAGACACTAGATTTGTCGCTAGTGGCTTTTTTGAAAATGTGTTGCTAGAGGGGTCTGAATACACGCTAAATATAGAGACAAAGTCACTAAGTTGGCAACACTGATAGACGAAATGCCCAGACGTCACCGTGAGCTTGCATGTTCAGACGCAACTCTGACCTGACAGCCCCAGACGCCCCATACAGTAACCCACTGTTCCCCGGTAGACCATCATTGTAAATAAGAATTTGTTCTTAACTGACTTGCCAAGTTAAATAAAGGTAAATTAAATACAAAAATACAAAAAAATGGCTTGTTTGTATGACCCCTCTCTTCAGGCAGTTGTGTTCTGACTCCAACTATGCTAGTACTGATAGAGAGAAACGATCTGGGTTCTATGAGGTGGGGCCTATATACTGTATATAGTTGAGTGGCAGTAATAGATAATGGGGTGTATAGGGGTAGCATGTAGGCCTACACTGTATGTGTATTACCATGAGTCAGTAAGCCCATGAACAATACAGGGGTAAGACATACCATAAGACTGTGTATGTACCATGTATAGAATAATGAATGAAATTGGCTCCCATGAGGACTGCCACAGGAAAGCAAAACCCAGGGTCACCTCGGCTGCAGAAGATAAGTTCATTAGAGTTACCAGCCTCAGAAATGGCGGCCCAAATAAGTTCAAGTCACAGACACATCTCAACATCAACTGTTCAGAGGAGACTGAGTGAATCAGGCATTTGTGGTCGAATTGCTGCAAAGAAACCACTACTAAAGGACACGAAAAATAATAAGATACTTGCTTGGGCCAAGAAACACAAGCAATTGACATTAGACCGGTGTAAATCTGTCCATTGGTCAAATGAGTCCAAATTAGAGATTTTTGGTTCCAACCGCCGTGTCTTTGAGAGATGCAGAGTAAGTGAAAGGATAATCTCGGCATGTGTAGTTCCCACCGTGAAGCATAGAGGAGGAGGTGTGATGATGTGAGGGTGCTTTGCTGGCGACACTGTCTGTGATTTATTTAGAATTTAAGGCACAGTTAACCTATTTAATCCCATCGGTCACAATAGTGACCGTAAAAAAAAACGTTTTTGTTATAAGGCTCTAAAAATGTTACTGAATGATCTATCAATGCATATCCAGCCAATATTGAAATAAATAAGGGTCTCAATTAAACATGTGCAGTGTCACATGTTTATTGTAAATTGTCACATGACCAGAGCTGTTTCCTTCCTGGTTGCACCATGAGAAGAGGATGGCTGCATCAAAGCTCCCAAACAAAAGGTTAGTAAAATATGTTAACATTAAGATAGGACAAAGATCTTTGGTACACATCATCTTTAAGGTGTCTAGTATTGATATATGCATTTGCAATTACTCAACTGTGTTCAGTGTGGTCATAGAATGAGTAAACATGTTGACGGCAACAATAGTGACCGGTGGGATAACGCAGTGCATCTAGGTATACACATAGTTATACACATACATAGTTCTTGTTTTACCTGACTTTATACTCTGTTCTTTCTTTTAGTTTCACTTTGAGTCAAGTTCTGAATATGTTGGATCTCGGTGACTGCCCAGACAGGGCATGCAACACTGCAGTCAAAATGAGAAAGATGCTGTCCTGAGTGATTTTGATAGCGATGGGTCAGATATGGACTATGGACAGGCCATTTGCCAGCCAGGCTGTTGAATGCATATGCTGAACCTATGCAAACAGATCATGACAGGAACAACGTTATCAGTGATGATGACCTACCCCTCACCACCCCCCCATCCACAACCTCCCCCACCCCCCTCCATTGTTGATAATGAAGAGCCAAGGGCCTCTACCCGCCAGAGGGTCCAGTCAGAAGAGCCAAGGGCCTCTACCCGCCAGAGGGTTCAGCCAGATGAGCCAAGGGAAAAGCTGCAGGTGGTCAAAAATAAAGATTGAGCGTTCAAACGATCGAAGAGGCCTGCCACTGATGTGATTCCAAAACACATAGTATACAGCTCAAATATGCAAAAGTTTGGCACGAAACCACTGAGCCATGGAAGGAGATCTTTACTGGCTGCTACTGTTGAAGATCAGGCATGATATGACAAAGCTTCTCACTGGCCAATCAACACGATGCACCGGTTCCAGAGAAGTCGTCATTGTTACAAACGTACTACCTATGCATGTGAGAAATACAAAGCGCCACTGCACATTGAGTGCTTCAAGATATACCATGGACAGTAGAAAAGGAGATAAGACCGAATGAAAAAGGGCTGAAAAAGATAATAAAAGAAAAATAGAAAAGTCGATAAAGGGTGAGGAGAAGCAGTACAACGGACTCTAGGAAGAAAAGAAAAGTCGATAAAGGGTGAGGAGAAGCAGTACAACGGACTCTAGGAAGAAAAGAAAAGTCAAAGGGTGAGGAGAAACAGTACAACGGACTCTAGGAAGAAAAGATTAGTCAAAGGGTGAGGAGAAGCAGTACAACGGACTCTAGGAAGAAAAGAAAAGTCAAAGGGTGAGGAGAAGCAGTACAATGGACTCTAGGAAGAAAAGAAAAGTTGACGAAAAAGACAATCAAAATGACAGAAATGTTTTTGGAAAAGAAGGTCAATTGATTCAAGACATCCTGTATGACAGTAGGTCTGACTAATTGTAGTTCAAAACAGTGATGCACAAACTAATCTTGCACTTGGTTCTGAAGCCTAACTCTATGATAGACAGTATATATATATAAGCACTCTTTGTCCAGTGGCGCTTTTTATATATATATATATATATATATATATATATATATATATATATATATATATATATATATATATATAATTGTATTTTGTTCAGTGTAGGCCTCTACTTAAATGCATATTCTACAGGCTACCTCTATCCTAAATGTTACCTTTATGTTCAGTGGGAATGAATCACACGACTGTTGCACTAAAATGTTACAATGACAATGTTACAATGAATATTGCACTAAAGTACAAGTTCAAATGTTACAATAAAGTTACAATATTAATGTTGCACTAAAGTAACAATGTTGAAATACGTTGATGGATGTTGTCTTTTTGTCTTTGCTCTCAGTATTCATATCGTGTTGTATAAGGGTTTTTGATGTGTAAAATAGTCACACTAGAATGTGATGGGGCATTCTAGTTGCAATGCTGGGGACTGCTAGTGACAGAGTTTTAAATGTGTTAAAACTTCTTGATACACCCATCCCGTTAGCGGAATCATTTTCGTCAACATCCGCTGAATTGCAGAGAGCCAAATTCAAATTAAATTACTAAAAATATTGAATTTTCATAAAATGGCGTGTCAGATTTCAAAAAAGCTTTTCGGCGAAAGCATACCAAGCGTTTATGTAAGGACATCTCTCTCAGTAGACAAAACATTACAAACAGCTAGCAGCCAAGTAGATTGGTCACGAAAGTCAGAAAAGCAATAAAATGAATCGCTTACCTTTGATGATCTTCGGATGTTTGCACTCACGGGCCTCCCCGTTACACAATAAATGTTCCTTTTGTTCCATAAAGATTATTTTTATATCCAAAATACCTCCATTTGGTTGGCGCATTATGTTCAGAAATCCACAGGCTCGAGTGGTCACTACATTGCAGACAAATTCCAAATAGAATCTGTAAAAGTTCGTAGAAACATGTCAAACGTTTTTTATAATCAATCCTCAGGTTGTGTTTACAATATATAATTGATAATATTTCAACCGGGAATGTAGCTTCTTCAATAGGAGAGAGAGAGAAAATGTCTGCTCCAAGTAGTTGCGCATGCAAAACGCTGCTGGCACCCAGCCATATAATGACGCGATGTGATCTTTCTCGCTCATTTTTCAAAATAAAACCCTGAAACTATGTCTAAAGACCATGGGGAAGCCATAGGAAAAGGAATCTGGTTGATATCCCTTTAAATGGAGTGAAGGCAGGCAATGGAACAGAGAGCTTTCAGGAAAAACAGCACCTCCGGGTTGGATTTTCCCCAGGTTTTCGCCTGCAATATCAGTTCTGTTATACTCACAGACAATATTTTGACAGTTTTGGAAACTTTAGAGTGTTTTCTATCCTAATCTGACAATTATATGCATATTCTAGATTCTGGGCCTGAGAAATAGGCAGTTTCATTTGGGTATGTTTTTCATCCAAACATCAAAATACTGCCCCCTTGTCTCAGGAGGTTTTAATAACTGGGTTGGGATATATATAATATGTTAATTGTGACCGACCACAAAACACACCTTTTCACCTACTTTTCCATAAAAATGTCAAAAAATAATGATTAATTACCTCAAAGGGTTACTAATGACACTTGATTTTGATATTTTTATGTCTGGGAAAAATTTGGGATTAAATGGGTTAACCAGCATGGCTACCACAGCATTCTGCAGCTATACGCCATCCCATCTGGTTTGGTCTTAGTAGGACTATCATTTGTTTTTCAACAGGACAATTACTCAACACACACCTCCAGAATGTGGAAGGGCTATTTGACCAAGAAGGAGAGTAATGATTTCATATTTCCATATGTGTTATTTCATAGTTTTGATGTCTTCTTCAATGTAGAAAATAGTACAAATAAAGAAAAACCCTTGAATGACTAGGTGTGTCCAAACGTTTGAGGATGTGGACATTAAGGATGTGGACATTTTCACAACTCTTGGCACAAAAATGTATTCAGGTCATCAAAATGGTTTATGTTTAAAAACTCTGCACATTTGTGATCCACCGCCTCAATTCGATCTTATGTAGTAGCATTATAGATTGTGTTTTTTTTTACATTGGATAAAAGTAGAGACTCCGCTACAAAATGGTATATCATACACTACAGTTGAGGAACAATGGGAAAGTTATTCTGCTTTGAAAGTTGATGAACTTGATTAAACGGCCCTTGAATATTTTGGTACACCTGGAGAGCTCTTCTTTGTCTACATCTATTCAGCATCGCTCACACCCTCCTAAGCCTTATCCCCACCCATTTCTTTACACTAAAGAAAAACTCCAAGTAAAAATATACTTTATCTAGTCCTTGGTCTATATCCTAATATGACTTTGAAAGTGTCCAGATAAAAATATTGTATAACTATTTTAAAACTACTAGATGATGCTTACCCAGACACTTGTCTAAATTGATGGGTCATGTGAAAGAAATGCCATAAACACCCACCAATAACATCTAGCTAAGTGGATGGGACAATATTGTCTAAATATGTACACATGTTCATAAAATACAATAGATGGCCATAAATCACCCTCAGACACACCTGGCTAACTTGATGGTTATGTAATCATTCTCTTGCAAAGTGGTCCTTTGTTTCGACATGTAGGTAGTTAGCTAGCTAGCTAACTAAACAATTAACCATAATCCAACCCATAGATAGCTACAGTAAGGTGGCCAGATTTCTGAAATTAAAACCGGGGACATTTCCAGTTCGGCGGTCAATATGTCATTAAAATATCCAATGTTATTATCTATGAAATGAAAAGGGGGGACAATTCCTGTTTCATGTATTTAGTCTAACAGGCACACTGTGATAGAAAAAACAACTTTATTACAGAAACATTACAGACAAGACAGAACTGTCCAATCTGAACAGTGGTCCTGGTAGTCTGGGTAGAACAAGAGCAGAAGAGAACATGAGCAGAAGTGAAGAAACAGACAATAGTATATGTGAAATACTTAACAACATAATAAAAAAATAAGACGATGATGTGATTGGTAACTACATAATATACTTATACCAATCGAATCTGTATATTTCTCAGAAGAATGTATCTTCTTCAGGATTACTCTGTCTTTGGCCAGCTTCTCCATTAACTCCTGGCAGGGAGGTTGAAGTTTGTCTTCACAATAAGCATGGCCTTGATGGTAGGAAAAGTGAACCCATTTCTTGCTGCTGTCCACATATCATTCATTTAGGAGAACACTCTCTCAACTGGTGCATTACTTCCAGGTAAGCACATGACAACAGACTTACCCTAGTAAAACTGACTATCCTACCGATCCTCGACTTCGCCAATGTCATCTACAAAATAGCTTCCAATACAGCAAATTGGATGCAGTCTATCACAGTGCCATCCGTTTAGTTACCAAATCACCTTAAACCACCGACCACTGCGACCTGTATGCTCTAGTTGGCTGGCCCTCGCTACATCTTCGTCGCCAGACCCACTGGCTCCAGGTCATCTATAAGTCTATGCTTGGTAAAGCTCCGCCTTATCTCAGTTCACTGGTCACGATAACAACACCCACCCGTAGCACACGTTCCAGCAGGTATAACTCACTGATTATTCCCAAAGCCAACACCTAATTTGGCCGCCTTTCCTTCCAGTTCTTTGCTGCCAGTGACTGGAACGAATTGCAAAAATCGCTGAAGTTGGAGACTTTTATTTCCCTCACCAACTTTAAACATCAGCTATCTGAGCAGCTAACCGATCGCTGCAGCTGTACATAGTCCATCTGTAAATAGCCCACCCAATCTACCTACCTCATCCCCATAATGTTTTTATTTACTTTTCGGCTCTTTGCACACCAGTATCTCTACTTGCACATCATCATCTGATCATTTATCACTCCAGTGTTAATCTGCTAAATTGCTCCTATGGCCTATTTATTGCTTACCTCCTCATGCCTTTTGCACACACTGTATATAGACTTTCTTTTTTCTACTGTGTCATTGACTTGTTTATTGTGTTATTGGCTTGTTTATTGTTTATTCCATGTGTAACTCTGTGTTGTTGTCTGTGTCACACTGCTTTGCTTTATCTTGGCCAGTTGTAAATGAGACTTTGTTCTCAACTAGCCTACCTGGTTAAATAAAGGTGAAATAAAAAAATAAAAAATGTAAAACTTGCAATGAAAAATACTTTCTGACAAAATTAGAAATCGTAACTAGACTCTTACCGTATACATGGATGAACGCTTCATGGCAGCTTTTACATTTGGTTTGTAGCTAGCTACAGCTTGTTTTATCAAGTCACTTTGGTTCACACTGAACCTTGTGCAGAAAAGTAGTCCATCACAACTTTTTCCCACTGATCTTTGTCGACAGCACCTGCTAAATTCTGGGCAGCAATGTGTTTGTGAGCAGTAGCAACTTTTGCAGATTTCTATGGCTAACGTTATATATTTCAAAAAAGCTGCGGTAGCAAGGATTATCTACACATACTGCTCATGATGTAGACAGAAGCGCGCTACATGACAGACCAATCTGAACTCATCTCTCGGTGTGTCCAGCCCATCCATTATCTCAGTCAATCATAGCTAGCGGGAAGGTTGCTGGCTTTTTCCATGGCTAAACCAACCAGGCTTGTAATTTAACAATTGTATTTGTATTTACAGATGACATACACATTTGTTATTAAGGCACATGAAAGTTCACATGTTCCAGAAGGCATTTCTGCCAAAAAACGCATTTTGATTTTAAAAAAACTTTCAAATGCCTCCTGTGAAGTAGTGACTTGCGACATACGCCTACTTTCTTGAAACAGGTCCCATTTTAATTTGACTGAGTACAACAAACAAATTCACAAAGTCATTTGATCACTGCACAAAATCACTTTTTAAATTTGGATACATATTCAATCTAAGTCTCTGCTTTTCAAAATGCAATGCAGTATTCACTTTACTTTTATTACTATTTTCTTGTCATGTTAAAAATAAAAATAAATATCACTTAATCAAACACCTCAACTGGTAACTACTGAACCAAAAACATGTAGTGCCTAGTTCACGTATACAGTACCTTGCAAAAGTATTCATCCCCCTTGGCCTTTTTTCCTATTTTGTTGCATTACAACTTGTCATTTAAATAGATTTTTATTTGGATTTCATGTAATGGGCATACATAAAATAGTTCAAATTTGTGAAGTGAAATTCAACAAAATGAAAAACGGAAAAGGGTGTGTGCATATGTATTCACCCCCGTTGAAGCCCCTAAATAAGTTTTGGTGCAACCAATTACCTTCAGAAGTCACATAATTAGTTAAATAAAGTCCACCTGTGTGCAATCTAAGTGTCACATGATCTCAGTATTTATACACCTGTTCTGAAAGCCCCCAGAGTCTGCAACACCACTAAGCAAGGGGCACCACCAAGCAAGCGGCACCATGAAGACCAAGGAGCTCTCCAAACAGGTCAGGGACAAAGTTGTGGAGAAGTACAGGTCAGGATTGGGTTATAAAAAATATTTGAACATCCCAACGGAGCACCATTAAATCCATTATAAAAGAATTGTGAGAATATGGCACCACAAAAAACCTGCCAAGAGAGGGCCGCCCACCAAAAGTCACAGACCAGGCAAGGAGGGCATTAATCAGAGATGCAACGGAGCGACCAAAGATAACCCTGAAGGAGCTGCAAAGCTCCACAGCGGAGATTGGAATATCTATCCATAGGACCACTTTAAGCCATACACTCCACAGAACTGGGCTTTACGGAAGTGGCCAGAAAAAAGCCATTGCTTAAAGAAAAAAATAAGGCATGTGGGAGACTCCCCAAACATATGGAAGAAGGTACTCTGGTCAGATGAGACTAAAATTGAGCTTTTTGGCCATCAAGGAAAATGCTATGTCCGGCGCAAACTCTACACCATCCCCACATTGAAGCATGATGGTGGCAGCATCATGCTGTGAGCATGCTTTCCATCAGCAGGGACTGGGAAACTGGTCAGAATTGAAGGAATGATGGATGGCGCTAAATACAGGGAAATTCTTGAAGGAAACTTATTTCAGTCTTGCAGAGATTTGAGACTGGGACGGAGGTTCACCTTCCAGCAGGACAATGACCCTAAGCATACTGTTAAAGCAACACTCAAGTGGTTTAAGGGGAAACATGCAAATGTCTTGGAATGGCCTAGTCGAAGCCCAGACCTCAATCCAAATGAGAATCTGTTGTATGACTTAAAGATTGCAGTACACCAGTGGAACCCATCCAACTTGAAGGTGCTGGAGCAGTTTTGGCTTGAAGAATGGGCAAAAATCTCAGTGGCTAGATGTGCCAAGCTTATAGAGACATACCCCAAGAGACTTGCAGCTGTAATTGCTGCAAAAGGTGGCTCTACAGAGTATTGACTTTGGGGCGGTGAATAGTTATGCACGCTCAAGTTTTCAGTTTTTTTTCACAATAAAAAATATTTAGAATATTCAAAGTGGTAGGCATGTTGTGTAAATCTATTTTAATTCCAGGTTGTAAGGCAACAAATAGGAAAAATGTCAAGGGGGTGAATACTTCCGCAAGCCACTGTATAGTGGCTATCAATTTACATTTTAGTCATTCAGCAGATGCTCGAATCCAGAGGGATTTACAGAAGAAATTAGGTTTAAAACTTCCCTAGGGTAGGGGGGCGGCATTCGGAGTTTTGGATGAAAAGCATGCCCAAATTAAACAGCCTGCTACTCGGGCCCAGAAGATATGAGATGCATATAATTAGTAGAGTGTGGATAGAAACACTCTAAAGTTTCCAAAACTGTTAAAATAAAGTCTGTGAGTATAACAGAACTGATTTGGCAGGCGAAAACCTGAGAAAAATCCATTCAGGAAGTAGTTTTATTTTTGGTTTGGTGTTTTCTATTCAATGCCATTACAGTATCCATGGACTTAGGACTCAATTTGCAGTTCCTATGCCTTCCACTAGATGTCAACAGTCTTTAGAAATAGTTTCAGGCTTGTATTCTGATAAATGAGGGAGTAAGACCTGTCTGAATGAGTGGACCCTACCGTGTCACAGAGCTTTTTCATTGCGCAATCCCGAGAGAGTGCCTTTCTTGTTTACCTTTTATATTGACGACGTTATTGTCCAGTAGGAATATTATAGATAATTTAGGCTAAAAACAACATGAGGATTGAAAATAAACATCGTTTGACATGTTTCTATGAACTTTACAGATACAATTTGGATTGTCTGCAATTTTTTTGTTTGCCTGTTTTGACTGCGTTTGAGCCTGTGGATTACTGAAGAAAACGCGCAAACAAAACTGAGGTTTTTGGATATAATGAGACTTTATCGAACAAAAGGAACATTTATTGAGTAAATGAATGTCTTCTGAGTGCCACCATATGAAGATCATCAAAGGTAAGGGATTAATTTTATCTCTATTTCTGACTTGTGTAACTCTTCTACTTGGCTGGTTACTGTTTGTAATGATTTGTCTGCTGGGCTATGTTCTCAAATAATCGTAAGGTATGCTTTTTGCCGTAAAGCATTTTTTAAATCTGACACCGAGGTTGGATTCACAAGAAGTTAATCTTTAAACCTATGTAAAATATGTTTTGTTTTCTGAATTTGTATCATGAGTATTTCTGTTTGAATTTGGCACTCTGCAATCTCACTGGATGTTGGCCAGGTGGGACACTACATACCCTAGAGAGGTTATTAAGTGCCATGCTCAAGTGATCCAAGTCATATATGGATGTGGCTGCACTACATTATCATTATCCATTTATAGTGTAATGTACAATGCATTGCTGAAATATCTAGGTTATACAGTGCCTTTGGAAAATATTCAGACCTCTTGACTTTTTTAAAACTTTTTTTACGTTACAGTCTTATTCTAAAATATATATATTTTTAATTCTCAGACAAAGTGAAAACAGGTTTTGAGAAAAAAAGAGAAATACCTTATTGACATAAGTAATCAGACCCTTTACTGTGAGACTCAAAATTGAGCTCAGGTGCATCCTGTTCCCATTTATCATCCTTGAGATGTTTCTACAACTTGATTGGAGTCCACCTGTGGTAAATTCAATTGATTGGACATGATTTGGAAAGGCAAACACCTGTCTATATAACGGTCCCACAGTTGACAGTACATGTCAGAGCAAAAACCAAGCTTCTACTTCCTGACGGGCCGCCCCCAGGTGGTGAGGGTAGGTAACAACATCTCCATCTCCCATTTTCTGGATTGACTGACCTTCATGTCTTAAGGTAATGATGGACTGTCGTTTCTCTTTGCTTATTTGAGCTGTTCTTACCATTAAATTAACTTGGTATTTTACCAAATAGGCCTATCTTCTGTATACCACCCCTACCTTGTCACAACACAACTGATTGGCTCAAACGCATTAATAAGAAGGAAAGAAATTCCACAAATGTACTTTTAACAAGGCACAACTGTTAATTGAAATGCATCCCAGGTAACTACCTCATGAATCTGATTGAAAGAATGCCAAGAGTTTGCAAAGCTGTAATCAAGGCGAAGGGTGGCTACTCTGAAGAATCTCAAATATAAAATATATTTTGATTTGTTTAAAACTTTTTTGGTTACTACATATTTCTATATGTGTTATTTCATAGTTTTGATGTCTTCACTATTATTCTACAATGTAGAAAATAGTAAAATAAAGAAAAACCCTGTAATGAGTAGGTGTGTTCAAACTTTTGACTAGTACTGTACATAAAAAAAATGTTTCACCGGTTGAATGTCTGTCTTTAAGAAGTAATATAATTGTGTAGCATCTTGGGAATAATTTTGACCCACCCTTGGTTTTTGATGTGTATGACTTGATAATTCATTGGCTATTTTAGCAGCCCCATTTCACATGTTAATACTCAGAAAATATGGTTTTACGGGAAAATTTGAGTATCATGGAATAGCCTAAACCTATCAATGTTACATTGAGCTGGGTGAATGGAATATGAATGACAGTCATCCAACATGCTGTAATAGAAATAAGGCCATGCTCATGGAAGAAAAAAAACAGTCCTCCCTCATCTTAAACGGTACTGACCGTTTGGCCTATCCTGCCTGTTTGGCCCTGTCCGGGGTATCATCGGATGGGGCCACAGTGTCTCCTGACCCCTCCGGTCTCAGCCTCCAGTATTTATGCTGCAGTAGTTTATGTGTCAGGGGGCTAGGGTCAGTCTGTTATATCTGGAGTACTTATCGATGTCCTGTGTGAATTTAAGTATGCTCTCTCTAATTCTCTCTTTCTTTCTTTCTCTCTCTCGGAGGACCTGAGCCCTAGGACCATGCCTCAGGACTACCTGGCATGATGACTCCTTGCTGTCCCCAGTCCACCTGGCCGTGCTGCTGCTCCAGTTTCAACTGTTCTACCTGCGGCTATGGAACCCTGACCTGTTCATGTGCTACCTGTCCCAGACCTGCTGTTTTCAACTCTCTAGAGACAGCAGGAGCGGTAGAGATACTCCTAATGATCGGCTATGAAAAGCCAACTGACATTTTCTCCTGAGGTGCTGACTTGTTAGACCCTTGACAACTACTGTGACTATTATCATTTATGAACATTTTAACATCTTGGCCATGTTCTGTTATAATCTCCACCCGGCACAGCTAGAAGAAGACTGGCCACCCCTCATAGGCCTGGTTCCTCTCTAGGTTTCTTCCAAGGTTTGGCCTTTCTAGGGAGTTTTTCCTAGCCACCGTGCTTCTACACCTGCATTGCTTGCTATTTGGGGTTTTAGGCTGGGTTTCTGTACAGCACTTTGAGATATCAGCTGATATAAGAAGGGCTATATAAATACATTTGATTTGATTTGACTGACCGCCACTGATACTAGGCCTACACTTTGCCATTGCAGAGCGAGTAGTCAATGTTGCATTATGTGAGTACCATAAATTGCAATGTTTTTGGTCACTTTATCCCAAAAATGGTGGGACACAGACCATCATAATATTGTAAACAACGACCATGCTTTCTTGTTTCACTGCTAGCACAAAACCATTGTATTTTTTTGCACCATGGTAGCTAGTACTATCAAAAAAATATCATTTTTTTTGGTCACTACCATGGCAGGAAAATACCATGGTATTTTCCTGCCATGGTAATACAATAAAAAAACGACCATGAATGTGCTGAGAAAATATACTATGTAGGCCTACTGGCAATATTTGTCAACATATAGAGAAAATAAGATGTCCACATAGGCCAATCTCAGGATATCTAATTAGTCCATGTCCGGCCAAACCATTTATGATATCTCGAGGGACCTCAGCTAAGAGATATCTGCACCTATTATAGCTTCCTATCTTGAATGTGCTGAGAAAACACAGATATGCTATGTATACCGTTAGTATTTGTCAACATGAAGAGAGAAAAATAGGATGTCACATATCTCAGGATATCAAATGAGCAGTGGTGGAAAAAGTACCAATTGTCATACTTGAGTAAAAGTATAGATACCTTAACAGAAAGTCATCCAGTAAAATACTACTTGAATAAAAGTCTAAAAGTATTCGGTTCTAAATATACTTAAGTATCAAAAGTAAATGAAATTGCTAAAATATGCTTAAGTATCAAAAGTAAAAGTATAAAATCATTTAAAAATCCTTATATTAAGCAAACAGATGGCACCATTTACTTGTTTATAACATGTATGGATAGCCAGGGGTACACTCCAAAACTCAGACATCATTTACAAATTATGTATTTGTATTGATGACAAAGGGTTCTCTTGATAAGTGCGTGATTTGGACGGTGTTCCTGTCCTGCTAAGCATTCAACACGTAACAAGTCCTTTTGGGTGTCAGGCAAAATGTATGGAGTAAAAAGTACATTATTTTCTTTAGGAATGTAGTGAACTAAAAGTAAAACTTATAAAAAATAAGGGGGGGGGGCAACATTTCCCCATTATTATTTTCTAAATCCTTCAAGGTCTGTCAAATTGGTTGTTGATCATTGCTTGACAACCATTTTCCAGTCTTGACGTAGATTTAAGTCAAAACTGTAACTCGGCCTCTCAGGAACATTCAATGTCTTCTTAGTAAGCAACTCCAGTGTAGATTTGGGCTGGATGTGTCAATGTGTGATTCGTACATTCATAATCAGAATTATAATCAGATTTATTATATGCTTACCTCAAGTAGCCAAGAAATCCCTAGTTTGAAAGCTACAGTTTTTCTGGAAGCTGTGCTGTGCCATTTTCCCCTATGTGGGCCAGTCCACTAACAATTCGTGTTCAACCAATGAGCTTCAGCCCCTCGCCATTTGAGTGACAGCTAGCAAGATACACACACAGCAGAGTGGGAGGGAGAGTAATGACGTGGTGCACATATCTGCACATATGTGACCTAGTACGATATTTTCTGGGATAACTTCTGGCTCTTGAGAAATATTGGCTAAAAAAAGTCAACAAAAGTACCAGATAATCTCTTTAAGGCTATTGCCAATGGATAACCTTAGAGTTGACAAATACAGGCCTAGACTCAGGGAAAATAGACAGTTTGGGGGGAAAGTCCACACCGGAGAATGTCCTAAAATAGAATGGTCTTATTTTTCTGGTTGAATACTTTGGTTTTAATCTGATTGGCTACCATACAGATAGTCTAAACCATCGTTTATAGGGTAATGTGGGGTAACTAGCCCACTCTAAGAACAATGTCCAACTGCTAACACAAAAAAGCAACATTTGGTAAAAATTTGATATGTGGATGATGGTCATGCTTAGGCAAACAAACTATGAAGAGAAGTGGCTACAGTTTACACTTTTTTAGTTATTTAGTCCCGGGGTAACTTTGTCCTGATCATGCACACATTCTGATTGTGCCCACATTTTCTATACTAAAATTTGCCTCTTATCTGTCCACTGTGTCCGCATTGTGACCAGATGTCCTGGTCTGTCCCTGTATGTACATTATTTGAAAGATATTCTTTCAAAATAATATTTATTTATTTTAAGACACATATTGATGACATAAGTCAATGATTTTAGAAGTCAGGATGATGATGATTTAAATGGTTTCACTGTCCAGATCTGTACACACTTGTAAGGGCAGGATGATCTGATCACAATGCCTCTTTTAATAATCTACACCTGTCTACAAATGTGGGCACAGTCAGAGCGAACAAGATCAGAAAAAAAGATGCATGTTAGCACCAGGTATAAACAGGGCTTCAGAAAGAGTCCTGTCATTGCCTCCTTTCCTTCAACTCTGCACTGATGTGAAATAACTATGCAGGTGAATCTAAATTTAGAATGGGTGGAAGTCAATAACTTAGCATATTGCTTTCTCCTCTCCTATGTTTTTAGATCAGTGCTGAGGATCGACAGGAGAGCAAGGAAAGAAGGCAGGAAAATGAATGAGTGGAGAGAAGACAAAGCCAGCCAAGACTATGGAGATGAAGAGGAGACAGGAGGTAGAGGTAAATAAGATGAACCCATACTGTATAAGAGCATTAAGATCAAGGAGAGGAGATGAGGAGTTGAAGCCAAAATTAGATAATTGAGGTGCACCCCTCATGTTTCCTGTCAGCAGGTGAAAGGACCAGGTACTGTAGGTCCATATCTTTGATGTGTAAAAGGACAGGACATCTCTCTCCTCTCAAATCGATCACCTTCTGTTTTATGCATTCGATTGGCATCATGGCAACCTGATAGCCACTTTCTCACTTAGTGTGTGTGTGTAGGAGTGTGTGGGCGAGTGTTAGCGTACAACTTAACAGGCCTCCACTCTCTCTTTAAGATGTCTGTATCGACATGATGTCACCCGTCTCTATGGGGCCACATGATTTAGGGAAGAAAATAATTGCTAATGTTATTTTGAAGTTTCAGTGAAGTTGGGTTCACTGTGTAATCTGAGTTCACACATTGTTCAGAATCAGTACTGCCGAAGGTGACAAAAAAGCCACTTTGGGAGAAATAAAACAAGCAGATTGCAGGCTGCCTTGGTTCACAACTGAGTCACAGCAATTCACTTTGATAGTGAGTTTCTGAATCTCAGAGATGGATTGCATACTCAGATAGAAATACAGAGAGGTGGAGGGATGAGGTATAAAGGGGAACAGGGAGGGAGAGAAAGATACAAAGAGGAAGGGAGGACCAGATGATCAAAAAGAGGGGGAGAAAGTTATACAACGAGAATCAGAGAGGGAGAAAATACAGAGGGGGAACAGAGAGAGAACACACACACAGTGCACACACACAAACACACACATACACGGTGCACACATACAGGTGTATAATCCCAATACACCTCTTGCAGGTCACATAGGAGGGAGATGGGGGACAGGGAATTGTTTTCCCCTCAACAATGAGAGCACATTATCTTATACCTTGTTATTTCCAGATTTATCTTGTCCCTCCCTCCCTCCCTCTTCCTTCCCTCTCTCTCTCGCTCTCTCTCTCTGTATGAGAGCGAGAGAGAGAGCTGAATGAATAGTGTATGAGGAATTGGAGATTAATTTGTTTTTAATATGCTGTGTCCATATTGGAGCAGAGAGAGAGGGGCCGTTACAGTAACAGCTGCTGTAAGGGTTTGGATTACAGAGTAATAATACTACAATACTAATAATACTACAATGTCCTCTTTAAATCTGCGTATTCCTTCAAAGCTCAGTTGTCCTGAGTCTGCACAACTCTGCCAGGACCTAGGATCAAGAGAGACACTCAAGTGTTTTAGTACTATATCTCTTGACACAATGATGAAAATAATCATGGCCTCTAAACCTTCAAGCTGCATACTGGACCCTATTCCAACTAAACATCTGAAAGAGCTGCTTCCTGTGCTTGGCCCTCCAATGTTGAACACAATAAACGGCTCTCTATATCCACCGGATGTGTACCAAACTCACTAAAAGTGGCAGTAATAAAGCCTCTCTTGAAAAAGCCAAACCTTGACCCAGAAAATATAAAAAACTATGGCACTGGAGGAACAAACCTACCTTGCTGTCTTTGCCTGGCTGGTCCCCCCCCCCCCCCCCCCCCGCCCTTGGGTTTGTGCCGTGGGGACAACCTGGCCTCAGGACTACCTGGCCTGATGACTCCTTGCTGTCCCCAGTCCACCTGATAGTGCTGCTGCTCCAGTTTCAACTGTTCTGATTGCGACTATGGAACCATAACCTTTTCATTGGACGTGCTGCCTTGTCCCAGACCTGCTGTTTTCAACTCTCTAGAGACAGCAGGTGTGGTAGAGATACTCTGAATGATCGGCTATGAAAAGCCAACTGACATTTACTGTGATTATTATTATCTGACCCTGCTGGTCATCTCTGAACATTTTCCTAGCCACCCTGCTTCTACACCTGCATTGCTTGCTGTTTGGGGTTTTAGGCTGGGTTTTTGTACAGCACTTTGTGACATCAGCTGATATAAGAAGGGCTTTATAAATACATTCGATTGATTGATGTTTATTTTTCTAAAAACCTGTTTTCACTTCATCATGATGGGGTAGTGTCTGCAGATTGATGAGGATTTTTATTTATTTAATCAATTTAGGAATAAGGCTGTAACGTAACAAAATGTGGAAAAAGTCATGGGATCTGAATACTTTCCAAATGCGCTGTATATAACAGTGGTATCCAGTTGATCTAGTAGAACTAATCCCTGGCCCTCGTGGAGGATTCCAAGCACTCCGCCATAGTGCAGGATTTCATTTCCAATTCAGTTTGATTTGGGTGGAGCCGCAAGCCATGTCAGAAAGTGCATAAAGGAGGGAGATGAAAACCAAGATTCAGTCAAGGGTGCAGTTAGAGTGGAACGTTAGTAGATTGGAGAATTAGGGTGGCGAGTTGGTGAATAAGTGGTTGAGGAATTAGGGTGGCGAGTTGGTGAATAAGTGGTTGGAGAATTAGGGTGGCGAGTTGGTGAATAAGTGCACAGGGTTATGGTGTTTAGGGTGCCGGCTGATAGTGAAGGTAGATTGAGTCTGAAGTTATCAGTGTTGGACCAGACCTGGGGGTACCACTTTTTCCAGACCTGGGAGTTAGTTCTGAGGATAAATAGTTTGTTTTAGCTTGAACATGAGCATCTACAGATATACAAACTCAAAAACGACAATGGTGTAATAACATGCTGTTATACACAACACACACACTCCCCCGCCTCAACATTTGCTTGTTGGCAGACACACCCTCTCCACTGCAATCACAGGACTGTAGGGGCCCGGTTTCCATGACAGCAATTATTACTTTGATCCTCCAATCAGGGGGCGGCCTCAACAGTAAATGTGCTTAATGAAGTAAGTGGTGGCACTGGCTCGCGATGACAGGCTGTGTGTTTTTGTGTAACGGACACCACACTGTTTGCTTAGCGAGGAAGCGGTACTCAAACCCATAACCTCTGCCCTGCTAGCACATGAATGCCTTCCTGAAGCGTCTTAACCGTCGCGCCACATGAAAAGCTAACTATTGGAACACTTCAGGCTGAGGAGTGTTTCACACATCCCCATGTGCTACAATCAAGTTATATTTTAGTGCTTAGCTAGGCAGACGGGTGTTCGCACGCACGAGAAATTATTGGATTTTTTTTGCAACACTGTACTGCAACATGGCAGGTGAGGTTTGGATGAAAGAGAGACAGAGGAAAAAAAGAGAGGTGGGGTGTGTGGGTGGGAGACTGACAGGCTAGAGATTACACCGATCTGCTCTATCTGTATGCAGACTATGCTGTCTGCCTTCACCATAATAACCACCATGCTAATATTGACATGGTTGATAGAGGTTAATAATTGAAAGTGTTGACTATTTATCTCTCTCTCTCTGTGTGTGTAATCTTTCCATATTCAGGCAGCCTGCAGGCCAGTGCTTTTGTTCCCATCTCTCAGCTGCGTATCAAATAGAGAAATACATGTGTTAATGAGCTGGACGTGATGGGTGGCATGTGGGCGTGTTAATAGGCTAATGAGCAACAGCTTGATACAACCTCAGTGTGTATGTGTCTGGGAATAAGTTAAACAGACCATCAGCTATCCTTCACAATCAGTTACAGCCAGATGTCAATGAAGTGGCCAAGGCGTCAGGGGCCAACTTTAACTTTCACAAAAGAGACACCGAAATACAGCGATGTACCAAGAGAACCTGTAGTGAGAACACACACACACACAAACAGAAATACAGCAGGGTCAGGGAGAGGAAGGTCTGACTGACTCAGATGCATCGGGCTGATCTGACCCTAGTAGCCCCGGGCTGGAGCTGACAGGAGGCTCTTGCAGCAGACATGCCCATAGACATTAAGCCCTCCATGGGGTGGATGACAGGGTCAGACACCCTGGACCTCAAGGAGGGGAGACCAGGCCAGCAGCAGCCTGAAGGCAGGACAGTTTCCTCCACATCAGACCTCTGTGTCTCGGAAAGAAGGAGAGAAGCGAGAGAGAGACAGGAGTTGCATTGCAATAGAGTGAGAGTGAGCGAGAGAGAGAGAGAAAAAGGATTGAGAAGGAAAGAAGAGCAGTAAACAAGTAGCATCCTCTCTGCATCTTAAAGTCAGCCCAGCTTACATAATCCTCCTGGGTTCTCCTCCCTAAACCCATAGCCTTTCTCCCTCCTTTCTATATACCTCTTCACCTCTCTATGCCATTCACCCTCTCCCTTATCACTCATCATGCCCCCCCTCTTGTTCTCTCTACACTCTCCCAACCTCCTTTCCTTCAGTATAAATCATTTCCCAAGTTGCCCTGCAAGTCTGGCATTTCTCAGACCTGTAGGACGTGACTGTCCTTCTCTCTTCCACCCCCTCCCTCCCCCTTCATCCTATCCACTCTTCCTCCTCTCAAACTCTCCCCTCTAAGTGAGAGTAAATTAGTAGTAATGTGTAGAGGAGAGGGCAGTAAAGAAGGACCAGGAATGATTCCTAAATACGCAGAAAAAAGCATACACACACACACAATGATTAATTGGGCATCAATGTCCTTTCCTTTCAGTAACCATGGAAACCCAACTTCATAGGCCACAGGGGATTATAGCCCTGGGCAAATATCCAGTGACAACCTAAACCTAGGCTATTCCCTCTCCATTTAGTTGCCCTATATGGGGACCAGGGTGCCATTTAAATGTAGTCCACTCTATGGGGATATGGTGTCATTTAAAAGGAGTGCACTATACGGGATGTGTCATTTAAAAGGAGTGCACTATACGGGATGTGTCATTTAAAAGGAGTGCACTATACGGGATGTGTCATTTAAAAGGAGTGCACTATACAGGATGTGTCATTTAAAAGGAGTGCACTATACAGAATGTGTCATTTAAAAGGAGTGCACTATACAGGATGTGTCATTTAAAAGGAGTGCACTATACAGGATGTGTCATTTAAAAGGAGTGCACTATACAGAATGTGTCATTTAAAAGGAGTGCACTATACAGGATGTGTCATTTAAAAGGAGTGCACTATACAGGATGTGTCATTTAAAAGGAGTGCACTATACAGGATGTGTCATTTAAAAGGAGTGCACTATACAGGATGTGTCATTTAAAAGGAGTGCACTATACAGAATGTGTCATTTGAGACACAGCTGGTGCCTTTGAAAGAATCCACATATTTCTTGCCACAATAGCACCACCAGCACTGTGGTAATACTTGGGTCATCATCAACATACTATGAAAGAGAATGGAATAACACTAATGAGACTATGATTCAAGACTAAAAAACTGAGACATTTGTTGATGTTCTGTCTGATACAGGATGAATTGTGGCGAGAGCATGACAGAGATGTAGACGAGCTTGAAACAAACAGCTGTTCCTCTCTCCAAACTAACCAGCTCTATGACTCCCTTACAAAGTGTGAAGAACTAGCCAGATGAGGTGTGGTTTTATAATGACACCAATCGGTCAGTGCCTGAATAACATCTGATGTAATTTTATAGGATGTCTGTGGAACATCTGAAGAGAAACACAAAACTGGGATCATCTGGTGGTAAATATTACCCTCTGCTGGTGACTCCACAAGTTGCAGAAGCAAGTCATATCGAATCAAATCAAATATGATGTCGCATGCACCAAATACAACATTGTGAAATGCTTACTTAGAAGCCCTTAACCATCAATGCAGTTAAGAAAATATTTTCTAAATCACCTAAAGTAAAAAATTAAAAAGTAACAATAATGAGGCTATATACAATGGGTACCAGTACCGAGTCAATGTGCGAGGATACAGGTTAGCTGAGGTCATTTGTACAGGTAGAGGTAAAGTGACTATGCATAGATAATAAACAGTGAGTAGCAGCAGTGTAAAAACAAAGGGGGGGATAAAGGCAAATTGTCCGGGTGGCCATTTGATTAGCTGCTCAGCAGTTTTATGGCTTGGGGATAGAAGCTGCTCAGCAGTTTTATGGCTTGGGGATAGAAGCTGCTCAGCAGTTTTATGGCTTTGGGATAGAAGCTGCTCAGCAGTTTTATGTCTTGGGGATAGAAGCTGCTCAGGAGTTTTATGGCTTGGGGATAGAAGCTGCTCAGGAGTTTTATGGCTTGGGGATAGAAGCTGTTCAGGAGTTTTATGGCTTGGGGATAGAAGCTGCTCAGGAGTTTTATGGCTTGGGGACAAAAGCTGTTCAGGAGTTTTATGGCTTGGGGATAGAAGCTGTTCAGGAGCCTTTTGAACTTGGCTCTCCGGCACCAATGGCCGAGTCTTTGACAATTTTTTGGGCCTTCCTCTGATACTTCCTACGATATAGGCACTGGATGGCAGGAAGCCTAGCCGTACTCAGTTTGTTGGTGATGTGGACACTAAGGAACTTGAAACTCTCGACCTGCTCCACAGCCCCGTCGATGTGAATAGGGGTGTATTCGGACCTCCTTTTCCTGTAGTCCACGATCATCTCTTTTGTCTTGCTCTCGTTGAGGGAGAGGTTGTTATCCTGGCACCACACTGCCAGGTCTCATCATTGTCGGTGATTGTCGGTGATTTCACAAAAGTTACGAAAAAATATATATTTTACAGATCCCGTATGCTTTAGATTGTTTATCTTGTTATTAGTCCCACCCTTCAGCTCCATTCAACCCCTCCCATCTGTCTCTCAACATCATCCATTTCGGATTTCTACTTGCCATATATTTTTCAACTGTGCTGTGATGCTTCACAAAAGAATTGAACCTTCCTATTCTCATAGCTTCTACAGATTGTAAATTAAAAATAAACATTTTTGCTAAAATAATTATTATATTATTGATTGATTGACTATGGCTTTTCAAATCACCCAGTATTGCTATCTGTAGTGTTAGTTCTAGGCAAATGTTGCAATTCTTCAGCCATTCCTGGACCTGTGACCAAAAACGAGCTACATTGTATATGGGAAGATTGTATCCCCCCATATATATAACATTCTATTAGTTGCAATAATTTTGTATAGTAATTTATATTGAAAAATGTCATGTTTTGAATCCAGCGTTGTTTTGCGTATCAATTCAGAAACCATGTGCCATGTAATGGGTACATCGAAAATAACTTAATGATGGTGTAGGAGTTGTGCTTTGCCACGCAGTCGTGGGTGAACAGCGAGTACAGGAGGGGACTAAGCACTCACCATTGAGGGGCCCCCGTGTTGAGGATCAGCGTGGCAGATGTGTTGTTGCCTACCCTTACCACCTGGGTGCAGCTCGTCAGGAAGTCTAGGATCCAGTTGCAGAGGGAGGTGTTAAATCCCAGGATCCTTAGCTTACGGCACTACGGTGTTGAACGCTGAGCTGGAGTCAATGAACAGCATTCTCACATAGGTGTTCCCTTTGTCCAGGTGAGAAACGGCAGTGTGGAGTGCAATTGAGATTGCTTCATCTGTGGATTTGTTGGTCTGGTATGCGAATTGGAATGTGTCTAGGGTTTCTGGGATGATGGTGTTGATGAAGAACCTCCACAAGTCTGGTTCTTCCTTGGGAGCAATTTCCAAATGCCTGAAGGTACCACATTCATCTGTACAAACAATAGTATGCAAATATAAACACCATGGGACCACACAGCTGTCATACCGCTCACACATTCTGTCTCCTAGATATGAATGTACTTTGGTGAGAAAAAAGCAAATCAATCCCAGAACAACAGCAAAGGGCCTTGTGAAAATGCTGGAGGAAATAAGGTACAAAAGTATCTATATCCACAGTAAAAACGAGTCCTATATCGACATAACCCGAAAGGCCGCTCAGCAAGGAAGAAGCCACTGCTCCAAAACCACCATAAAAAGCCAGACTACAGTTTGCAACTGCACATGGGAACAAAGATCATACTTTTTGGAGAAATGTTCTCTGGTCTGGTGAAACAAAAATAGAATTGTTTGGCCATAATGACCATTGTTATGTTTGGAGGCTTGCAAGCCGAAGAACACCATCCCAACTATGAAGCACGGGGGTGGCAGCATCGTGTTGTGGGGGTGCTTTGCTGCAGGAGGGACTGGTGCACACACAAAATAGATTTCATCACGAGGGAGGAAAATTATGTGGATATTTTGAAGCAACATCTATGTGATGAAAGAAATAAAAGCTTACATAAATAATTCTCTCTACTACTATTCTGACATTTCACATTCTTAAAATAAAGTTGTGATCCTAACTGACATAAGACAGCAAATATTTACTAGGATTAAATGTCAGAAATTGTGAAAAACTGAGTTTGAATGTATTCGGCTATGGTGTATGTAAACTTCCGACTTCAACTGTAGTTATTACAGACTTGGTCAGGGAGAGGTTGAAAATGCCAGTGAAGACACTTGCCAGTTGGTCTGTGCATGCTCTGAGTACACCTCCTGGTAATCCGTGTGGCCCCATGACCTTGTGAATTTTGACCTGTTTAAAGCTCTTGCTCAATTTGGCTACGGAGAGCGTGATCACACAGTTGTCCGGAAAAGTTGGTGCTCTCATACATGCTTCAGTGTTGCTTGCCTTGAAGCAATAATAAAAAAGGCATTTAGACTGTCAGGTAGGCTCACGTCACTGGGCAGCTCGCGGCTGGGTTTCCCTTTGTAGTCCGTAATAGTTTGTAAGCCCCTTCACATCCGACAAACGTCAGTGCCGGTGTAGTAGGATTCAATCTTAGTCCTGTATTGGCACTTTGCTTGTTTGATGGTTCTTCTGAGGGCATATTGGGATTTCTTATAAGCGTCCGGGTTAGTGTCCCACTCCTTGAAAGCAGCAGCTCTAGCCTTTAGCTCGGCTCTAGCCTTTAGCTCATTATTGAAAGAGATTGTGATACCTCACATCTCAAAACAGGGCTACTTAATGTTAGATCCTCACTTCAAAGGCAGTTATAGTCAATGAACTAATCACTGAACATAATCTTGATGTGATTGGCCCGACTGAAACATGGCTTAAGCCTGATGAATTTACTGTGTTAAACGAGGCCTCACCTCGTGGTTACACTAGTGACCATAACCCCCGTGCATTCCGCAAAGGCGGAGGTGTTGCTAACATTTACAATAGCATATTTCAATTTACAACAAAAAAATGACGTTTTCGTCTTTTGAGCTACAAGTCATGAAATATATGCATCCTACTCAATCACTTTTTGTAGCTACTGTTTACAGGCCTCCTGGGCTATATACAGCGTTCCTCACTGAGTTCCCTGAATTCCTATCGGACCTTGTAGTCATAGCAGATAATATTCTAATTTTTGGTGTATTTAATATTCACATGGAAAAGTCCACAGACCCACTCCAAAAGGCTTTCAGAGCCACCATTGACTCAGTGGGTTTTGTCCAACATGTCTCTGGACCTACTCACTGTCACAGTTGTACTCTGGACCTAGTTTTGTCCCATGGAATAAATGTTGTGGATCTTAATGCTTTTCCTCAAAATCCTGGACTATCGGACCACCATTTTATTACGTTTGCAATCGCAACAAATAATCTGCTCAGACCCCAACCAAGGAGCATCAAAAGTCGTGCTATAAATTCTCAAACAACATAAAGATTGCTTGATGCCCTTCCAGACTCCCTCTGCCTACCCAAGGACGTCAGAGGACAAAAATCAGTTAACAACCTAACTGAGGAACTCAATTTAACCTTGCGCAATACCCTAGATGCAGTTGCACCCCTAAAAACGAAAAACATTTCTCATAAGAAACTAGCTCCCTGGTATACAGAAAATACCCAGGCTCTGAAGCAAGCTTCAGACATAAGGAAGTGGATGGCTGCAAACGTTCTACTTTTAAACTCGGACAAAACAGAGATGCTTGTTTTAGGTCCCAGGAAACAAAGAGATCTTCTGTTGAATCTGACAATTAATCTTGATGGTTTAACAGTCGTCTCAAATAAAACTGTGAAGGACCTCGGTGTTACTCTGGACCCTAATCTCTCTTTTGACGAACATATCAAGACTGTTTCAAGGACAGCTTTTTTTCCATTTACGTAACATTGCAAAAATCAGAAACTTTCTGTCCAAAAATGATGCAGAAGAATTCAACCATGCTTTTGTTACTTGTAGGTTAGACTACTGCAATGCTTTACTTTCCGGCTACCTGGATAAAGCACTAAATAAACTTCAGTTAGTGCTAAATACAGCTGCTAGAATCCTGACGAGAACCAACAAATTTGATCATATTACTCCAGGGCTAGCCTCTCTACACTGGCTTCCTGTTAAGGCAAGGGCTGATTTCAAGGTTTTACTGCTAACCTACAAAGCATTACAGGGGCTTGCTCCTATCTAGCTTTCTGATTTGGTCCTGCCGTACATACCTACACGTACACTACGGACACAAGATGCAGGCCTCCTAATTGTCCCTAGAATTTCTAAGTAAACAGCTGGAGGCAGGGCTTTCTCCTATAGAGCTCCATTTTTATGGAATGGTCTGCTTACCCATGTGAGAGACGCAGACTCGGTCTCAACCTTTAAGTCTTTACTGAAGACTCATCTCTTCAGTAGGTCATATGATTGAGTGTAGTCTGGCCCAGGAGTGTGAAGGTGAACGGAAAGGCTCTGGAGCAACGAACCGCCCTTGCTGTCTCGGCCTGGCTGGTTCCCCTCTCTCCACTGGGTTTCACTGCCTCTAACCCTATTACAGGGGCTGAGTCACTGGCTTACTGGTGCTCTTTCATGCTGTCCCTAGGAGGGGTGCGTCACTTGAGTGGGTTGAGTCACTGACGTGATCTTCCCGTCTGGGTTGCCCCCCCCCCCTCCCCTTTGGTTGTGCCGTGGCAGAGATCTTTGCGGGCTGTACTCGGCCTTGTCTCAGGATGGTAAGTTGGTGGTTGAAGATATCCCTCTAGTGGTGTGGGGCCTGTGCTTTGGCAAAGTGGGTGGGATTATATCCTTCCTGTTTGGCCCTGTCCGGGGGTATCTTCGGATGGGGCCACAGTGTCTCCTGACCCCTCCTGTCTCAGCCTCCAGTATTTATGCTGCAGTAGTTTATTTGTCGGGGGGCTACGGTCAGTTTGTTATATCTGGAGTACTTCTCCTGTCTTATCCGGTGTCCTGTGTGAATGTAAGTATTCTCTCTCTAATTCTCTCTTTCTCTCTTTCTTTCTCTCTCTCGGAGGACCTGAGCCCTAGGTCCATGCCTCAGGACTACCTGGCATGATGACTCCTTGCTGTCCCCAGTCCACCTGGCCGTGCTGCTGCTCCAGTTTCAACTGTTCTTCCTGCGACTATGGAACCCTGACCTGTTCACCAGACATGCTACCTGTCCCAGACCTGCTGTTTTCAACTCTCTAGAGACAGCAGGAGCGGTAGAGATACTCCTAATGTTCGGCTATGAAAAGCCAACTGACATTTACTCCTGAGGTGCCTTCTTGCTGCACACTCGAACACTACTGTGATTATTATTATTGGACCATGCTGGTCATTTATGAACATTTGCACATCTTGGCCATGTTCTGTTGTAATCTCCAACTGGCACATCTAGAAGAGGACTGGCCACCTCTCACAGCCTGGATCCTCTCTAGGTTTCTTCCTAGGTTTTGGCCTTTCTAGGGAGTTTTTCCTAGCCACCGTGCTTCTACACCTGCATTGCTTGCTGTTTGGGGTTTTAGGCTAGTTTTCTGTACAGCACTTTGAGATATCAGCTGATGTAAGAAGGGCTATCTAAATAAATTTGATTTGATTTAATATTCCAGTCTGTGCTAGCAAAACAGTCATGTAGCGTAGAATCTGTGTCATCTGACCACTTTTGTATTGGGCAAGTCACTGGTACTTCCTGATTTAGTTTTTGCTTGTAAGCAGGAATCAGGAGGATAGAATTATGGTCAGATTTGCCAAGGGGGAACTTTGTATGCGTCTGTGTGTGGAGTATTGGTGTTCTACAGTTTTTTTCCCCCCTCTGGTTGCATGTGACATGCTGGTAGAGATGAGGTAAAACAGATTTGTCTGCCTGCATTAAAATCCCCATCCATTAGTAGCGCCGCTTCTGGATGAGCATTTTTCTTGTTTGCTTATGGCCTTATACAGACTTGGTGCCAGCATCGGTTTTGTGATGGTCAATATACGGCTACGAAAAATATAGATGAAAATTATCTTTGTAGATAGCGTGGGCTATGGCTTATCATGAGTTACTCTACCTCAGGCAAGCAATACCTCGAGACCTTAATATTAGACATCTCCCACCAGCTGCTATTGACAAATAGACACACCACCACCCCTTTTCTTCCTGGACGTAGCTGTTGTTCTGCCGATGCACAGAAAACCCAGCCAAATGTATATTATCTGTGTCGTCGTTCAGCCAAGTGACACAAAAGATGTTACCGTTTTTAATGTCCTGTTCGTAGGAGTCTTGAACTGAGCTCATCCAGTTTATTCTCCAATTATTGTACGTTGGCCAATGGAATGGATGGTAGAGGCGGGTCAGCCACTCTAATTATCGCATGGCACCCAGAACGGTCCCCCCTGGACCTCAGTCTTTTTTTCATGCAAATGACAGGGATTTGGGCCTGGTCTGGGAGAAACAATGCATCAGACTCATTAAAGAAAACAATCTTCATCCAGTTACAGGTGAGTAATCGCTGTTCTGATATCCAGAAGCAAAAACATGTAAAATAAGTTAGTGAAAAAAGAAACAATTGGTTAGGAACCCGTAAAATGTAATTTATCCCCTCCGTGCCATTAGCTCGCTCTTAAAAAAAGCAGGGTACTATACATTACACCACAATGAAAACTGTCAAAATAAGTGCGACAATCATAGTCCTTGAATGAATACACCATTATATGCGTCGGCTTCTCAGATCCAGATGACCTAAATCTTAATTTTGGCTCGAGGGCCACATTGGGATTTCGAAATTAAACAGAGTGCCACTGATTTTATGTTGACAGATTTGCTGGTCAAAATCAAATTACAGCCTAGAAAACTGGCACTCATTTCTAATTATATAGGTCTATTATCATTTCTACATACTTTCCATCTGGTTTTAGAGATGTAGTATTATTTAAATTAACACAAGCTGTATTTTGCCCACCCCTGACCAAAACCATCACGCTATTCTACATCACCACGGAAACAGCAAGAGGAGTTAAGGAGTATACTTTATTGATTTGATAAGACCAAGTGTACAGTACATACATCAACGTAAACTGCTGTTTGAATGGAATTGCTTGAAAAATAACATTGCGTCCCACACCATTAGGCCTAGGCCTTCGGTAAGTTTTAAACAATAACTGGTCCTGTGATCAGACTGACATTGAGGTTAGATAGATTTTCAAGTAGATGTTAGGATGAGATAAAGATAAATTGGACAGCAAACATGATTAAAAGAAGCCAACGGGTAAACACAGAGGCCCAACATTCTAATTTAAAACACCTAACTCCCCGTGCAAATACACTTCCTGAAATAACAGAATTTTAGTGGGGCAACTCGTGGGGCACCAGTTTGTAGTGGGAGCCACATGAGGGACAGCGCTGAGCATCGCCCTGATGGAGCCAGAACCACACCACTGCAGTGTTATCCTCCTCACCTAGAGAGAGGATGGAGAAAGTGAGAGAGAAGGGGGAGAAAGGGAGGGAGGGAGAGATCAGTTGAAGGAGACATTAGATATGAGCAGGAAGGACAACCCTCAGACAGCCATGACAAATCAGAGTGGTACAGCTTCTGGCCACAGAACTACCAGACAGCTGTAGAAAGACTAATATAAAGCTAGTCACATACAGACACAGCCCACAATCCTCTTGGTAGTGATGGAGGGCACCAGATGGGGGTCAGCCTTTGAGCCAGCATACTCTTTGGGCTTCAACATGCTGTAGGGGTCCTGGAAAGAAATCACACAAGACAGGTTCAGTTTCAGACCTAGGTGTGACTTGGTGACATGGAGAACAAAGCACACAGAAACCTTTTAAGGATCCTAAATGTGGCTAGAGGCATTGTCGGGCCAGTGCTGAGAACAGAGTGAGATTACTGCCAAACGAATTAATACTTGACATGTTAAACTACCGGTGTCACGTAAATGTTGGCCATAGCAACACAGTTGACGCAAATAATATTAATTTCAAACAAATGTAATCTCGACTCACCGCGCCCTGTTGCGCAGCCTTCATAACTATCTTCTCCAGACCAGTGGCCTGCTCCTCGTCGGTGGGGATGCCTGAAAACATGTCATCAGTGTTAGCTAGCAAGGTTAACTAGTTAGTTGGCATTAGCTAGTTTAAAAGTTAGCAAAATTAGCAGTGGGCTACTTCCGCGCTAAGCACATTCAATGATAAAGTCGACACGGATAGCTCGCTGACGCGCTAGCTAGAACCCTAAACTAAGGTACCATCTTTGACTTTTTTTTTTTTTTTACCTTTATTTAACTAGGCAAGTCAGTTAAGAACAAATTCTTATTTTCAATGACGGCCTAGGAACAGTGGGTTAACTGCCTGTTCAGGGGCAGAAAGACCGATTTGAACCTTGTCAACTCGGGGGTTTGAACTTGCAACCTTCCGGTTACTAGTCCAACGCTCTAACCACCTGCCGTCCCTTTGACAAAGGTCGCTATATAAGGCAAAATAGCTCAATATAGGACATGAAAACAATCTGCTCAGCTAGCTACTTAATGAGAACAATGTGGACAGATTGAAAATTGTATTTTGATACAACTAATATTGTGATAACTTGGCTAGAAAGCCTTGCGCCATTGCCTGGCAATGCATCGCCTGTCCTTGGCAAGACATCAATATGTCAAATACGATGCTTCCATGGCTTCTGCCCAAAACCTCCACATTACCGACTCACCACCAACCGCCATGCCGCGGGTGAGAGCAGGGACCGGGGCGGCCCGGCAAGTTGTTGCGGCCCTGACGGCCGAGCGAAGCAATAACCTTGCAGCCATTTCTCCTTCTCGTCGAAAGCACTGCTGTATAAGAAGTCGCAATATAACTGGCAGCACACTGATGACGTTTAATATTTACGTGACAGTCGCATTATTCTGACGTCTGTGCTCTTGTATTTAAAAAAAAATAGACGCGTTCAAGGCTCGAGTCGTTGACTAACGTTACCTGAAAAGGTAGGCTATGCATATACTTTATCATGCAAAGTGATTCAACCTTTATTAAACTAGGCAAGATTAGTCCAAATGAATACACCTTCCCCATTTCATAGAAGGGGGATGAGCATAAATAATCTAGAACTCAAAAAAAGGTTAAGCACATGGAAACAGTTGGACATTCATCTTTATTTATTGAAAAGTGGATCAAAAGCAAAAGTCTGACAAATTCAAGACACATATAAAACCCCAAACATCCCCATAATCCCATAGAAGACTGCTAGTCTGAGACATGACTAAAACCCGACAATCATAAAGACTAGAATACACTTACATGAGCTCTGTTGTACATTAAAATACAGTAATCAAGTGACAGTCACTTTCCCTGACATCCCTGATAAGCCCTGCACCCTCATTCTCTTCTCTTTCTACTTATAAACCTAATATCTGTGCAGAGAGAAAAACATCCCCCTTCCTACCCTTGTATTGTTCGCATTGGTCGCAGTCAGAATGATCTGATGCTCTAATTGATTGTACAGGCATGTGGGAGGGCTTTGGAACTACAGGAGCTCAACGTAATTAGCAGGGAACATTCCGTAGTGTCCATCCGGTCCGTAGCCTCTCCACCAACCCACATCCTCCATGTCTATCCCTATGATGATGTCATCAGGATCAAAGGTAATCTCAGAGTCGTCAGCTGAGGAGGAGAGGAGAGAAGGATGAAAGAAGATTAAATTCAATACAACTTTATGGATAGAGATGAGATAGGGATGAGTGGTGCCAGAAGAGATGAAAGAAGGGAAGCAATATGAGGTGGGACATCAGAGAAAAGATTAGAAAAGCAAAGAAGGATCAGATGAAAGAAGATGAAATGACAAAAAGAGAGGGACTTGATTTGAACCCAGAGCTGGGCAACACTCACTGGCTTGGTAGTCATACAGAGCCCTGGCACGCACATCATGTCCACTGGCCTCCTCTCTCTGCTCCAGCACCTGAGAGAGATTGTTCAAGTGATACGGAGTTAAAGAAGATTTGAACAGAATAAAACAGTGGAGTCATAACACCACAGAATTTTCCAACCTATTTGGAATAATATTTGATAACATGGCTAAGAGAAACGTCATCATACTTCCTGTAGACTTACTGTGGGTGTGTCATGGTAGATATCATCATAAATGTTATCCTCCTCATTTGCTGCTGCCAATGGCAGGAGCTCGTATACCTCATCTAGGTCAATGTGCCCCTCTCTACCCTGAACCAGGCCGGCAACTGTTGGCTCTGAGAGATTCAATATTTAAAGACCCTCACCAGCTGTAGTTTTTAAGTGGTAACAATGTGAGAGTGGAAATGAGTTTGCGTTTGTGTGTGAGGCGGAGGGCTTACCGTCCTCCGGTGCTGGTGCTGTGTCCTGTGTATCACCATCAAAATCATCTGACCAGTACTCCTCTTCAGTGAAGGAAGACTCTGTGACACACATACACACACATATTATTTAGACAGCCTTATCACTACGACATGAATCAGCCTGTGGTGGAAAGAGTTAGCTGCATGCCTGTATGCATGCGTGTTTGGCTTGTGGGTTGGACATGTGAGTGTAGGGCTGCTGGTGCCTCAGGCTGTAGGAACACAGTAGCAGGGGTTTCTGGGAGTAGAGGAGCAGGGCGTTCTGGGAGCAGAGAAGTAAGGGGTTAAAGGCTTAGTTATGATACAGATGTGTGTGTGCATTCATGTGTGCATGTGTGTCTGACTTGTGGGTTGGACAGGTGAGAGTGGGGCAGCTACTTCTGGGAGAAGTGGAACAGGGTTTAAAGGGTTATCTATGATACAGGTGTGTGTGTGTGTGTGTGTGTGTGTGTGTGGGTGGGTGGGTGCATGTATTACCTGCGGGTTGGACAGGTGAGAGTGGGGCTGCCTGTGCCTTAGGCTCTGAGAGCAGAGCAGGTGTTTTTGGGACCAGTGGAGCCGGGGCTTCTGGGTGAAGAAAAGCAGGGTATTGTGGGGAACGTGGTTCGTTGGGTGTTTCTCTCTCAGTGGACTTCTGAGTCAGGAAGTGGCTCTGCAGCTTCCCTGAGGGAGGGGGAGAGGGGAATAATATGTGTTATATGTTATTGGGGCTAGGGGAATGTGTGTTATGGGGGGGGCAGAATGTGTTATTGATATGTCATAATGATTTATTGCTAACTTTATTTAAGTTATTAAGTGTGTTTAGCGTTGACCAGTTTTCTATATCGATACCCACCTTGTTGCTTATCTATAAAACACTATTACAACATTCTAGGTGATTTTACCAGGTCTGGAGCTAGGCGTGTTGTCCAGTGAGGCACTCTGCTCTCTCTTTTTAAACAGCTCTCTGGGGTTCAAGGACCTCTGGGAGATCAGACGTGCTGCCTCCTGACACACACACACACACACACACACACACACACACACACACACACACACACACACACACACACACACACACACAAAGTTCAGTAAATTATGACATATTGAACACACAAACACAGTGAGTGAGTGCGGACTCTCACGTTTGCTTTTTGTACAGATGCAGGTCTTATCCTCTGAGAGTTCTGACGCTCACTGTCATGCTGCTCCTAAAAAGCAGACACACACACAAAAACACACACACTCAAATAAGTTTGGAATACTGTAACTCACAAAAGCATTTTGTGCAATGCATAGAAATCACACATAGTACCACATAAAAGGCTCACCGGCTGATGTTGTTCCTGGTCTCTATACCCTGACTCCTGCTGCTTCTGGTAAGTCCTGTCAAACAGACACACACACAGACAATATTATATTATTGAGCATGTGTTTGTGTGTGTCTGCGCATGTGTGCGTGCATTTGTGATGACTGACTTTGCCTGGTCGATTTGAGAGGTTCTCTCCTTTGCCCTCATTTCTCTCTCTGCAGCCTCCTTTTCATCCCTCTCTTTTCGCTCTCTTTTCACCCTTTGCCTCTCCTCCTCCACTCTCTTGCTCTCCTCCTTCTGACGCACCTCCTCATCTCTCTGAGAGAGAGAGAGAGAAAGAGTGAGAAATGTAACATTCTGTTGGAACCAAACTCCCAAAGAACCAGCAGCAGAGTAACTCAAAACAGGATTGCATACCACATTAGGAATAGGGAGATAACAATATAGTATAGTATTACTTTTGTCTGGAATCTTGTTATGTCTTAAGAGCAAGCACTTCAATGTAGCTTACTAGTTACATACGACAAATAAAATGTAGGCTTGGCTATCTGAGAAGGTCTACCTGAGATTGGGCCCAGAAGTTGTCCTTGTTGGTTTGCAGAATCTCATCCACAGCATTAGTCTTCTGGTACACCGACCCCTGAAACACAACAATACATTCTCTGCTGCCAATGACTGGAACGAATTGCAAAAATCACTGAAGCTAGAGACTCATATCTCCCTCACTAACTTTAAGCATCAGCTGTCAGAGCAGCTCACAGATCATTGCACCTGTACATAGCCCATCTGTAAATAGCCCATCCAGCTACCTCATCCCATATTGTTATTTATTTATTTTGCTCCTTTGTACCCCAGTATCTCTACTTGCACACTCATCTTTTGTACATCTATCACTCCAATGTTTAATTGCTAAATTGTAATTGCTTCGCCACTACTGCCTATTTATTGCCTTACCTCCCTTATCCTACCTCATTTGCACACACTGTATATAGACTTTTTCTACTGTGTTATTGACTGTATGTTTGTTTATCTCATGTGTAACTCTGTGTTGTTTGTGTCACACTGCTTTGCTTTATCTTGGCCAGGTCGCAGTTGTAAATGAGAACTTGTTCTCAACTAGCCTACCTGGTTAAATAAAGGTGAAATAAAATAAATACAAACATTACAGCTGTTTGTGTGTGTGTGTGTCAAATCAAATTGTATTGGTCACATACACATGTTTAGGAGACGTTATTGCGGGTGTAGCAAAATGCTTGTGTTTATAGGTCCGCCCGTGCGGTAATATCTAACAAGTAATATATAACAATTTCACAATATATACCCAATACACATAAATCTAAGTAAAGGGATGGAATTAAGAATATATAAATATATGGACAAGCAATGTCAGAGCAGCATAGACTAAGATACAGTAGAGTAAAATAGAATACAGTATATACATATGAGATATGTAATGCTCAATATGTAAACAGGGCAGGGTAGCCTAGTGGTTAGAGCGTTGGACTAGTAACCGAAAGGTTGAAAGTTCATATCCCCGAGCTGACAAGGTACAAATCTGTCATTCTGCCTCTGAACAGGCAGTTAACCCACTGTTCCTAGACCAATTAACCCACTGTTCCTAGGCTGTCATTGACAATAAGAATTTCTTCTTAACTGACTTGCCTAGTAAAATAAAAAAAAAGTGCCTATTGTTCCATTTTTTTAAGTGGCCAGTGATTTCAAGTCTATGTACAGTTGAAGTCGGACGTTTACATACACCTTAGCCAAGTACATTTAAACTCAGTATTTCACAATTCTTAACATTTAATCCTGGTAAAAAGTCCCTGTCTTAGGTCAGTTAGGATCACCGCTTTATTTGAAGAATATGAAATGTCAGAATAATAATAGAGAGAATGATTTATTTCAGCTTTTATTTATTTCATCACATTTCCAGTGGGTCAGAAGTTTACATACACTCAATTAGTATTTGGTAGCATTGCCTTTAAACTTTTTGGGTAGCCTTCCACAAGCTCCCCACAATAAATTGGGTGAATTTTGGCCCATTCCTCCTGACAGAGCTGGTGTAAATGAGTCAAGTTGGTAGGCCTCCTTGCTCGCACATGCTTATTCATTTCTGCCCACAAATTTACGATAGGATTGAGGTCAGGGCTTTGTGATGGCCACTCCAACACCTTGACTTTGTTGTCCTTAAGCCATTTTGACACAACTCTGGAAGTATGCTTGGGGCCATTGTCCATTTGGAAGACCATTTGCGACCAAGCTTTAACTTCCTGACTGATGTCTTGAGATGTTGCTTCAATATATCCACATAATTTTCCTCCCTCATGAAGCCATCTATTTTGTGAAGTCCACCAGTCCTTCCTTCAGCAAAGCACCCACACAACATGATGCTGTCCCCCCACCCTCCCTGTGCTTCACCATTGGGACGGTGTTCTTCGGCTTGCAAGTATCCCCCTTTTTCCTCCAAATATTGACGATGGTCATTATGGCCAAACAGTTCTATTTTTGTTTCATTAGACCAGAGGACATTTCTCCAGAAAGTACGATATTTGTCCATGTGCAGTTGCAAACTGTAGTCTGTTTTTTTTATGGCGGTTTGGGAGCAGTGGCTTCTTCCTTGCTGAGCAGCCTTTCAGGTTATGTTGATATAGGACTAGTTTTACTGTGGGTATAGATACTTTTGTACCTGTTTCCTCCAGCATCTTCACAAGGTCCTTTGATGTTGTCCTGGGATTTATTTGCACTTTCCCCCCCATAGTACATTCAACTCTAGGAGACAGAACACGTCTCCTTCTTGAGCGGTATGATGGCTGCGTGGTCCCATGGTGCTTATACTTGCGTACTATTGTTTGTACAGATGAACTTGGTACCTTCAGGCGTTTGGAAATTGCTCCTAAGGATGAACCAGACTTGTGGAGGTCTACCATATTTTTTCTGAGGTCTTGGCTGATTTCATTTGATTTTCCCATGATGTCAAGCAAAGAGGCACTGAGTTTGAAGGTAGGCCTTGAAATACATCCACAGGTACACCTCCAATTGACTCAAATGATGTCAATTAGCCTACCAGAAGCTTTTAAAGCCATGACATAATTTTGGGGAATTTTCCAAGCTGTTTAAAAGTATAATCAACTTAGTGTATGTAAACGTCTTAAATTTGTGATACATTAGTTTACGTTAACTTCTGGAATTGTGATACAGTGAATTATAAGTGAAATAATCTGTGTGTAAACAATTGTTGGAAAAATTACTTGTGTCATGCACAAAGTAGATGTCCAAACCGACTTGTCAAAACTATAGTTTGTTAACAAGAAATTTGTGGAGTGGATGAAAAACGAGTTTTACTGACTCCAATCTAACTGTATATAGGCAGCAGCCTCTAATGTGCTAGTGATGGCTATTTAACAGTCTGATGGCCTTGAGATAGAAGCTGTTTTTCAGTCTTTCAGTCCCAGCTTTGATGCACCTGTACTGACCTCGCATTCTGGATGATAGCGGGGTGAACAGGCAGTGGCTCGTGTTGTTGTTGTCCTTGATGATCTTTTTGGCCTTCCTGTGACATCAGGTGCTGTAGGTGTCCTGGAGGGCAGGTAGTTTGCCTCTGGTGATGCATTGGGCAGACCGCTCCACCCTCTGGAGAGCCCTGCGGTTGTGCGCTGTGCAATTGCCGTACCAGGCGGTGATACAGCCCAACAGGATGCTCTCAATTGTTTTAGTGCCAAGCCAAATTTATTCAGCCTCCTGAGGTTGAAGAGGCGCTGTTGCGCCTTCTCCACCACACTGTCCATGTGGGTGGACCATTTCAGTTTGTCAGTGATGTGTACGCCGAGGGACTTGAAGCTTTCCACCTTCTCCACTGTGGTCCCGTCGATGTAGATAGGGGGATGTTCCCTCTGCTGTTTCCTGAAGTCCACGATCATCTCCTTTGTTTTGTTGACATTGAGTGAGAGGTTATTTTCCTGGCACCACACTCCCAGAGCCCTCACCTCCTCCCTGTAGGCTGTCTCATCATTGTTGGTAATCACGTCTCCTACTGTTGTGTCATCTGCAAACTTGATGATTGAGTCGGAGGCGAGCTTGGCCACGCAGTCATGGGTGAACAGGGAGTACAGGAGAGGGCTGAGCACGCACCCTTGTGGGGCTCCAGTTATGTGGATCAGCGAAGTGGATGTGTTGTTTCCTACCTTCACCACCTGGGAGCGGCCCATCAGGAAGTCCAGGACCCAGTTGCACAGGGTGGGGTTCAGACCCTGGGCCTCAAGCTTAATGATGAGCTTGGAGTGTACTATGGTGTTGAATGCTGAGCTATAGTCAATGAACAGCATTCTTACATAGGTATTCCTCTTGTCCAGTTGGGATAGGGCAGTGTGCAGTGTGATGGCGATTGAATCATCTGTGGATCTATTGGGGCAGTATGCAAACTGAAGTGGGTCTAAGGTGACAGGTAAGGTAGAGGTGATATGATCCTTAACTAGCCTCTCAAAATACTTCATGATGACAGAAGTGACAGTTAAGGGGCAATAGTCATTTAGTCCAGTTACCTTTGCTTTCTTGGGTACATGAACAATGGTGGCCATCTTGAAGTATGTGGGGACAGCAGACTGGGATATGGAGAGATTGAACATGTCCGTTAACACACCAGCCAGCTGGTCTGCGTATGCTCTGATGACGCGGCTAGGGATGCCGTCTGGGCCAGCAGCCTTGTGAGGGATAACACGCTTAAATGTCTTACTCGAGACGGCCACGGAGAAGGAGAGCCCACAGTCCTTGGTCGCGGGCCGCGTCGGTGGCACTGTGTTATCCGCAAAGCGGGCAAAGAAGGTGTTTAGCTTGTCCGGAAATAAGAGGCCGGTGTCCGTGACGTGGCTGGTTTTCCTTTTGTAGTCCGTGATTGTCTGTAGACCCTGCCACATATGTCTCGTGTCTGAGGCGTTGAATTGCAACTCCACTTTGTCTCTACACTGACGTTTGATTGACTTGAGGAGGGAATAACTAAACTGTGTGTGTGTGTGTGTGTGTGTGTGTGTGTGTGTGTGTGTGTGTGTGTGTGTGTGTGTGTGTGTGTGTGTGTGTGTGTGTGTGTGTGTGTGCGTGTGTGTGCGTGTGTGCGTGCGTGTGTGCGTGTGTGTGAGTGTGTTCTCACCACAGGCCCTCTGGGTATGTCATATTTCTGTGTCTCTTTGGTTTGCAGAATCTCATCCACAGCATTAGTCTTCTGGTACACCGACCCCTGAAACACAACAACACATTACTCTGTGTGTGTGTGTGTGTGTGTGTGTGTGTGTGTGTGTGTATGCTTGTGTGTGTGCATGAGTGTGTGTGTGTTCTCACCACAGGTCCACTGGGTACATCGCTGTATTTCTGTGTCTCTTTGCGAAAGTTAAAGTTGGCCCCCGATGCCTTGGCCACTTTACCCATGATGCTCTCTGGCTCCACGTCATCCTCTCCCCGTGCATTGATGGTCACATGGGCACCCTGCAGGAAAGAGATTGGTCAGAGAGAGAGTCTACACAGCGCGAATTTAGAGAATTAACATTTTGGAGCATCTCTCTCTTTAATGCAGGTAAAACTCACCCTTAGGAAGTTACCCATGGAAATGACATGGTTGGCGCACTGTCCTTTCCGAGAGTCCTTTACCCCCTCACCTGTCTAAAACACACACACACAAAGGTGAATGGCTGATTTGACAAAGGTCTCTAGTGATCGTTATGCTTCGAGGGTGGTGTGTGTGTGTGTGTGTGTGTGTGTGTGTGTGTGTGTGTGTGTGTGTGTGTGTGTGTGTGTGTGTGTGTGTGTGTGTGTGTGTGTGCTACTTACCCAGTTGATGAGGACATATTTACACAGGCCAGAGTTGGGGTCCTTGACACGACAGAAGGCATACATCACCTTCCCACTGCTCAACTCCTCCACCATCTCCTCCAGACCGCCGTCTACATACAGATACACATACACACAAATCGAACGTGGGTCGTCAACGTTACTGATGACCATGTAAGCCAGCTAAACTAAAGCCTACGTGGTATGGTGTATCTTCAGTTTTCATACAACAAATTCCCTGAACCCCCCCCATTACACACATGCACAAACAACTTATATTGCAGACCCACACTCACCTCCCTTCTCTGCCAGGCGGATGTCATTGGTGTTCCCCTCATATGTGAACAGAGCCCTGTAGACAGACAGAAAAACAACTGGAAGATTCTCTCTCTCTTGTCATTGCTGAATCACAAACACACACATACAGATACAACTGTGATACCAAATCAACTGATCTAATCCTTCTCTCAGTTCTTGCTCACCAGTTGGTATCAGACTTCACATCCACCACTTCTTTATATGCGGCCGTGAGTGCTGCTCCGTTTTTACTTAGATTCACCGACATTCTCCTGTGTGTCTATCTGTGCCGTGGCATCCACTGCGTCAAAGAAAACGCAGCACCAAAACTTTATCCAGGAAATAAGAAATGGTCTCTTCAGTTGGAGTAGCTGAGATATACTGAATGATGAAAGAGCACTCTAGTGGGTAAAGGCAGAACTTCCAATGACAAGTGAGTCTTGTACCAAGGGGATTCTTTCAGCTTTGTCAAAACTGGGATGGATCAGGACCAAATCGGCAAAATAATGGTCTCCTCTCTGTGTCAAAGTAAGATTCAAATATTCTACCTAGAGAAATCAAGGAAAGAGGACCGCTAACACAAACAGGCTGCCCGAGCTGATTCAGTATGAAGGAACTACTACACACACACCCCTCTGAAACTTGTCGGGGCAGTGTGTGTGTGTGCGTGCATGAACGTGTGTGTGTGTGAGAGAGAGAGAGAAATTTAGAGAGAGAGAGAGAGAGGGAGTGAAAGAAACCGGTCAGGGCAGAACCGGAAAAGTCAATTTTTTTTGATTGGTGCTGCAGTACCGCAAGTTCTTCAGTACAAGCAGGTCGGCAGACTAAATGCTTCCTGCTAACTATTCAGGTGGTGGAAGAGTCTACTGTAAAGGGACTGAGGGTGATTGCTGGTTAGACTACAGAAGGTTCACAAGCATCAGCCTTGTTGATAAGTAGATCTCCACTCTTTCTCTATCCTATCACATACTCTCTTTCTATCTCATTATCTCTTTGCTGTTGGTGAGCAGTTCTCTCTCTCCCTCCTTTTCTATCCCTGCCAACCCTCTCTCGCTCTCTCTCTCTCTTGCACGCTCGCTCTCTCTGTGTGTAGATGAGCACCCTCCAGCTTCCTCTTTTACACATGCACACACATACACACACACATACTGAACATACACTAGCTTTCTCAGGAACAAAAGAGGGAATTCCTTTTCACCAATGCACACAGACAGACATAGAGGCGTAGACACAAATACACTCACACACACACACTATTTCAGATGCAGCCTAATCCCTTGTCTCCTTTGCTCGTTGGTGGGTGGTTTTATTATGAGGGAGGGGGGCATGACACTCATCATTCCCAACACCCCCATCACACACACGTTTGCACTACACACACATGCACAAACACACTATTGTGCAATAGTATTATGTTAGCTTGGAAATGCCTGTGGTTTGCTAGAGGGTTGAGTGTCAATTTTGTAGCAAGGACCTGCAGTCACATAAACATATATGGGGGGGGGGGGGGGGGGGGGGGTGTAACAGATAACAGACCAAGGGAGGGCTCGGGTTACAGTCCCACAGAAAAAAGTACACACACAAAGATTAAAGAGAGAAGGAGAGCGGGCATTATCAACACCATTATCTTCATCATAATCATTAGCCTACCATTACATCCTTCAGTTCTCTCCTATGAATATGCACATGAAGCCAGCTGGAATCCAATATAATTCAGTGTGGTGAAACAACAGTAAAACTGAGCCATATTCAGTGCGGAGGCAAACTGATTTGTATTTTTAATTGTGTGCCACCCTATGGGACTCCCAATCACAGCCTGATGTGATACAGCCTGGATTTGAACCAGGGACTGTAATGACACCTCTTGCACTGAGATGCAGTGCCTTAGACCACTGTATCACGGGTGATCTGGCTGGGAATCCAGACATTGCAAAGATATACTTTCCCCCTGACCAATATCTTTTTTCAGCTCAAGATATCAGATGGGAAAAACTCCTGGCACCATTGACACATACATCATTGATAGCTGGACTGGAATTACTCTGCCCAAACGTCTTCCCTCCCCACTTTCTTCCTCCTGTCTCCCGTTTCCCCTCCTCCCCCACCCCAGTCTTCCCTCCCCACTTTCTTCCTCCTGTCTCCCGTTTTCCCTCCTCCCCCACCCCCAGTCTTCCCTCCCCACTTTCTTCCTCCTGTCTCCCGTTTCCCCTCCTCCCCCACCCCAGTCTTCCCTCCCCACTATCTTCCTCCTGTCTCCCGTTTTCCCTCCTCTCCCACCCCCAGTCTTCCCTCCCCACTTTCTTCCTCCTGTCTCCCGTTTCCCCACCTCCAGTCTTCCCTCCCCACTTTCTTCCCCCTGTCTCCCGTTTTCCCTCCTCTCCCACCCCCAGTCTTCCCTCCCCACTTTCTTCCTCCTGTCTCCCGTTTCCCCTCCTCTCCCACCCCCAGTCTTCCCTCCCCACTTTCTTCCTCCAGTCTCCCGTCTTCCCTCCGCACTTTCTTCCTCCAGTCTCCCGTTTCCCTCCTCCCCCACCCCGTCTCCCGGCGGCGGCCTAGCTCTTCCACTCCACCTCAGAAACACCAAGCGACTTGTGTTATTTCCCATGCGACCATATACACGCACACAACCAGCGACTAACTTTTTCTCAAACTCGCAAGGATTGCATTTTCTATTTTTGAAGGACAATGGACGACTAAATAATTAAGAAAGTAGGCTTGTGAGCCGACTTTTCTTCGGGCTGATTTTACTCGGGAGGGTAACGTTAAGTAGGAGGAGAACGTATGTGCAGGAGGACAACTTATGTGCGTGCGTGTTTTAAACTTCTGCGACGTACAGCTTTCCATTGTTTTCGTTTTCCATTTCAGTTTTAAGAGATTGCTAGTTGTTTTTACATCAGTATACGGTTATACGAGGGATCGTCGATGTGGGTTGTAACGTTAGCTAGTTTTTCTAGCCCAAAATAAAAGACGCGACAAGAAACGAGTGGAACAACTCCAGGAATCGACTAGCTAGTTAACTAGTTAGCTTAGCATGGCTAACTAACGTTAGCTAGCTAACAATGAACAGTCGTTGGATGCTTATTTTTGCAAAGTTTGCAACAACTCGTCTTGTTCATGGCTAATCTCGTTACTACCACTGGAAATCCAAATAATACAGTGTACTAGCTAGCTAACGTTAGCAGGGTGTTTTGAAACTCGGTGGGTACGACATCACTTCCACGGCAAGACAACAGTGAGTGTGTTTTTAGAAATTCAAGATGCCGCAGCTGGACGGAGGAGGAGGAGATGATTTGGGAGCCAACGATGAGTTGATCTCGTTTAAAGACGAGGGGGAGCAGAGGGAAAAGACCGCCGAGAATGTGTCCTCTGAGCGGGACCTGGACGATGTCAAGTCTTCCCTGGTCAACGAGACGGAGAACAACAGCAGTTCGTCTGACTCCGAGGTAGCTAACTTTACTAGCTAGCCAGCTAGGGACAGAAAATTGAATCACTATATAAACAACTACGGTACTAACCTTTTTCTTCTAGCTACCAATCTCCAGTGTTTTTTGGCAAACAACGTTTGTGTATGTTTGTCAGCAGGCAGTCAGTCATAGACGTCCCCAGCATCACATACCGGATTGGGAGAGTTATGTCAGACAGAGAGAGTTCGTTGCAGAAGGTAAAACACGCCAAACTCATAGTAAAACTATAACACTGTATACCTGTAACTCTCACTTTGATCCTTCATATGAGTGCCCCCCTCTCCCCACTTTTCTCTATATCCCCCTCTTCATCCTCTCCTCCTTTATCTCTCCCTCCCAGTCCATTCCTTTATTTATCAATTCATTTTTAAAAAGTCGTGGGGAAAGAGTTAGGTCATCTTACACCCCTTACAAGAAACACAGAACATATAGCAATAAATCAACAACCACAAGCATTCTTGCCTTGTCGGCAGCTCTGCAGAGTGGTCACTAGCTGGCACAGTCATACAATCAGATGTTAAACACACTGCAAACCCGAATGCCTAACCTTAAATTAAGACCAAAAAGCTCATTTTTGTTTATATGAATTTTTGCTTTAGAGCCAATTATGACTTTGCAGCTGGAACATCTAGTGGAAACCGCTCAGTTCTTCCTCCAGAATCCTCCTCCAGCCTCATCCCCCCCCCCTCACCCATCTCCCACACCCCCCATTTCTCTCAATTCAATGAGCCCTGTTGACAAGAGATGTCACTGTCTTAAATGCTAACAAAGCAACTAAACAGATTATAATAGATTGACGACAACCCATCCCTAGTCTATCCCCCAGCTCTGAGGAGGCAGTTGGTCAATGGTTGTTGAAGTTAACTCAGACTCAATTTTTCAATCCAATTTAGGCTCTCTGTTGGCATGGGAAACATATGTTAACATTGCCAAAGCAAGAGAAGTAGATAATAAACAAAAGTGAAATAAATGGAAATTAACAGTAAACAATACACTCTCAGAAGTTCCAAAAGAATAAAGACATTTCAAATGTCATTATGTCTATATACAGTGTCTCTCTCTCCCTCTCTCTCCCAGCTCTGAGGAGACAGCAACACGACAGTGGGTTGTTCAAGGCATCTCTGTACGCTGGCTATCCCTTACTGATGATCCCTGACCTGGGTAACCTATCCAACCTGGGCCACTTGGGGAACCTTGGTAACCCCTACCTTTCTCCTGGAGTCCTCTCACCCGGCTCCAGGACGGTGAGTCAGTCACATGCACGCAGGAACATGCATCACATACTGCCACTCTGTTATATTGTTCTTATAATTTTTGCAAGTAAAGCTGCTGTACTAACATAGCTGTCTGTGTGTGGTGTCTGGCGGAGTGTGTATCGACTGTGGGATGTCTGTTGTGTGGTTATAAGGGACAGTGAATGATGAGTTGTGTGTGTGTGCGCTCCTACTCTGAGCAGGGTGATGTATCTCATAGCGATTAATGGTGTGTTAACACACTGGCACTACCGCAGCAGACAGGCCCCAACACACCCCTGATAAAACACTGTTGCTGGAATGTGTGTGACAGAGTGAGCGAGGGGGGAGAGAGAGGCTACAGTATTTCATCACCATCCATGCGTAACTATGCTACAGTTGTAGCTAACGTTGTTGTTTTTTTTGTTTCCTTTCTGTGTTTTGGGATTGAGGTTAGAGGTCGACCGATTATGATTTTTCAACGCCGATACCAATTTCTGGAGGACCAAAAAAAGCCAATAATGACAATTACAACAATACTGAATGAACAATGAACCCTTTTATTTTAACATAATACATCAAATCTATTTAGTCTCAAATAAATAATGAAATGTTCAATTTGGTTTAAATAATGCAAAAACAGTGTTGGAGAAGAAAGTAAAAGTGCAATATGTGCCATGTAATAAAGGCTACCGTTTAAGTTCCTTGCTCAGAACATGAGAACATATGAAAGCTGGTGGTTCAATATTCCCAGTTAAGAAGTTTTAGGTTGTTATTATAGGAATTATGATGCGTCGACTATTTCTCTATACCATTTGTATTTCATACACCTTTGACTATTGGATGTTCTTATAGGCACTTTAGTATTGCCAGTCTAATCACGCAGTAAAGTGCTGTTTGAATAAATGCTTACGAGCCTGCCGCTGCCTACCACCGCTCAGACTGCTCTATCAAATCATAGATTTAATTATAATAAACACACAGAAATACGAGCCTTTGGTCATTAATATGGTCAAATCCGGAAACTATCATTTCGAAAACAAAACGTTTGTTCTTTCAGTGAAGTACGGAACCGTTCCATAAGTCTAAATATTGCTGTTACATTGCACAACCTTCAATGTTATGTCATAATTATGTACAATTCTGGCACATTAATTACGGTCTTTGTTAAGAAGAAACACAGTTTGCAATGAGCCAGACGGCCCAAACTGTTGCATATACCCTGACTCGGCGTGCACTGAACGCAAGAGAAGTGACAAAATTTCCCTAGTTAATATTGCCTGCTAACATTTATTTGAACTAAATATGCAGGTTTAAAAAAAATATATACTCTGTGTGTTGATTTTAAGAAAGGCATTGATGTTTATGATTAGGTACATTTGTGCAATTTACGTGCTTTTTTCACGAATGCGCCCATTTGGCGAAAATGAATTAGGCTGTGATTCGATGATGAATGAACAGGCACCACATTGATTATATGCAAAGCAGGACAAGCTAGTTAACCACCCATGGTTGATGATATTACTGGGTTATCTAGTGATTATGTGAAGATTGTTTTTTTATACGATAAGTTTAATGCTTGCTAGCAACTTATCTTGGCTCCTTGCAGCCACAAGGTCATTTTGACGCTACACTGTTGTAACAGGTGGCCTGCCAACCAGTTTCCTCATGGATTGCAATGTAATCGGCCATAATCAATGTCCAAAAAGGAAGATTACCGATTGTTATGAAAACTTGAAATTGGCCGTGCCGATTAATCGGTCAACCTCTAATTGAGGCCCTCTTTGGGTATCTTCACTCTGAATCGTGTATGTGTAAGTAGACAAAAAGCTAACATTCCGATCAAAGGTTTTATAAGTTGATTTGGAAATGTTTCCCTTCAACACAACTGGTAGTAGTTGCTCTTTTTTTGTATACATTAACTCCACACCCTGTCTGCCTGCCTTTGCATTCCCCTCCCCAGGTATTAATGGGATATTGTTGTCATTAGGAGGAGGTGGAGAAGCTGAATGGACCTAATAATGTTCTCAATAGGAGATCATCCCCACACAGTGGTTGATACTCCTTCCTCCCCTATGCCCACTTCTCTGTCTGAGATAAGATAAACATACTAATGTTAACCCCTTAAATGTAGGGATGCACCGATACCCGATAATACATTTTTTTGCTGCCTTTTTAGCATTCTAATACAGTTAGAGTTGAAACGCACACGGACCTGCTGTTTCGTTGTTCAATCGTTTCATTCTCAACCAGGATTTCATCATACATGTCAAGCAGTGACGTTTCAGCTCTGTCTGTCCGTGGCCTTCCTTGGTGTGCACTGTCACTGTGTCCATTTCTATCTTGTCCAGCTGTGTCACGTAAACCCTGTTTCTTGTCTGCATCGAAGTAGCGGTCCTTGTACCTAGCATCGAGCATGCTGGCGACACAGTAAAGAGGCTCGGAGAGAATGACACAAGTTACTTGTTCACAGCCTCTAGTAGAGTACTTTTGAAGTTTTGTTGAGCAGGCGTTTCAATGCCATGACAGAGGGTGTCACGCCTGCTGCAGACGCACGCAGTTGATGAGCTTATTTCTCCAGTCAGTTGTTCAAATGGAGCTAGGAGTGTTTTCATGTTTCCAAGTTTCACACGTGTTCTCAAATGCCATTGAAATGGCAGCAGCAGTATGAGAATCAGCACATTCTTGAGCAATAAGACTTTCCTCAGTACGAATTCCTTGTCGACCCACTTTGCTGTTAGACTCAGCATGCTCATGGGGCTGATATCGCTGGTCCAAACGTCAGTCGTGAAGCTAATAGCAGTGATGCCCATAGCAAGTAGCTCATTAATGTGCGTTTCAACGATACTGTGTAACTCCGGTAGGGCAACATCTGAAAAATAGTGCCTGCTTGGAAGTGTGTACCGGGGCTCGAGGTGCCCGACCAGTCGGTGAAAGCCAACACCATCCACAACAGAGAACGGTTGATTGTCAAGGGCAATTATCTTGGCGTTAATGATGGATTTTACCTTTGAGGTGTCTCACTGAAATGTTCTTACTTTTTCAAATGACTGCTCAACTTGAACTTGTTTAGTTGTTGGAAGTGTGCACTTAGGTTTTTTTCTGCTTTTCTTCTAAATAGTCGCCTAACGTCTGGGGGTGATGCACTTTCAAATGAGTAATTAGGTTTGTGTTATTGAAAGATTTCACTTTCTCCCCTCAGGAAATAATAGCAGCACAAACATTGCATATGGCCTTTTTGTTATCTTCCTCTGAAACTTCAAAGTAGATCCACACAGCAGACATTGTGGGCCAGGTTAGGAATACTGTGTTGCGCGTGTAGCGTTGTATTTTTCGTGGTGTCATTACGTCATCTGCCTAACGTTTATATAGGTATACATGTCAGCTTTGACATCGGTGTTAAACTAGACATTTGTCCGATGTTGTCATTTTTGGCTAATATCGTCCGATTCTGATATGCTTACTGATATATCATGCATCCCTACTTAAATGTAAAGTCCCCATGTTTGGGGAGCCTATTAGATTATTATTAATTTTTTTCAATTCAGTTCAATGAGAACGCTAGCCCCTAGCTGCAAAAGCAGGGTGTCTGTCTGCAGAAATCTGAGTATCTTGGTTATTGATCTGTGCCTTAAAATCTTGGTGTGGCCTCAATCTGCCTGACTAACCGGTGTCTGTATGTAGCCTCGCTACTGTATATAGCCCGTCTTTTTGCTGTTCTATCAGAGGATATGGCGGATGACATTTGGGCACCATCCCTCCCCAGCAAGCGCCCCAGCCGGTCAACGTCTTCACCCACACTGCTATGTCAATCACCCCATCTGATGGTTCCACATCCACTTTTAATAGACCCCTTGACCCATCTGATGGTTCCACATCCACTTTTAATAGACCTCTTGAAAAAGAAAATAGTGTCTTGTGGCACCATTCATCCTAACAGAATCGGTTTCCCCAAGACCAAGGTAAACGACATGACAAAGACAGTGGAGAGGGGGACCATACTGTCGATCAGGACTAACAAGCTGCTTTTTGTGAAATGGAAGATCACTAGCGAAGTAACCATACTCACCACACAGCATAAGGCGTTCAATAACAACCATGTCTCAAGGAGGGTGAAAAAGGAAGAATATCTCAATAACTGTTTCTGAGAAGGACTACAATGCTATCATGGGGGGTGTCGACCTATCTGATGTTCTGATAGGCTACTACCAGGTCCTCCACAAGACCAGGAAGTGGTAGAATTATTATTTTTTTACACTTTGTGGACATTGCTACAGTAAATACTTTCATTCTCCACAAGCATATGGCCAAAGCAAAAGGCCAAGCTCCTCTTTCCCAGTTGGCCTTCCGAGAGCAGCTGGTGTTGGAAATAGCTGAATTGGGTGCCCAAAGCAACCTCATAACCATCACAAGACCACCCACTCAAGGTGAGTGCCACTATCTAACACACATGACAAAAGGAAAATCTGGAGGGTAAAATGCCAGATCTTCTGTACGAAATGCCAGTTCGCTTTTTGTTTCCTGATAGAGAGGGACTGCTTCAAAGACTCATGACATGCACAAGCTACGGTGAAAGTGAAATCTAATCATCTACACCTGGGATGTAAAACGAACACGACTGCCATTTGTAAATAGTAAAGCTTATTTCTATTTTTGTACCTTTTTTTTGTGAAGGACACGTGTGTAACCAAGTTAGTTTTTTATGTACAGTACCAGTAAAAAGTTTGGACACACCTACTCAGTCAAGGGATTTCTTTATTTAAAAAAAATTCTACATTGTAGAATAATAGTGAACACATCAAAATGATGAAATAACACATATAGAAACATGTATTAACCAAAAAAGTGTTAAACAAATCAAACTAATGTTATATTTGAGATTATTCAAAGTAGCTACCCTTTGCCTTGATGACAGCTTTGCACACTGTTGGCATTCTTTCAACCAGCTTCACCTGGAATGATTTTCCAACAGTCTTGAAGTTCCCACATATGCTGAGCACTTGTTGGCTGATTTTCCTTCACTCTGCCGTCCAACTCATCCCAAACCATTTCAATTAGATTGAGGTCGGGTGATTGTGGAGTCCAGGTCATCTGATGCAGCACTCCATCACTCTCCTTCTTGGACAAATAGCCCTTACACAGCCTAGAGATGTGTTGGGTCATTGTCCCTTTGAAACACAAATGATAGTCCCACTAAGTGCAAACCAGATTGGATGGCATATCGCTGCAGAATGCTGTCGTAGCCATGCTGGTTAAGTGTGCCTTGAATTCTAAATAAATCACAGACAGTCGCACCATCCCACCACCACCTCCATGCTTCACGGTGGGAACCACACATGCGTAGATCATCCGTTCACCTACTTCGTGTCTCACAATGATACGGCAGTTGGAACCAAAATCACACATTTTGACTCATCAGACCGAAGGACAGATTTCCACTGGTCTAATGTTCATTGCTTGTGTTTTTTGGCCCAAGCAAATCTCTTCTTTTTATTGTTGTCCTTTAGTAGTGGTTTCTTTGCAGCAATTCGACCATGAAGGCCTGATTCACGCATTCTCCTCTGAACAGTTGATGTTGAGATGTATGTTACTTGAACTCTGGGAAGCATTTATTTGGCCTGCAATTTCTTAGGCTGGTAACAAAATAATGGACTGTCGTTTCTCTTTGATTATTTGAGCTGTTCTTGCCATAATATGGACTTGGTCTTTACCAAACAGGGCTATCTTCTGTATACCACCCCTACCTTGTCACAACACAACTGATTGGCTCAAATGCATACATTTGTGGAATTTCTTTCCTGACCTTTTAACAAGGCACGCCTGTTAATTGAAATGCATTCCATGTGACTACCTCATGGAGTTGGTGGAGAGAATGTAAAATGTGCAAGGCTGTCATCAAGGCAAAGGGTGGCTACTTTGTAGAATCTCAAATGTAAAATATATTTTTTATTATTTAACACTTTGTTTTTGTTACTACATGATTCCATATGTGTTATTTCATAGTTTTGATGTCTTCACTATTATTTTACTATTTAAAAATAAAGCCAAATCCTGGAATGAGTAGGTGTGTCAAGTTTTGACTGGTACTGTGTATCTGTTGCTTTTATATTGTTTTTGTAAACAGTTCATTTGTATGTGGGACCAATGCATTGGATATGCCTAGGCTAAACTTTCAGGCACTTTGGAAGGTTGAAAAACACTTGGATGTCCCCTGACACTACCACAATGTTTGAGAGATGTTGGTGTTGTAGAGATTTTGTTTTTATAGCGAACAATAACATTTAGGCACATCCAGTGTGCAAAAACAGTGCAATTACCACATTTGGATACTTTGGAGAAGTGAAAGGACACTTGAATGTACCCTGGATACCCCATAACACCACTACAATGTTTAAGTTTATTATTATTATTATTATTTTCACCTTTATTTAACCAGGTCGGCAAGTTGAGAACAAGTTCTCATTTAAAATTGCGACCTGGCCAAGATAAAGCAAAGCAGTTCGACACATACAACGACACAGAGTTACACATGGAGTAAAACAAACATACAGTCAATAATACAGTATAAACAAGTCTAGATACGATGTGAGCAAATGAGGTGAGATAAGGGAGGTAAAGGCAAAAAAAAAGGCCATGGTGGCAAAGTAAATACAATATAGCAAGTAAAACACTGGAATGGTAGTTTTGCAATGGAAGAATGTGCAAAGTAGAAATAAAAATAATGGGGTGCAAAGGAGCAAAATAAATAAATAAAATACAGTAGGGAAAGAGGTAGTTGTTTGGGCTAAATTATAGGTGGGCTATGTACAGGTGCAGTAATCTGTGAACTGCTCTGACAGTTGGTGCTTAAAGCTAGTGAGGGAGATAAGTGTTTCCAGTTTCAGAGATTTTTGTAGTTCGTTCCAGTCATTGGCAGCAGAGAACTGGAAGGAGAGGCGGCCAAAGAAAGAATTGTTTTTTTTTAAGTGAGGTTGATATGGTAGAAATTGTGTTTTTATGCTGAACAAATACATTTAGGGATTGCAAATATGTAATGGCACTGGAATTGTCTAATTTACAGACATTTCCAAATCAAATACAACAAGTGTGGACTTTACTGTGAAATGCTTACTTACAAGCCTTTAACCAACAGTACAGTTCAAGAAGAAAATACCGACATGGCACTTTGGAGAGGTTTAGGGACACTTCGAAACGTCCCGTGACCACACCTAACACCACTTACTAAAACCATCTGTCCATTTTTATTTGTTAGGTCAATCAATCCATTGTTTTCCCTGATTCTTCACATGTTGTGGAAGCCATCTAACGTGTTTCCAGCTCTGGGAATCAATTCACTTATAGATTGTCATTGAAAGATCACTTTCAAAATAAAAAACTGTTTTTGTGTGTGTGATCTTGTGTATTCTGAACTATGTAACTCCTATCTTCTGCATCTCCCAAATGTCTTCTTTCCAAATATACCAAGTTTTGGCATGTCAGAATCATGTAATTACACATGAATAGCAGTTACTTTTTATTTAGGTGAAAATCAACATTTTGTCATTACATTTAAATGGTTAACTGTAGAATAGCCAGAAATGGCACTGACAGAAAGGGGAGCCATGCTCCTAGGCATGACATTGAGAATGACACAAATATTAATTTCCACATAGTTTGCTGCTTCAGTGTCTTTAGATGTTTTTGTCATGTGTTGCTATGGAATACTGAAGTATAATTACAAGCGTTTCATAAGGAGTCAAAGGCTTTTATTGACAATTACATGAAGTTGATGCAAAGAGTCCATTCTTGCGGTGTTGACCCTTATTTTTCACGACCTCTGCAATCCGCCCTGGCATGGTGTCAATTAACTTCTGGGCCACATCCTGACTGTTGGCAGTCCATTCTTGCATAATCAATTCTTGGAGTTTGTCAGAATTTGTGGGGTTTTGTTTGTCCACCCGTCTCTTGAGGATTGACCACAAGTTCCCAATGGGATTAAGGTCTGGGGAGTTTCCTGGCCATGGACCCAAAATATCGATGTTTTGTTCCCTGAGCCACTTAGTTATCACTTTTGCCTTATGGCAAGGTGCTTCATCATGCTGGAAAAGGCATTGTTCGTCACCAAACTGTTCCTGGATGGTTGGGAGAAGTTGCTCTCGGAGGATGTTGGTACCAGTCTTTATTTATGGCTGTGTTCTTAGGCAAAATTGTGAGTGAGCCCACTCCCTTGGCTGAGAAGCAACCCCACACATGAGTGGTCTCAGGTTGCTGTTGGCGTGACGCAGGACTGATGGTAGCGCTCAACTTGTCTTCTCCGGACAAGCTTTTTTTATGGATGCCCCAAACAATCGGAAAGGGGATTTATCAGAGAAAATGACTTTACCCCAGTCCTCAGCAGTCCAATCCCTGTACCTTTTGCAGAATATCAGTCTGTCCCTGATGTTTTTCCTGGAGAGAAGTGGCTTCTTTGCCGCCCTTCTTGACACCAGGCCATCCTCCAAAAGTCTTTGCCTCACTGTGCGTGCAGATGCACTCACACCTGCCTACTGCCATTCCTGAGCAAGCTCTGTACTGGTGGTTCTATCAACACATTGACTGCAGTAATTTGCGCTGCTAAAACACTTGACCACTGCAACTCCAACTCCCGAGATGCCTACATAGCCCACCCCTTCCCTCCCTTCGGCAAATCTGATCACGACTCCATTTTGCTCCTCCCTTCCTATAGGCAGAAACTCAAACAGTAAGTACCCGTGCTAACGACTATTCAACGTTGGGCTGACCAATCGGAATCCACACTTCAAATTGTTTTGATCATGTTGACTGGGATATGTATCCTCTGAGAATAACATTGATGAATACAGTGACTGAGTTTCTCATGAAGTGTTTAGGAGATGTTGTACCCACTGACTATTAAAACCATACAAACAGTGTAGTTATTCCCTCCGCAATGCAATCAAACAGGCAAAACGTTAGTATAGAGACAAAGTGGAGTCGCACAAGACGTATGTGGCAGGGTCTACAGACAATCACGGACAACAAAGAGAACCAGCCTAGTCACGACACCGTCTTGCTTCCGGACAAACTAAACACCTTCGCCTGCTTTGAGGACAACACAGTGACACAGAAGCGGCCCGCTACCAGTGAATGTGGGCTTTCCGTCTCTTTGGCCAACGTAAGACATTTTAAGCGTGTTAACCCTCGCAAGGCTGCTGGCCCACACGGCATCACTAGCCGCATCAGAGCATGCGCAGACCAGCTGGTTGGTGTGTTTACGGACATATTCAATCCCTCCCTATCCCAGTTTGCTGTCCCCACATGCTTCAAGATGGCCACCATTGTTCCTGTACCAAGAAAGCAAAGGTAACTGAACTAAATAACTATTGCCTCATAGCATTCACTTCCGTCATCATGAAGTGCTTTGAGAAACTAGTCAAGGATCATATCACCTCTACCTTACCTGATACCCTAAACCATTTCAATTTGTTTACCACCCCAATAGATCCGTAGACGATGCAATCGCCATCACACTGCACACTGCCCTATCCCATCTGGACAAGAGGAATACCCATGTAAGAATGCTGTTCATTGGCTATAGCTCATCATTCAACACCACGGTACCCTCCAAGCTCATCATTAAGCTCAAGGCCCAAAGAACACTTCCACTTCGCTGATCCTCAATTCATACAAATAGACTTGAAATCACTGGCCACTTAAATAATGTTTACATATTTTGCAGTACTCATCTCTTATGTACAGTTGATGTCGGAAGTTTACATACACCTTAGCCAAATACATTTAAACTCAATTTTTCACGATTCCTGACATTTAATCCTAGTAACAATTCCCTGTCATAGGTCAGTTAGGATCCCCACTTTTTTTGAATAATGTGAAATGTCAGAATAATAGTTATTTATTTCAGCTTATTTATTTTGTCAAATTCCCAGTGGGTCAGAAGTTTACACACACTCAATTAGTATTTGGTAGCATTGCCTTTAAATGGTTTAACTTGGGTCCCTTTACACTTGTGTGTGTATAAGGTAGTCGTTTTGGAATTGTTAGGTTAGATTACTCGTTGGTTATTACTGCATTGTCCGAACTAGAAGCACAAGCATTTCGCTACACTCGCATTAACATCTGACCATGTGTATGTGACAAATAAAATTTGATTTGATTTGTACTGTTGGAGCTAGAAAAGCAAGCATTTCGCTACACCCGCAATAACATCCGCTAAACATCTGTATTTTACCAATGACATTTTATTTGATTGAGCTGAACCATAGCATACCATCTATCCTCACCGAAATATGGACCAAAAACTCTAGGGGTGAAATCAGATTGTCACAGAAGGAGATATCTCCTCTCCAGGACTAGAAGTAAAACTTTTATATAATTTCAGACAGTAATTTTGAAAGAGGTGCTCACGAGCCAAAATTTGTATTGAATATATTTTTTAAAGTACTATATCTGTTTCGTATGATGTTACGTCCTGCTATGATTATTATTTATAATAACATATCATACTGACAAATTTTTTTAAGTGTACAATATGTTGCACATTTTTTTTGTGCTTTAGAACCCGGGCTGCATCTTTAAGTCTAGATCTCCAGGACTAGGGAAACCCGAAAAGCTGTTTCCCATGGATACTGTAACCCCAGGGAGAGTTGTTGAGGAACCCTTTCCCCTTTTAACACGCACCCTTTTTTTCCTTTTTTTTGTCTCCTTTTTCTCCCCAATTTCATGGTATCCATTTGGTAGTTACTGTCTTGTCCCAACGCTGCAACTCCCGTTCGGACTCGGGAGAGGCGAAGGTCGAGAGCCGTCCGTCCTCCGAAACACAACCCAGCCAAACCGCACTGCTTCTTGACACAATACCCACTTAACCCGGAAGCCAGCTGCACCAATATGTCGGAGGAAATACCGTACGCCTGGTGATCGTGTCAGCGTGCATTGCACCCGGCCTGCCACAGGAGTCGCTAGAGCACGATGGCACAAGAACATCCCTGCTGGCCAGCGTCCACTCTTCTGGGAAGGGTTCCCACTATCGGCAGACTCAGTAGCCTCGGTTTTTCGGATGACTGCCTTGCCTGGTTCACCAATTACTTTGCAGACAGAGTTCAGTGTGTCAAATCGGAGGGCATGCTGTCCGGTCCTCTGGCAGTCTCTATGGGGGTGCCACAGGGTTCAATTCTCGGGCCGACTCTTTTCTCTGTGTATATCAATGATGTTGCTCTTGCTGCGGGCGATTCCCTGATCCACCTCTACGCAGACGACACCATTCTATATACTTTCGGCCCGTCTTTGGACACTGTGCTATCTAACCTCCAAACAAGCTTCAATGCCATACAACACTCCTTCCGTGGCCTCCAACTGCTCTTAAACGCTAGTAAAACCAAATGCATGCTTTTCAACCGGTCGCTGCCTGCACCTGCATGCCCGACTAGCATCACCACCCTGGATGGTTCCGACCTAGAATATGTGGACGTCTATAAGTACCTAGGTGTCTGGCTAGACTGCAAACTCTCCTTCCAGACTCATATCAAACATCTCCAATCGAAAATCAAATCAAGAGTCGGCTTTCTATTCCGCAACAAAGCCTCCTTCACTCACGCCGCCAAGCTTACCCTAGTAAAACTGACTATCCTACCGATCCTCGACTTCGGCGATGTCATCTACAAAATGGCTTCCAACACTCTACTCAGCAAACTGGATGCAGTCTATCACAGTGCCATCCGTTTTGTCACTAAAGCACCTTATACCACCCACCACTGCGACTTGTATGCTCTAGTCGGCTGGCCCTCGCTACATATTCGTCGCCAGACCCACTGGCTCCAGGTCATCTACAAGTCTATGCTAGGTAAAGCTCCGCCTTATCTCAGCTCACTGGTCACGATGGCAACACCCATCCGTAGCACGCGCTCCAGCAGGTGTATCTCACTGATCATCCCTAAAGCCAACACCTCATTTGGCCGCCTTTCGTTCCAGTACTCTGCTGCCTGTGACTGGAACGAATTGCAAAAATCGCTGAAGTTGGAGACTTTTTTATCTCCCTCACCAACTTCAAACATCAGCTATCTGAGCAGCTAACCGATCGCTGCAGCTGTACATAGTCTATTGGTAAATAGCCCACCCTTTTCACCTACCTCATCCCCATACTGTTTTTATTTATTTACTTTTCTGCTCTTCTGCACACCAATATCTCTACCTGTACATGACCATCTGATCATTTATCACTCCAGTGTTAATCTGCAAAATTGTAATTATTTGCCTACCTCCTCATGCCTTTTGCACACATTGTATATAGACCCCCCCTTTGTTTTCTACTGTGTTATTGACTTGTTAATTGTTTACTCCATGTGTAACTCTTTGTTGTATGCTCACACTGCTATGCTTTATCTTGGCCAGGTCGCAGTTGCAAATGAGAACTTGTTCTCAACTAGCCTACCTGGTTAAATAAAGGTGAAATAAAAAAATAAATAAAAGATGTTGGAACATTGCTGCGGGGATTTGCTTCCATTCAGCCACGAGAGCATTAGTGATTCATTACTCCAGAGAAGGCATTTCCACTGCTCCAGAGTCCAATAGCGGTGTGCTTTCCACCACTCCAGCTGACGCTTGGCACTTTGCATGGTTTTGTTAGACTCATGTGCGGCTGCTCAGCCATGGAAACACATTTCATGAAGCTCCTTACGAACAGTTATCGTGCTGATGTTGCTTCCAGAGGCAGTTTGGAACTTGGCAGTCAGTGCTGCAACCAAGGACAGACGATTTTTACGCGCTTCGTCACTCGCTTGTCCCTTTCTGTGAGCTTGTGAAGTTTACCACTGAGCCGTTGTTCCTAGACGTTTCCACTTCACAATAACAGCACTTACAGTTGACCGGGGCCGCTCTAGCAGTGCAGACATTTGGAAACGTGGCATCCTATGACTGCTACGCTGAATGTCACTGAGCTCTTCAGTAAGGCCGTTCTACTGCCAATGTTTGTCTATGGAGATTGCATGGCAGTGCATTGTATGTGGGTGTCCACATACTTTTGTATATATATAGTGTACCTTCAACCTTCATTTGAAAATAACTTTGCTTGGAAAACAATAAAAAGGCGGCAGTAGTACTGTTTGTCCGTCTTGAGACACCGTGGCCAGTATACACTCTCTCAAAATAATTAGACTTAATCTAAGAACTCAATCTGTCATTAATTGTGACGTTTTTGCTGAGGTGATCTTAGTCACTCAATGTTAGATTTAACTTGGGTGTTTGGTGCCGTGAAGAAATGTGCATGAAAACGAGTCATGTCTCGTTGCATTACGACAAACACTTCATCGAGGAGTCCCTACTGTTGACCAATCACCAACGAAGGGGCGTTGACTTTGGCTTGCCTCGAGGGAAAAATTCTTGCCTGATGCCAAAACGTCACATAATGTCATCATATATGCATAAACTGTTTTGGATGGGAAGCTTGCAGAGGCCTTTAGAGTTAGGCAGGAGATATTAAGATGACGCCGAAGAACACGGCTGACGTTTTACATTCTCCCAACCAAAATTGCAGTTTGTGTATCTTATTTGTTAACATTGTGTAGATAATGTTGCTGCTGCCGTCTCTTATGAACGAAAATAACTTCTGGACATCAGGAAAGTGATTACTCACCGCGGACTGGAAGAAACGTTTTCCTTTAACGAGTCCAATGAGAAGTAGTATATCCTGCTTACACTGGAACAGGCACAGATCCACGCCTTCTGCGTGAAGAAAAGATGCCGGAAAAATGCAGATCGGGGCGAGCGTGTAAACTCCCACTGCCATCCATTCTTCTTGCTAACGTACAATTGGAAAATAAAATGGATGACCTACGATTTAAGATTATCCTACGAACGGGACATTAAAAATTTTAACATCTTATGTTTCACTGAGACGTGGCTATAATGATGATATGGCCAATATAGAGCTAGCGGGATTTTCCATGCACCGGCAGAACAGAGACGCTACTTCTGGTAAGACGAGGGGTGGTGTGTGTGTCTATTTGTCAATAACAGCTGGTGTGCAATGTCTAATATTAAAGAAGTCTCGAGGTATTGCTCGCCTGAGGTAGAGTACCTTATGATAAGCTGTCAACCACACTATCTACCAAGAGAGTTCTCGTCTGTATTATTCGTAGCCGTCTATTTACCACCACAAAGCGAAGCTGGCACTAAGACCGCTGTCAACCAACTGCATAAGGCCATAAGCAAACAAGAAAATGCTCACCCAGAAGCGGCGCTCCTAGTGGCCAGGGACTTGAATGCAGGCAAAATTAAATCCATTTTACCACATTTTTACCAGCATGTCACGTGTAAACATGGGGGGAAACATCCTGGACCACCTTTACTCCACACACAGAGATGCATACAAAGCTCTTCCCTGTCCTCCATTTGGCAAATCTGACCACAATTCTATCCTCCTGCTTACAAGCAAAACCTAAAGCCGGAAGTACCAGTGACTTGCTCAATACGGAAGTGGTCAGATGATGTGGATGCTTCACTACAGGACTGTTTTGCTAGCACAGACTGGAATACGTTCCGGGATTCATCCAATGGCATTGAGGAATACACAACCTCAGTCATCGGCTTCATCAGTAAGTGCATCGATGAAGTCATCCCCACAGTGACTGTACGTACATATCCCAACCAGAAGCCAAGGAATACAGGCAACACCTGCATCGAGCTAAAGGCCAGAGCTGCCGTTTTCAAGGAGCGGCAGTTTATAAGAAATCCTGCTATGCCCTGAAGACAAACAAGCAAAGCATCAATACAGGATTAAGATTGAATCCTACTACACCGGCTCTGACGCTCGTCGGATGTGGCAGGGCTTGAAAACCCAGACGCGAGCTGCCCAATGATGCGAGCCTACCAGACGAGCTCAATGCCTTTTATGCTCACTTCGAGGCAAGCAACACTGACACATGCACGAGAGCACCAGCTGTTCTGGACGACTGTGTGATAACGCTCTCGGTAGACGATGTGAACAAACCTTTTAAACAGGTCAACATTCTCAAAGCAGCTTGGCCAGACGGATTACCAGGACGTGTACTCAGAGCTTGCACGGACCAACTGTCAAGCGTCTGCACTGACATTTTCAACCTCTCCCTGACCAAGTCTGGAATAAATGTTTCAAGCAGACCACCATAGTCCCTGTGCCCAAGGTAGCGAAGGTAACCTGTCTTAATGATTACCGCCCTGTGGCACTCCCGTCGGTAGCGATGACATGCTTTAAAAGGCTGCATCCTCCCTGACACCCTAGACCCACTCCAATTCGCATACTGCCCCAACAGATCCATAGATGATGCAATCTCAATCGCGCTCCACACCGCCCTTTCTCACTTGGACAAAAGGAACACCTATGCGAGAATGCTGTTCATCAACTACAGCACAGCGTTCAACACCATAGTGCCCACGAAGCTCATCACTAAGCTAAGGACTCTGGGACTAAATGCCTCCCTCTGCAACTGGATCCTGGACTTCCTGACAATTTCTCAGAACAAGAATAGACAGTTTCAGAGGAAAGTTATTTTGTTTCTGGCCATTTTGAGCCTGTAATCGAACCCACAAATGCTGATGCTCCAGATACTCGAACTAGTCTAAAGAAGGCCAGTTTTATTGCTGCTTTAATCAGCACAAAAGTTTTCAGCTGTGCTAACATAATTGCAAAGGGGTCTTCTAATGATCAATTAGCCATTTAAAATAATTAACTTGGATTAGTTAACACAATGTGTCATTGGAACACTGAAGTGATGGTTGCTCATAATGGGCCTATTATTCCATAAAAAAACTGCTGTTTCCAGCTACAGTAGTAATTTACAACATTAACAATGTCTACACTGTATTTCTGATCAATTTGATGTTATTTTAATTAACAAAAATGTGCTTTTCTTTCAAAAACAAGGACATTTCTAAGTGACCCCAAACTTTTGAACGGTAGTGTGTGTATATATTTTTTTACCTACCTAGTTTGCAGAGAGAAACTGACGTGGACTTAAATTCCTTTGTTTCTCTCGCTGAACTTCAAAATGATTCTGTATTCTGCAATCAAATGTTTTTGCAACATACAAAGAAAGCTAAATGATGCTACCTACTGCTGTTTACAGCTTTTTATTTATGGTGAATAGTGTTTGCAAAACTGGTTATGGAACCTATTATGCTAAATTAAGGGGGGTGTTGGTGTGTGTGTGGTTTGTGTCTTGGTGTTTTATAAGAAGCAGTATGTTTAGCCTCCAGCTGTGCAGTGACTTCATGATAGAGCAGCTAACTCCTTATTGTTCAGGGATAAAGAGAGAGAGAGAAAGGGAGAGTATATATGTGTGTAGGCTTCATCAGTATGGTATTTCTAACAGCTGGTTTCAGTTAGAGCTCACAGCTAGAACTTCCTGGGGCCTTGGGGTGGGTGTGTGAGAGAGAGAGGTAACAATAGAGAGTATGGAGGAAGAGCTGCTCAGCCTCTCACACACTTTTTCTCCTTGTGCAGTGTACACACACTCCCTGCACAGGCAAACACCTATGTTCTTGTGGTCCTCATTATTTTAGTTTTATTTGGCCTGCTACACAATGGGACCCTTATTCATGATGTGTGTGCTACGTTAGTTTTTTCCTCAACTGTAGTCAGCGACTCAATGTAGCATGTTGGTCTGCTGTGAACAAAACTGGGACCCATTTTGTGATGGCGAATTCATCAGTGACCCCTCATAATCACAACACAAGGAGTTCTACTATGACTTTGGGAAGGAACATTTTAAAGGCCCATCTCTTGGAAATGGTGAGAACGTTAAGCAAATGTTCTGCAATTCTACACATTTTTATCATGGGGCAGAGAGAGACCTTTGCAGTTTTAAAGTTTAAATTACAGTACATTTATGCCTGTAATTGTTGGATACCAATATCCCAGTGAGCATCCCAGGCCCAGGTGACCAAGGGTTACACAAACTAGATTAATAATATTGTATTACACTCTCTAAACTTATTCCACGGAGCCCTTGGCCAAAATTTGTTTGAGCTGTTAGTAATATTAATTTAAAAATAATATACCCCCTGCAGTACCTCCGCAGACCCTGTCCACTTTGAGAACCCCTACATTATACCCGTCACACACATTCTCTCTCCCCCTCTATGGCACATCTTACTACTCCTCTCTCGACCTCTAGGCCACTTTGCACCTCAAGATTCTTGTCCCTACACAGATACTAGACCTCTCTACTCCTGCAAATTGCCATGTCCATTTTTTTGCCCCCTCGCTTATCCCTTCTTCCTTCCTGTCTCACTTCCTTTGAGTGGAGACTGACCCCTGAGCTGTTGTAGTTTACGTCAATGTGTTCTCCCTTATATGCATTTAGCAGTGGTGCACTGCCGCTGCTAAATCGCGGCCGGGGTTTCGGGAAGGGAAAACATTTTCAGTTTAAGCGTAAACGGCTAAAACCAGATATAAAGTATGTAGAAAAGATTGAGAGCAATATATATATATATATATATTTTAATTCGATTTATATTTGAGAGCTAACAATCACCAAAATAAAAACTACATCCAGGGAGAATCTGAAATTCCAAAAATGTCACGGAATCAAATCAAAGTTTATTTGTCACGTGCGCCGAATACAACAGGTGTAGACCTTAAAGTGAAATGCTTACTTACAGGCTCTAACCAATCGTGTGGAGGGGAAAAAAGTGTGTGTGTGTGTGTAGGTAAGTAAGTAAAGAAATAAAACAACAGTAAAAAGACATTTGAAAATAAGAGGAGCAAGGCTATATACAGACAGCTGTTAGTCAGGCTTATTGAGGTAGTATGTACATGTAGATATGGTTAAAGTGACTATGCATATATGATGAACAGAGAGTAGCAATAGCATAAAAATAGGCGTTAGCGGGTGGTGGGACACAATGCAGATAGCCCGGTTAGCCAATGTGTGGGAGCACTGGTTGGTCGGGCCAATTGAGGTAGTATGTATGTGAATGTATAGTTAAAGTGACTATGCATATAAGATTAATAGAGAGTAGCAGCAGCAGACAAGAGGGGTTGGGAGGCACACAATGCAAATAGTCCGGGTAACCATTTGGTTACCTGTTCAGGAGTCTTATGGCTTGGGGGTAAAAACTGTTGAGAAGCCTTTTTGTCCTAGACTTGGCACTGCTTGCCATGCGGTAGTAGAGAGAACAGTCTATGACTGGGGTGGCTGGGGTCTTTGACAATTTTTAGGGCCTTCCTCTGACACCGCCTGGTGTAGAGGTCCTGGATGGCAGGAAGCTTTGCCCCAGTGATGTACTGAGCCGTACGCACTACCCTCTGAAGTGCCTTGCGGTCGGAGGCTGAGCATTTGCCTTACTAGGCAGTGATGCAACCGGTCAGTATGCTCTTGATGTTGCAGCTGTAGAACCTTTTGAGGATCTCAGGACCCATGCCAAATCTTTTTAGTTTCCTGAGGGGGAATAGGCTGTGTTGTGCCCTCTTCACGGCTGTCTTGGTGTGTTTGGACCATTCTAGTTTGTTGTTGATGTGGACCCCAAGGAATTTGAAGCTCTCAACCTGCTCCTCTACAGCCCGTCGATGAGAATGGGGACGTGCTCGGTGCTCCTTTTCCTGTAGTCCACAATCATCTCCTTGGTCTTGGTTACGTTGAGGGATAGGTTGTTATTCTGGCACCACCCGGCCAGTTCTCTGACCTCCTCCCTATAGGCTGTCCCTGATCAGGCCTACCACTGTTGTGTCGTCTGCAATCTTAATGATGGTGTTGGAGTCGTGCCTGGCCATGCAGTCGTGGGTGAACAGGGAGTACAGGAGGGGTCTGAGCACGCACCCCTGGGGAGCTTTAGTGTTGAGGATCAGCGTGGCAGATGTGTTGCCACCTACCCTCACCACCTGGTGGAGGCCCGTCAGGAAGTCCAGGATCCAGTTGCAGAGGGAGGTGTTTAGTCCCAGGTTCCTTAGCTTAGTGATGAGCTTTGAGGGTACTATGGTGTTGAACACTGAGCTGTCGTCAATGAATAGCATTCCCACATAGGTGTTCCTTTTGTCCAGGTGGGAAAGGGCAGTGTGGAGTGCAATGGAGATTGCATCATCTGTGGATCTGTTTGGGCAGTATGCAAATTGGAGTGGGTCTAGGGTTTCTAGGATAATGGTTTTGATGTGAGCCATTACCAGCCTTTCAAAGCACTTCATGGCTACGGATGCGAGTGCCACAGGTCTGTAGTCATTTAGGCAGGTTGCCTTTGTGTTCTTGGGCACAGGGGCTATGGTGGTCTGCTTGAAGCATGTTGGTATTACAGACTCAATCAGGGACATGTTGAAAATGCCAGTGCAGACACCTGCCAGTTGGTCAGCACATGCCCGGAGCACACATCCTGGTAATCCATCTGACCCCACAGCCTTGTGAATGTTGACCTGTTTAAAGGTCTTGCTCACGTCGGCTACGGAGAGCGTGATCACACAGTCGTCCGGAACAGCTGATGCTCTCATGCATGCCTCAGTGTTGCTTGCCTCGAAGCGAGCATAGAAGGCTTGCATCATTGGGCAGCTCACGTCTGGGTTTTCAAGCCCTGCCACATTCGACGAGCCCTGCCACATCCGACGAGCGTCAGAGCCGGTGTAGTAGGATTCAATCTTAATCCTGTATTGATGCTTTGCTTGTTTGTCTTCAGGGCATAGCGGGATTTCTTATAAACTGCCGCTCCTTGAAAGCGGCAGGTCTACCCTTTAGCTCAGTGCGAATGTTGTCTGTAATCCATGGCTTCTGGTTGGGGTATGTACGTACAGTTACTGTGGGGACGACGTCCTCAATGCACTTATTGATAAAGCCAGTGACTGATGTGGTGTATTCCTCAATGTCATCGGAAGAATCCCGGAACATGTTCCAGTCTGTGATAGCAAAACAGTCCTGTAGTTTAGCATCTGCTTCATCTGACCATTTCTTTCATAGACCGAGTAACTGGTGCTTCCTGCTTTAATTTTCGCTTGTAAGCAGGAATCAGGAGGATAGAGTTGTGGTAGGATTGACCAAATGGAGGGCTCTGTACGCATCTTTGTGTGTGGAGTACAGGTGATCTAGAATTATTTTCCCTCTGGTTGCACATTTAACATGTTGATAGAGATTTGGTAGAACTGATTTAAGTTTTCTGCCGTAAGATACGGTTGCAGAAACACTATGTACAAAATAATTTTGAAATATCGTGAAAATAAACACATAATAGCACATGGGCCCCACATGGTTTGTTTCAGTAACTCAGATCGCATAAGAGCAAGGCATAAGCCATGACCATTGCAGAATTGCAGGAGATTAGCTTTGAAACTGCAATTTATCTCTTAGCCCCCATGACAAATGTATAAAATTGCAGGAATCAAGCTTCAAAACTGTGAAATACTCTATCTTCCTCATGGTAAAATGTGTATAATTGCAGGAAATTGGCTTTAAAATAAAGGTGAAATAAATTTAAAAAGTATATATTTTAGTCCGCGGCCAAGAGGGCCTCTAAAACCACACCATTGTCCATGCCCACTACCCCTTCCACCCTGCTAACTTAAGCGCTTGTTGTGTGTGCACTGCTTTTCTAAAAGCAAGCGGTCACACACATAAACCTTAATGTAGAGAGACGTGCAGCTGAGGCCTGACTGATACACTCACCAGATAGAGGGGGGAGGGGTGTGTGTGTCTGCATACATAATCTGACCCAGACCCATGTGGAGAGTCATCGGAGTACACTCTCTCAACCTCTCACATTCTGTAACACTCACATCCTCCCTCATACGTCCCTCCACAGACACCCCTCTTCATACCCGTTTCACGATATGTCATATTTGTCCATTAAATAATTTTTAATATGTAGTGCATGCAAACAATGAATCAAAGAGGTATGTTTTAAATCACGCTCGCTCTCTCTAGTATCTACAGATGAAGTGGCCCATGCTGGATGTTCCTGGAACTTCTGCTTTAAAAGACCCTCGCTCTCCCTCCCCTGCTCACATGGTGAGTGTGTGTGCACTACAGTCTAGTGACTGTGCAGTGACATCACTTGCCCTGACACATAACATGTAAAAGGACAACTGTACTAGCAAGTAAGCTTCTAGCTTTACATGCTTTATTGAAGTACCTTGTTTTTATTACATAACTTACCCTGGTTAGTTACCCTGCTCTGCTACTATCAGCCATTTAGCATGTCTCCCAGAGTATCCACACACGGCACTCGGGTGACCTGAATCGTGTCCTCCCTCACCCTCTCCAGGCTCACACACACACCCTCCCTCACCCTCTCCAGGCTCACACACACACCCTCCTGACCTCCCTCACCCTCTCCAGGCTCACACACACACCCTTCTGACCTCCCTCACCCTCTCCAGGCTCACACACACACCCTCCTGTCCTCCCTCACCCTCTCCAGGCTCACACACACACCCTCCTGACCTCCCTCACCCTCTCCAGGCTCACACACACACACTCCTGTCCTCCCTCACCCTCTCCAGGCTCACACACACACCCTCCTGTCCTCCCTCACCCTCTCCAGGCTCACACACACACCCTCCTGTCCTCCCTCACCCTCTCCAGGCTCACACAAACACCCTCCTGACCTCCCTCACCCTCTCCAGGCTCACACACACACCCTCCTGTCCTCCCTCACCCTCTCCAGGCTCACACACACACCCTCCTGACCTCCCTCACCCTCTCCAGGCTCACACACACACCCTCCTGTCCTCCCTCACCCTCTCCAGGCTCACACACACACCCTCCTGTCCTCCCTCACCCTCTCCAGGCTCACACACACACCCTCCTGTCCTCCCTCACCCTCTCCAGGCTCACACACCCTCCTGGCCTCCCTCACCCTCTCCAGGCTCACACACACACCCTCCTGACCTCCCTCACCCTCTCCAGGCTCACACACACACCCTCCTGACCTCTCTCAAACCTGCTGCAGACAGACAGACGCTGGAATGTTAAAGCTGAATGGTGTTAATCCGTCAGAGACAATGAGGACTTTAGCACCTCCGGGTGGTGTGTGTAGCGATGGCTGTGTGTGTTCTGATACAGAGACCAGGACCTTGAGTGTGTGTGTAACGGAGTGTGTTTTCGGTATCTGAGGATATCCCCGAAGACCTGGTGGAGGACTCACCCCTTGTCACTGATACAGCCAGTCAGCCCAGAAACAACCGCAGGCCCTAGGGCCAAGGCTCATGTCGATTTGAAAGCATTGTATAGCTTGTTCCAAATCTAATCCCTGCCTCTTCCCTCTATCTCCCTCTCTCCTCTCTTTCTCTCTCTAGTCCAATAAGGTACCAGTGGTGCAGCATAGTCACCTGTCCCCCTTTTCCCCACTCCTGTCCTACAGTCCAGACCCCTTCCCTCCACGGACACCCCCTCCTCACCTCTCAGCTGACACGGGTATGAAAGTTCCTCTCCTCTCTCATCCCTCTTTCTGCTTTTGTCTGGAATACTCAGTATTAATGTTAAAACCTAGGTGATTCACATTTTACGTTTGAGATCTGTCAGATGACACTTGTCGCTATATAACAACAGATATATATGTTGCTCTCCCCTCTCCAGGTCTTCCCCCCACCCCCCACCCAGCAGAGCTCTCTCCTTACTACCCTCTCTCTCCTGGAGGCATGGAACACATGACACACCCGCTGAGCTGGCTGTGAGTCACACACACGCCCATTCAAACTCTCATGATGAATACAATAATGGTTTAGTTTATTTTGCCAACAATTTTTAGCACAACATATGCTATTACAAAAGTGCCACTGTTTCCCCTCCCTCGTTTTCTGTCTCCAGGCAGGGCCAGTCCATGTACGGTATTCCAGTGGGGGGGTTTAGACCATCCTACCCTGCAGCTCTCGCCTTGAACTCTTCCATGTCCAGGTACAGCTCACCTAATCACTCACACACATCCACCTATCACTCCTCTGGAGACTACATACTGCGATGACTGGACTTCTGTAAAGATTGCAAACATGTCATTTAATTGTTATTTATGTTTGTGGTATGGTGTGTGTTTGACAGCTTTGTGTCCAGTCGTTTCTCACCCCACATGGTCCCGCCTCCCCAGACGTCAGTCCCCCACCCTGCCATCGTTTCCACGGCGATCAAACAGGAACCGAGAGACAGCAACCAGCATGGGTACGCACACACACAGCTCTTTAAACCACACACCTTTCTCACACCCCCGTTGCTGACTCCGTAACTCTGTGCTGTGGTGTGTGTAGGAGGTGTGCTCTGTCTATGGGGGACAGAGAGGAGGAGAAGAAGCCTCACGTGAAGAAGCCTCTGAATGCCTTTATGCTGTACATGAAGGAGCAGAGACCCAAGGTGGTGGCTGAGTGCACCCTGAAGGAGAGCGCTGCCATCAACCAGATTCTGGGACGCAGGGTGAGTGGCAGTGTGTGTGTATGCGTGCTCACACACGGTCACTGTTTGTACGATGTGTGCGTTCATGCTGAACGTTGTGGTCAATGACCTATGCTCCAGAAGGGAGTGTGTGTGTTAACCCTGTGTGTCTGTGCGTCTGTCTACAGTGGCACACTCTGTCTCGTGAGGAGCAGTCTAAGTACTATGATATGGCCCGCAAGGAGAGACAGCTACACTCCCAACTCTACCCTGGATGGTCAGCTAGAGACAACTACGTAAGTAGTAATTATTTAGCAGTGATTTGATTGGTTGCTGTGTGGTGGAGGATGTGATGTGATTGTGTGTGTGCAGGGGAAGAGGAAGAAAAGGAAGAGAGATGGCAGGCCAGAGACTGCTCCAGAGGGACAGATGACACACCCCCAGTCAGCTGCTCCAGAGGGTAAGAACCACCTAATACATTCAAGATCAGAGCAATATGAAGACGTGAGAAGTGACCTACTCTGTTCTACTTAATGACATAACTGGGAAGTAACAGCAAGACTGATCAGTGTGTTTTTATTTTGTCTCTAGAGCACTTCTCCGCGCAGCTCAAGAAGTCGTGTGTGTCGTATGGAACTCAGGAGAGACCCAGTGTGTCTCACACACACCTGACACACACACACCTGTCCCAGGCTAGTCCCGCCTCCTCTCTGGACTCTCCAGCCACGCCCACCACTGCTCTGGCCTCCCCTGCTGCTCCCGCACCCACACACACCGAACACACACACTCACACTCCGAGCACACACATCCTGAGCAGGTCCAGCCCCTCTCCCTCACCACCAAACCCCCTCGTCTGCAGTCACACAGGGACACACACGGTCAGGCTTACACCCACATCCAGTCTCACACACATTCGCATGTATTAACTCACACACACCTCCCCCTGCCCCCTACCCCCAATACCTCTTCATCCCCCTACTCTCATCCCCCATTTTCTCTCCACATGAGCTCATCCAGCAAACAGACTCCACCACTTCTGTCTCGACCAATACCCTTTGCCTCTGGCTTAGCTCCTCCCACCTCTATCCACCAATCAACAATGAGCTCCCATCATGCCATGCTCCAGTCCCAGCCACTCTCCCTCGTCACTAGGAATAATAGTTAAAACCCAAAAACGCTAACCACAGATCTATGATCAGATTCCTCTAAGGCCAGCCGTAATCTTAAGCATTACACTACCCCTAACCACAGATACCTCTAAACCCTGTCTAATCATGGGTGGGATGAAAAAATATATGACCCCCTATCAGTGTGTAGGAGAGTCCACTCTACTATGTGGGCAGGGGTGAACAACTCCTTGAGGGCTACATGATGCTCCAGCCTAGCAACACACACAATTGAAATAGTGTTTGAATAGAGGTTTAAATGAAGATCATTATTAATTGATTAGCAGAATCATGTTAGTGATTGGGGGGGGGGGGCCTGCAACACCCCCTGTTTGTTGCCTTAGGATTAGGGTCAATTTCTTCCTACATTTTTAATTGCTTTTTTTGTCTGTAAATAAACATTTTTTTAACCTTTTATAGATATTAGACCAGGTTTTATATTAGTATGGAAAGGAAACAATTATTGGTCAATATTTGACCACACCTCTTAACTTCATGTAACTACATTTTTTTGTGAAATGGTATTGCAACATCTTACCTTTTTTTGTATTAATTTGTCCAATTTGCTACTTGTATAAAATACAAAAAAGGAAAGGTACATTTTTAAAGAAAAATAGATCAAAGTATGTTTGTCTTTGTGGTAGTAATGTGTGTAGATCTGTTTTCCCTCCCTCCCCTATTCTGTTATAACCCCCGTATGACTTGAGTCTTGATAATAAACATCTACTTATTTCTGAAACGTGTCTGTTCCTGCGTTGTCTTTGCCTTTGGTAGCATAGTCTTTCTAATAAACACACTGCATCTTCAATGGATCTCATCATCGAAGGTAGGTGTTTCCTATGAACCTCAATGTTTGACCAGCACAAATAAAATGCGTGCTTAGTCCCCTCCTGTTCACCCATGACTGAGTGGCCAAGCACGACTCCAACACCAAGTTTGCTGCTGATAACGGTGGTAGGCCTGATCACCGACAACGATGAGACGACCTATAGGGAGGAGGTCAGAGACACCAGGATAACAGTCTCCCAATGTGAGCTGTAGTGGAGCGGCTTGAGAGTTTCAAGTTCCTTGGTGTCCACATCACCAACAAACTATCATGATCCAAATACACCAAGTCAGTCGTGAAGAGGGTACGACTGCCATTTCCCCCTCAGGAGACTGAAAAGATTTGGCATGGGTCCCCAGATCCTTAAGTTCTACAGCTGCACCATTGAGAGCATCCTGACCGGGTTCCTCACTGCCTGGTAAGGAGCTACAGAGGGTAGTGTGTACAGCCCAAAACATCCCTTGGTCCAAGCTTCCTGACATCCAGGACCTATATGCTAGGCGTTGTCAGAGGAAGACCCAAAAAATTGTCAGAATCCAGTCACCCAAGTAATGCTGTTCTCTCTGCTACCCCATGGCAAGCGGTACCGGAGTGCCAAGTCTAGGTCCCAAAAGGGTCCTTAACAGCTTCTACCCCAAATCAATAAGACTGCTGAACAATTAATCAAATGGACACCTAGACTATTTACATTGACACCTATGCCCCCTTTGTTTTTACACTGCTGCTACTCACTGTTTATTTTATATGCATAGTCACTTTACCGCTACCTAAATGTACAAATGACTTCGACTAACCTGTACCCCCCACATTGACTCGGTACCGGTACCCCCTGTATATAGCCTCGTTATTGTTATTTATTTTGTAAAAGTTTTTTTACTTTATTTAGTAAATATTTTCTTAACCAGCAATGCAGTTGAAGAAATGAAGGGCTTGTAAGGTCTACACCATTTGTTTTTGGCGCATGTGACTTTGGATTTGAGATGTAGATATGATCTGTTCAAGAACAAGTTTCCTCAACTCAACCTTTATTACTACAATAAAGTGCACAGTCACTGATCTAATCGTCTTACAATTGGAGCAAGGCTGAACTTGGGTATTTGGAACGCAGACGTCGTGTGTGTCTGTACCACCCCAGGGTAAACTCGGAGCAGGTAGTCTAGGGGTTAAGAGCAAGTAACTGAACTTACCTGGTTCGAATCCCTGACCAGGTAAAAAAAAAAATATGTTGATGTGCCCTTGAGCAAGGCACTTAACCCTAACTGCTCCTGTAAGTCCTGGATAAGATGTAAATGCATAGGTGTATAGTATCAGTTGCTCTACTAACTTTAATCAGCTGGTTGAAGGAACTCCCAGGTTAATGATTAAACATGTAACTCTTATGGTCATGACCTCAGAGTTCCTCAGCAGAGAGTCCGTCTTACTGTAAATGAGTCTTGAAAGCGGAAAGTGATAGTGCTGAGGAGTACATTTGTATCAGTAATGAATCAGATGTGTGTGGTAGGTGTTCATGAGGTGGTTTATCAGTGTGCTTTGTTTGCGGTAGGTAATTATGTGCCAGAGTGTATCAGGTGACAGGCGTTCATGTTATGTGTTCTTCTTTCCCTGTCTTGTCTGTCTGGGGAAAGGCCTATAGTCCTTCTCACAGCTCAGTATGTGGGTTCAAAGAGTAAGGACGCATTCCAGCAATCTTTTTACTTTTCCTGTTGGAAAAACAATATCCCACCTATACAGTAATATACACACACTTAAGGGTTACACAAGTTCAAACTCAGTCAGCCATTCAAGGAGTTGGTCTGATGGACTTCCCCATGCATGCAGGAACAAGAGTTGAGAAATAGAGAACCCCACTTGTGCCATGTCATGAGGATACCTGGGCCACTTATTGAGATGTTCCTTTTAAGTAAATGAGGTGAGAAGGAGACTGTAGTGTGACTTTAATCTTTTAGTCTACCTGGACTGGTGTTTCTCCTTCTACAGCAGAGGTACTCAAATCTGAGCCTGCTGGTGCACTGGTCTGGCGTAAAGCTGTCTTCTTCTACTTACTCTCCGTCTCACTGTACCAGTCAGAGCGCTACAACTTAGGAATACAGTCATGTCAGTTAAAATACTAAAAACACCTTGAACATTAAATGTATCAAATCAATTAATGAAAAAAATATATTGTCACACACAAAGTCATTTTTAACACACAACATTGAGCATTCAGCATGCGTGTTCAACTTACATTTAATGGTTTCAAATAAAAGCATAGAAGCAGAAGCTTAGCCTTTTAGGTTGCCATTTGAATGAAAGAAATAGACTCAAATAACATAGTATACCGTTCGTTATCTAGAATATTTGAAGATGCGTCAGTTGTCTGTAAAGGAAGACGCCATAATCATCTACTCTGTGGTGAAACCACCAACAGCTCCAGATCTGTTCCTTTATCCACATATCTTTACAATGTTCTGTTTCTATTATGCACACGAACATGTACACAAGTAACAGAGTGGAAATTCTGTCCGAACCTTTGCACAAACTCACAACCCTCTGGCTAACAACACATTGAAAATCATCCGTACTAATGTAGCTGACAGAGAAAGTCTACCCTGTCAATCTGTGAGCGACAAGTGTCTTTAGTTCTCACAAAGACTTCGGGTTTAGCTTATAGATGGTTTGCGAGATCTGTTGTACTCTGGGTTGACCAATGTCGTTGCAGAAAGCCCATTGGCCCCGCCCTCGGGCTCGGCGAATGGGAACACCTCTCTGGTCAGTCGCGATACGAAGCAAGGCATTTCCTTCTTCCCCGCCAGCAGACGACCTTTGGCCTGGAAGCCAAAGGCTACACGGTGGGAGAGGCGTGTCAGTAGGCGTGTCAGCTCCAAGGCTCTGCCCCCTTCCTCCTCCAATAGGATGCAGAGTGTCTGGAGGAAGACAGCCCCCAGAGGGTGCATGAAGGCCCCGTAACCTGGTGTGGTGGCGTACATCACCGCTGTATCCATGGGGATGGACAGGTACTGAGACAGAGTGTCCTCAATGACATCACTTCCTGCTGAATCCGTCTCCACTGTCACCCCATCATCCAGCTCACCCCCACGACATGCCTAGGGAGAGAGAGAGAGATTATTACTAATTATGATTGTCATATCACTGACTGATTTGTTGTTGTGGATGTGGTGATTGATGATAATGGTACTGACCTGGATAAAGAACAGCTTGGTCTTTCCCTCCATGTGTGAGTTGTTGAAGCAGGAGAAGATGTGGGACAGTCTAACCGGCTTTCCGTCTGCCCCAAACACACAGCCCTCCTCCCCGTGAGACGACAGCACTGCCAGGAAACACTCCTTCACTGGCCGCTCACTCTCTGCAATCAATCAATGCATCAATCAATCAATTAATGACATTTTATTAATTTATAAATGTTTTGTCAGAAAGTGCTTTACCCACTAAGAGCTAACAGCAGCACAGTGGCAAGGAAACAGTCCCTAAAAGGAAGAAACCTTTAGAAGAATCAGACTATGGGTCGGCCCATCCCTCTCTGGCTGTACTGGTTAGAAGAAGAAACATTAATCAAACATTATCTCCCCTGTTGGGTCATGTGATGATGGTGGTATGCGATTCCTCAGAACAGTTTGCTTTAGTGAAAGATTAGCTTATCCATCTGTCATCCTGTCTGCAGGTCACAGCACGGTGTGTGCATATGTCCGCAGGTGTTTGCACAGTAGTTATTAAACAGGTGTGTATAGGACTGTGTCATCCTTTATTACTAGGACATTCTGTCTCGTGAGTGTACGTGTGTGTGTTTGTGTGTGTCATCATTTCATTCTGTCTGCACGCCATACATACAGTATTTCAAATCTCCTATGATTACTACTGTAAGTAACTGTAAATAACAATGAATGGCAAAGAATCTTTCCTCTGCCTCCCCCTGAAAGGGACAAGACAGGTTAAAGAAGGATTTTTAAGCCTTGAGACAATTGAGACATGGTTTGTGTGTGTGCCATTCAGAGGGTGAATGGGCAAGACAAGAGATACGATCTGTTAGGAAGGTGTCCTTAATGGTTTGTTTTGTACACTCTGTTTATGTGTGTGTATACACTGAGTGTACCAAACATTAAGAACACCTTCCTAATATTGCGGTGTGCTCCCCCTTTTGCCCTCAGAAGAGCATCAATTCGTCAGGGAATGGACTCCACAGGGACGCAGGCCCATGTAGACTCCAATTCTTCCCACAGTTTGGTCAAGGTGGGGTCTGGCACCTACAACCATATCCTGTTCAAAAGCACGTAAATCTTTTATCTTGCCATTTCACTGTCTGAATGGTACATATATACAATCCATGTCTCAGGGCTTAAAATTCCTTCCTAACCTGTCTCCCGTTCATCTACAATGATTGAAGTTGATTTAACTAGGGACATCAATAAGGGATCATAGCTTTCACCTGGATTCACCTGATCAGTCTGTCATGGAAAGAGCAGGTGTCCTTAATGTTTTGTACACTCAGTGTAGGTTTTCAATTGTTTTGTATTCAGGGCTGCAGTGGACTCTGTGACCGTCCCCTAATTGCTAACATTACGTAATAACGCTGATATGTTTGATAAAATGGATAAAACCAGGATATAAAGTATTTGTTACTGTTTTAGAGCTGATGTAGAGCAGGGGTGTGTGTGTATAAGGTATGTGTGTCTGTGTGTGTTACCTGTCTTGAAGAGTGTGTACATCTCATGAGAGGTGAGGTCAGTGTGTATGTCCACTCTGTATCCCAGTCTGGTCAGGGTACGGTGGAGCCTTTTGGCGTCTTTCTCCGCCCCTGGCCTCCTGCACAGTGGTACACGGTGGTGAAAGTTCGACACTGCGACCAGGACAGCGCGGTTACACTCCTCATCGCCAGCCTTTGTCTGTCTCCACAGCGGCATTTCCAAAAATATAGAGACCATTGGTCCCGTTGGTCGCTGCAGTCTGGTTCCTCAAGGTTTCTACCAATCCCGTTGGAGTCTCAACCTATCCCTTGCTTCTGTCGTCTCTGCTTGCTCTCTGGGGGTTTAGGTCAGATTCACTGTCTCTGACAAATGTACTAGTATATTGTGCACAAAGTCCAATGTGATAGAAAGAGTGTAGCTCAGAGTGCCAAATTGACTGACTTCTCTCTTGGGGCAAGGTTCAACAGGTAAGAGCCACCTGAATACACCACCAGCAGGTATATATCCACCTAAGCTGTGTCTCAGCTTCTTTAGAATGTCAGTTTAAAGTCTGTGTGTTTATGAGTCAGGTTCAGGTGTGTATGTATTTATACTGCAGCTGAACACTGTTCCAACTTGCAGACAGATGGGCTACCGCCAATAGCCCTGCCCTTTACACTAACACACCTGGAAGGCCAGAAGTGGAATATCAGGATCACATGCTGTTGCGTCACAGTATTACCTAACTCTGCTCTTTCTGTTTTTCCCTCATTTCCTCCTACATTCATCTACTATGTTCTTTTCTGTCTGCTGGGAAAGCCATCTCAGTGAAACCCGTGTTATCTCATCTCTGGACTTAACCATATTTCACAACCTATACTATAGCAATGGATAACCAGCTCATCTCATTTGCAAAGGGCTTGCTGGGCAGACTGTCATCAATAGCTTCACTTTCACAAAGACTCAAAGTCACATTGTATAAATAGGAGTAAGTGGTTCTGAATAATCACATTACTCAGGGATTGCCAATTTCAGAAAATGTAACCAGCTATATTCACCTACATAACCAGAAAGAACTGACTACTGGAATGTTTTGCTTTTTAGTTGATGTTAGGGATGGTCGTGAGTACACGAGGAATCAATTCAAGGTTTGTATTTGATTAATAATAATCAAATGCAAGAACTTAAAATGTTCACTGAACAAAAATGTAAGCGCAACATTTAAAGTCTTGGTCCCAAGTTGTAGTTTGAACTGTACATTTACTAATGGCAGTACATTAAATGTACTCGTGGCACTACTCACAGTTCCAGTATGGTTCATGTCAACAGAGTTACCCATTTTGGGATTTTGGGATTGCAGTTTCTTCAGCTCATTCTCTAGGAACGTTATCTTTTCCTTGTTCTCGCTCACAATTTTGTGAAGCTGACTCACAGTCTCTGACAAATGATCGATCTTCTATGATGTTTTGTTGGTAGCCCGCCCTATGATGGACACTATGGAGAATGTGGAGTGTTGTTTAGTAGACAGGGACTGGATTGCAGAGAAAAGTTCACTTCACTTTTTCCACCGGTGGTTTTTAATTGGAGTCTGAGGTAAAGAGGTTGCAAGGATTTCATGTTGTTCTTTCTCTTGCTTGAGCTTGCGTCATCGTGTGTATCCATGCTGTTCTGACTCTCCTCGTAGCTAGCTAGCATGCCTGCCGTCTTCTGTGAGGCTTGGATATTCCGTCATCTGTTGTCTTTCTGTTGTGTTCTTCCCATTCAACTTGACAAAAACTAACTCTAAACTTGCCCTATGTCACTAAAACAAGTTATAGTTAGTTTCTTTCAACATTGATAGCCAATATTAGACTGTAAACCACCTAACCCTCAATTTTGCTTTGATAAGCGAGAAAACACTCCCTCTCACAGCGACGCCATCTTGACTCCGCACAGGTTAAGTAATAATAACCCCCTCGTCCTACAAGACGATCGGTTGAGTGACGCCATCTGACGTAAGACAATGCCAGATCCCTATACTCCCTGTGCCCAATGATGGTATGTTTATCACCCAGATCCCTATGCTTGCTATGCCCAAACATGGTATGTTTATCACCCAGATCCCTATGCTTACTATGCCCAAACATGGTATGTTTATCACCCAGATCCCTATGCTTACTATGCCCAAACATGGTATGTTTATCACCCAGATCCCTATGCTTACTATGCCCAAACATGGTATGTTTATCACCCAGATCCCTATGCTTACTATGCCCAAACATGGTATGTTTATCTTTTTTTTAAAGTTTTATTTAACCAGGCAAGTCAAATTATTTTTTACAATGACAGCGGGTTAACTGCCTTGTCCAGGGGCAGAATGACAGATTTTTACCTTGTCAGCTCAGGGACTCGATCTAGCAACCTTTCATTTACTGGCCCAACACTCTAACCGCTTGGCTACCTGTCACCCCTTATCACCTAGATCCTTATATTCACTATGCCCAAACATGGGTATGTTTATCACCCAGATCCCTATACTCACTATGCCCAAACATGGTATGTTTTTCACCCAGATCCCTATACTTACTATGCCCAAACATGGTATGTTTATAGGATTTATAGGACTAGCTGAACGTGTCTGGCAAATCGATTCTCTCAAGTGATGTTCAGACTCTAATAAAGAATAGGCAAATATGAATAATAACACTATACTTCTTACTGGCTGTTTCTCAGGTTATGATAGGAGGCCACAAATGTGGCTGCTAAAACACAGCATTTTGTTCTTTCACTAAATTGTTTATTAGTTGGGATGAGATTTTTTATGTAGCAATTCCATGGTACAGGGTGTATGCGTTGATATATAAAACGACTCAAGATTCAATACTTCTGTCACGCCCTGACCATATAGAGCCTTTTTATTCTCTATTTTGATTAGGTCGGGGTGTGACTAGGGTGGGTATTCTAGGTTGTTTAGTTTTATGTTGGCCTGGTATGGTTCCCAATCAGAGGCAGCTGTTTTTCGTTGTCTCTGATTGGGGATCATATTTAGGCAGCCATTTCCCCACTCTGTTTTGTGGGATCTTATTTTTGTGTTGTTGCCTGTGAGCACTCCAGAACGTCAAGTTTAGTTTATTCTTTGTTGTTTTGTTGTGCGGTTCACTTCAATTAAAAGATGTCGAACTGATTTCCTTTGGTCTGAATGTGATTACGACGATCGTGACAGAAGATCCCACCACAACAGGACCAAGCAGCGTGCCCAGGAGGGAGGGTATCCTGGACTTGGGAGGAGATATTGGATGGGAGGGATCCTGGACTTGTGAGGAAATAAAGGTAATGAGAGATACCGGAGAGAGGTTTTGTCAAGGAGTATGCTGCAGCGCAGGTTCTCTGAAGAGCGCCTTCTCAGCCCGGCACCATCTGTGCCAGCTCCACGCACCAAGCTTCTAGTGCGCCTCCACAGCCCAGTACGTCCTGTGCTAGCTCCCTGCACTCACTGTGCGGAGGTTGTCATCTGTTCGATACCAGTTGTGCCGGCTCCATGCACCAGGTCTCCAGTACGTCTCCTCAGTCCGGTGCGTCCTGTGCCTGCTCCTCGCACTTGCCCTGAAGTGTGTGTCACCAGTCCGGCACCACCTGTGCCGACTCCACACACTAGAGCTCCAGTGTGCCTTCCCAGTCCGGTACGTCCTGTGTCTCCTCCTCGCACTTGCCCTGAAGTGTGTGTCAACAGTTCGGTGCCACCTGTGCAGGCTCCACGCTCCAGAGCTTCCAGCGACGGTCCCCAGTCCGGAACCTCCTACGACGGTCCACAGTCTGGAACCTCCTACAAAGGTCCACGGTCCGGAACCTCCTGTGACAGTCCAGAAAGTCCCACTCCAAGGCCGGAGCCTTCCTCTGCGCCGGTGCCCAGTCCAGGCACGGCGTCCAGTCCAGCTCCAGGACTGGAGCCTTCCCCTGCGCCGGTGCCTAGTCCAGGCACGGCGTCCAGTCCAGCTCCAAGGCAGGAGCCTTCCTCTGCACCGATGTCCAGTCTAGACCCGGTGTCCAGTCCCGCTCCAAGGCCGGAGCCCTCCTCTGCGCCGGTGCCTAGTACAGGCACGGTGTCCAGTCCAGCTCCAAGGCTGGAGCCTTCCCCTGCGCCGGTGCCTAGTCCAGGCACGGCGTACAGGCACGGCGTCCAGTCCAGCTCCAAGGCAGGAGCCTTCCTCTGCACCGATGTCCAGTCTAGACCTGGTGTCCAGTCCCGCTCCATGGCAGGAGCCTTCCTCGGCTCCAAGGTTCAGTCCAGGCACAGTGTTCAGCCCGGGTCCAGGGCTCGATCCACGGGATGTTCTTCATCCTGCACCAGAGCTGCCGCCGATGCTGGCGGATCCTTGAGCGGAGTGGGTTCTTCGCTCCGCACCGGAGCCACCACCGACGCTAGATTCCCACCCGGACCCTCCCCTATAGAGTCAGGTTTTGTGGCCGGAGTCCGCAACTTTGGGGGGGGGGGGACTGTCACGCCCTGCCCATAGAGAGCCTTTTTATTCTCTATTTTGGTTAGGTCGGGGTGTGACTAGGGTGGGTGTTCTAGGTTGTTTAGTTTTCTGTTGGCCTGGTATGGTTCCCAATCAGAGGCAGCTGTTTTTCGTTGTCTCTGATTCGTGCTTTTCAGCTAAAATGATTGTACAGAATTGTTGCCACCAACAAGATGTTGAATATTTAGAGCATACAATCAACGCAGCTCTGCAGATTTTGTTGTGAGGATACAGAATCGTTAGACCATTTTTTTCTGGTATTGCCCTCAGGTAGCCTGTTTCTGGAATGGCTGAAAATGCATAACATTAATCTGAAATTGACCCTAGAAATAGTATTGTTGGGAGATCTGGAGTGACCAGGTCAGTCAATTACTAATATACTAAAACTCTTCGTAAGTGTTTATCTTCAACTTGCAATATGTGGAATCTATTCGATTAGATAGATTCAAATTGTATGTTTAAAATCACAGCACAGTTGAAAGATATGTGGTGCATAGAAATCCGAAGAGGGTGACTAGCAGAGATAAATGGGATGGGCTGAGGGAAGCTGAGGGTTGGGATGTGGAATTGGAGACAAGTGGGAGTGGAGTTGCTGGGTGGGGGTTAGAATGACGGTCAAAGATAAAAGTAAAAATGAAGTTAAAAGAAAAAGTAAGTTTGAATGACACTGAGGAGCAGTGATGTTACAGCTAATACCTGTTTTCCTGAGGCTGATGCCGCACAGGTGTTTGTACACATTCATATACACACACTCTCATGCATATACACACACTCTCATTCATATACACACACTCTCATTCATATACACACACTCTCATTCATATACACACACTCTCATTCATATACACACACTCTCATTCATATACACACACTCTCATTCATATACACACACTCTCATTCATATACACACACTCTCATGCATATACACACGCTCTCATGCATATACACACACTCTCATTCATATACACACACTGTCATGCATATACACACACTCTCATTCATATACACACACTCTCATGCATATACACACTCTCATGCATATACACACACTCTCATTCATATACACACACTCTCATGCATATACACACACTCTCATGCATATACACACACTCTCATTCATATACACACACTCTCATTCATATACACACACTCTCATGCATATACACACACACTCTCATCAAATCAAATCAAATCAAATTGATTTATATAGCCCTTCGTACATCAGCTGATATCTCAAAGTGCTGTACAGAAACCCAGCCTAAAACCCCAAACAGCAAGCAATGCAGGTGTAGAAGCACGGTGGCTAGGAAAAACTCCCTAGAAAGGCAAAAACCTAGGAAGAAACCTAGAGAGGAACCAGGCTATGTGGGGTGGCCAGTCCTCTTCTGGCTGTGCCGGGTGGAGATTATAACAGAACATGGCCAAGATGTTCAAATGTTCATAAATGACCAGCATGGTCGTATAATAATAAGGCAGAACAGTTGAAACTGGAGCAGCAGCACGGCCAGGTGGACTGGGGACAGCAAGGCAAGCAGTCATCATGTCAGGTAGTCCTGGGGCATGGTCCTAGGGCTCAGGTCCTCCGAGAGAGAGAAAAAAAGAGAGAATTAGAGAGAGCATATGTGGGGTGGCCAGTCCTCTTCTGGCTGTGCCGGGTGGAGATTATAACAGAACATGGCCAAGATGTTCAAATGTTCATAAATGATCAGCATGTTCGAATAATAAGAAGGCAGAACAGTTGAAACTGGAGCAGCAGCACGGCCAGGTGGACTGGGGACAGCAAGGAGTCATCATGTCAGGTAATCCTGGGGCATGGTCCTAGGGCTCAGTTCCTCCGAGAGAGAGAAGGAGAGAATTAGAGAACGCACACTTAGATTCACACAGGACACCGAATAGGACAGGAGAAGTACTCCAGATATAACAAACTGACCCTAGCCCCCCGACACATAAACTACTGCAGCATAAATACTGGAGGCTGAGACAGGAGGGGTCAGGAGACACTGTGGACCCATCCGAGGACACCCCCGGACAGGGCCAAACAGGAAGGATATAACCCCACCCACTTTGCCAAAGCACAGCCCCACACCACTAGAGGGATATCTTCAACCACCAACTTACCATCCTGAGACAGGGCCGAGTATAGCCCACAAAGATCTCCGCCATGGCACAACCCAAGGGGGGGCGCCAACCCAGACAGGATCACCACATCAGTGAATCAACCCACTCAGGTGACGCACCCCTTCCAGGGACGGCATGAGAGAGCCACAGTAAGCCAGTGACTCAGCCCCTGTAATAGGGTTAGAGGCAGAGAATCCCAGTGGAAAGAGGGGAACCGGCCAGGCAGAGACAGCAAGGGCGGTTCGTTGCTCCAGAGCCTTTCCGTTCACCTTCCCACTCCTGGGCCAGACTACACTCAATCATATGACCTACTGAAGAGATGAGTCTTCAGTAAAGACTTAAATGTTGAGACCGAGTTTGCGTCTCTGACATGGGTAGGCAGACCATTCCATAAAAATGGATCTCTATAGGAGAAAGCCCTGCCTCCAGCTGTTTGCTTAGAAATTCTAGGGACAATTAGGAGGCCTGCGTCTTGTGACCGTAGCGTACGTGTAGGTATGTACGGCAGGACCAAATCAGAGAGATAGGTAGGAGCAAGCCCTTGTAATGCTTTGTAGGTTAGCAGTAAAACCTTGAAATCAGCCCTTGCTTTGACAGGAAGCCAGTGTAGAGAGGCTAGCACTGGAGTAATATGATCACATTTTTTGGTTCTAGTCAGGATTCTAGCAGCCATATTTAGCACCAACTGAAGTTTATTTAGTGCGTTATCCGGGTAGCCGGAAAGTAGAGCATTGCAGTAGTCTAACCTAGAAGTGACAAAAGCATGTATTAATTTTTCTGCATCATTTTTGGACAGAAAGTTTCTGATTTTTGCAATGTTACGTAGATGGAAAAAAGCTGTCCTTGAAATGGTCTTGATATGTTCTTCAAAAGAGAGATCAGGGTCCAGAGTAATGCCGAGGTCCTTCACAGTTTTATTTGAGACGACTGTACAACCATTAAGATTAATTGTCAGATTCAACAGAAGATCTCTTTGTTTCTTGGGACCTAGAACAAGCATCTCTGTTTTGTCCGAGTTTAAAAGTAGAAAGTTTGCAGCCATCCACTTCCTTATGTCTGAAACACATGCTTCTAGCAAGGGCAATTTTGGGGCTTCACCATGTTTCATTGAAATGTACAGCTGTGTGTCATCCGCATAGCAGTGAAAGTTAACATAATGTTTTCGAATAACATCCCCAAGAGGTAAAATATATAGTGAAAACAATAGTGGTCCTAAATCGGAACCTTGAGGAACACCGAAATTTACAGTTGATTTGTCAGAGGACAAACCATTCACAGAGACAAACTGATATCTTTCCGACAGATAAGATCTAAACCAGGCCAGAACTTGTCCGTGTAGACCAATTTGGGTTTCCAATCTCTCCAAAAGAATGTGGTGATCGATGGTATCAAAAGCAGCACTAAGGTCTAGGAGCACGAGGACAGATGCAGAGCCTCGGTCCGATGCCATTAAAATGTCATTTACCGCCTTCACAAGTGCCGTCTCAGTGCTATGATGGGGTCTAAAACCAGACTGAAGCATTTCGTATACATTGTTTGTCTTCAGGAAGGCAGTAAGTTGCTGCGCAACAGCCTTTTCTAAAAATGTTGAGAGGAATGGAAGATTCGATATAGGCCGATAGTTTTTTATATTTTCTGATCAAGGTTTGGCTTTTTCAAGAGAGGCTTTATTACTGCCACTTTTAGTGAGTTTGGTACACATCCGGTGGATAGAGAGCCGTTTATTATGTTCAACATAGGAGGGCCAAGCACAGGAAGCAGCTCTTTCAGTAGTTTAGTTGGAATAGGGTCCAGTATGCAGCTTGAAGGTTTAGAGGCCATGATTATTTTCATCATTGTGTCAAGAGATATATTACTAAAACACTTGAGCGTCTCTCTTGATCCTAGGTCCTGGGAGAGTTGTGCAGACTCAGGACAACTGAGCTTTGAAGGAATACGCAGGTTTAAAGAGGAGTCCGTAATTTGCTTTCTAATAATCATAATCTTTTCCTCAAAGAAGTTCATGAATTTATCACTTCTAAAGTGAAAGTCATCCTCTCTTGGGGAATGCTGCTTTTTAGTTAGCTTTGCGACAGTATCAAAAAGGAATTTCGGATTGGTCTTATTTTCCTCAATTAAGTTAGAAAAATAGGATGATCGAGCAGCAGTAAGGGCTCTTCGGTACTGCACGGTACTGTCTTTCCAAGCTAGTCGGAAGACTTCCAGTTTGGTGTGGCGCCATTTCCGTTCCAATTTTCTGGAAGCTTGCTTCAGAGCTCGGGTATTTTCTGTGTACCAGGGAGCTAGTTTCTTATGAGAAATGTTTTTAGTTTTTAGGGGTGCAACTGCATCTAGGGTATTGCGCAAGGTTAAATTGAGTTCCTCAGTTAGGTGGTTAACTGATTTTTGTCCTCTGGCATCCTTGGGTAGACAGAGGGAATCTGGAAGGACATCAAGGAATCTTTGTGTAGTCTGTGAATTTATAGCACGACTTTTGATGTTCCTTGGTTGGGGTCTGAGCAGATTATTTGTTGCAATTGCAAACGTAATAAAATGGTGGTCCGATAGTCCAGGATTATGAGGAAAAACATTAAGATCCACAATATTTATTCCATGGGACAAAACTAGGTCCAGCGTATGACTGTGACAGTGAGTGGGTCCAGAGACATGTTGGACAAAACCCACTGAGTCGATGATGGCTCCGAAAGCCTTTTGGAGTGGGTCTGTGGACTTTTCCATGTGAATATTAAAGTCACCAAAGATTAGAATATTATCTGCTATGACTACAAGGTCCGATAGGAATTCAGGGAACTCAGTGAGGAACGCTGTATATGGCCCAGGAGGCCTGTAAACAGTAGCTATAAAAAGTGATTGAGTAGGCTGCATAGATTTCATGACTAGAAGCTCAAAAGATGAAAAAGTCATTTTTTTTTGTAAATTGAAATTTGCTATCGTAAATGTTAGCAACACCTCCGCCTTTGTGGGATGCACGGGGGATATGGTCACTAGTGTAGCCAGGAGGTGAGGCCTCATTTAACACAGTAAATTCATCAGGCTTAAGCCATGTTTCAGTCAGGCCAATCAAATCAAGATTATGATCAGTGATTAGTTCATTGACTATAATTGCCTTTGAAGTAAGGGATCTAACATTGAGTAGCCCTATTTTGAGATGTGAGGTATCATGATCTCTTTCAATACTGACAGGAATGGAGGTGGTCTTTATCCTAGTGAGATTGCTAAGGCGAACACCGCCATGTTTAGTTTTGCCCAACCCAGGTCGAGGCACAGACACGGTCTCAATGGTGATAGCTGAGCTGACTACACTGACTATGCTAGTGGCGACGCGGATCCTGTGTTCTGCCTTACAAACAGGACCACGGAGTGGATCCCATGCAGCGACCCAAAAAAACGACTCCGAAAAAGAGGGAAACGAGGCGGTCTTCTGGTCAGACTCCGGAGACGGGCACACCGTGCACCACTCCCTAGCATTCTTCTTGCCAATGTCCAGTCTCTTGACAACAAGGTGGATGAAATCCGAGCAAGGGTAGCATTCCAGAGGGACATCAGAGACTGTAACGTTCTTTGCTTCACGGAAACATGGCTCACTGGAGAGACGCTATCCGAAGCGGTGCAGCCAACGGGTTTCTCCACGCATCGCGCCGACAGAAACAAACATCTTTCTGGTAAGAAGAGGGGCGGGGGCGTATGCCTTATGGCTAACGTGACATGGTGTGATGAAAGAAACATACAGGAACTCAAATCCTTCTGTTCACCTGATTTATAATTCCTCACAATCAAATGTAGACCGCATTATCTACCAAGAGAATTCTCTTCGATTATAATCACAGCCGTATATATCCCCCCCCCAAGCAGACACATCGATGGCTCTGAACGAACTTTATTTAACTCTCTGCAAACTGGAAACGATTTATCCGGAGGCTGCATTCATTGTAGCTGGGGATTTTAACAAGGCTAATCTGAAAACAAGACTCCCTAAATTTTATCAGCATATCGATTGCGCAACCAGGGGTGGAAAGACCTTGGATCATTGTTACTCTAACTTCCGCGACGCATATAAGGCCCTGCCCCGCCCCCCTTTCGGAAAAGCTGACCACGACTCCATTTTGTTGATCCCTGCCTACAGACAGAAACTAAAACAAGAGGCTCCCACGCTGAGGTCTGTCCAACGCTGGTCCGACCAAGCTGACTCCACACTCCAAGACTGCTTCCATCACGTGGACTGGGACATGTTTCGTATTGCATCAGATAACAATATTGACGAATACGCTGATTCGGTGTGCGAGTTCATTAGAACGTGCGTTGAAGATGTCGTTCCCATAGCAACGATTAAAACATTCCCTAACCAGAAACCGTGGATTGATGGCAGCATTCGTGTGAAACTGAAAGCGCGAACCACTGCTTTTAATCAGGGCAAGGTGTCTGGTAACATGACCGAATACAAACAGTGCAGCTATTCCCTCCGCAAGGCTATCAAACAAGCTAAGCGTCAGTACAGAGACAAAGTAGAATCTCAATTCAACGGCTCAGACACAAGAGGCATGTGGCAGGGTCTACAGTCAATCACGGACTACAGGAAGAAATCCAGCCCAGTCACGGACCAGGATGTCTTGCTCCCAGGCAGACTAAATAACTTTTTTGCCCGCTTTGAGGACAATACAGTGCCACTGACACGGCCTGCAACGAAAACATGCGGTCTCTCCTTCACTGCAGCCGAGGTGAGCAAGACATTTAAACGTGTTAACCCTCGCAAGGCTGCAGGCCCAGACGGCATCCCCAGCCGCGCCCTCAGAGCATGCGCAGACCAGCTGGCCGGTGTGTTTACAGACATATTCAATCAATCCCTATACCAGTCTGCTGTTCCCACATGCTTCAAGAGGGCCACCATTGTTCCTGTTCCCAAGAAAGCTAAGGTAACTGAGCTAAACGACTACCGCCCCGTAGCACTCACATCCGTCATCATGAAGTGCTTTGAGAGACTAGTCAAGGACCATATCACCTCCACCCTACCTGACACCCTAGACCCACTCCAATTTGCTTACCGCCCAAATAGGTCCACAGACGATGCAATCTCAACCACACTGCACACTGCCCTAACCCATCTGGACAAGAGGAATACCTATGTGAGAATGCTGTTCATCGACTACAGCTCGGCATTCAACACCATAGTACCCTCCAAGCTCGTCATCAAGCTCGAGACCCTGGGTCTCGACCCCGCCCTGTGCAACTGGGTACTGGACTTCCTGACGGGCCGCCCCCAGGTGGTGAGGGTAGGCAACAACATCTCCTCCCCGCTGATCCTCAACACTGGGGCCCCACAAGGGTGCGTTCTGAGCCCTCTCCTGTACTCCCTGTTCACCCACGACTGCGTGGCCACGCACGCCTCCAACTCAATCATCAAGTTTGCGGACGACACAACAGTGGTAGGCTTGATTACCAACAACGACGAGACGGCCTACAGGGAGGAGGTGAGGGCCCTCGGAGTGTGGTGTCAGGAAAATAACCTCACACTCAACGTCAACAAAACTAAGGAGATGATTGTGGACTTCAGGAAACAGCAGAGGGAACACCCCCTATCCACATCGATGGAACAGTAGTGGAGAGGGTAGCAAGTTTTAAGTTCCTCGGCATACACATCACAGACAAACTGAATTGGTCCACTCACACAGACAGCATCGTGAAGAAGGCGCAGCAGCGCCTCTTCAACCTCAGGAGGCTGAAGAAATTCGTCTTGTCACCAAAAGCACTCACAAACTTCTACAGATGCACAATCGAGAGCATCCTGGCGGGCTGTATCACCGCCTGGTACGGCAACTGCTCCGCCTTCAACTGTAAGGCTCTCCAGAGGGTAGTGAGGTCTGCACAACGCATCACCGGGGGCAAACTACCTGCCCTCCAGGACACCTACACCACCCGATGTTACAGGAAGGCCATAAAGATCATCAAGGACATCAACCACCCGAGCCACTGCCTGTTCACCCCGCTATCATCCAGAAGGCGAGGTCAGTACAGGTGCATCAAAGCTGGGACCGAGAGACTGAAAAACAGCTTCTATCTCAAGGCCATCAGACTGTTAAACAGCCACCACTAACATTGAGTGGCTGCTGCCAACACACTGACAATGACACTGACTCAACTCCAGCCACTTTAATAATGGGAATTGATGGGAAATGATGTAAATATATCACTAGCCACTTTAAACAATGCTACCTTATATAATGTTACTTACCCTACATTATTCATCTCATATGCATACGTATATACTGTACTCTATATCATCGACTGCATCCTTATGTAATACATGTATCACTAGCCACTTTAACTATGCCACTTTGTTTACATACTCATCTCATATGTATATACTGTACTCGATATCATCTACTGTATCTTGCCTATGCTGCTCTGTACCATCACTCATTCATATATCCTTATGTACATATTCTTTATCCCCTTACACTGTGTATAAGACAGTAGTTTTGGAATTGTTAGTTAGATTACTTTTTGGTTATTACTGCATTGTCGGAACTAGAAGCACAAGCATTTCGCTACACTCGCATTAACATCTGCTAACCATGTGCATGTGACAAATACAATTTGATTTGATTTGATTTGATTTGATTTGGCAGACTCCGCTATGCTGGCAGGCTGGCTAACAGCCTGCTGCCTGGCCTGCACCCTATTTCATTGTGGAGCTAGAGGAGTTAGAGCCCTGTCTATGTTGGTAGATAAGATGAGAGCACCCCTCCAGCTAGGATGGAGTCCGTCACTCCTCAGCAGGTCAGGCGTGGTCCTGTTTGTGGGTGAGTCCCAGAAAGAGGGCCAATTATCTACAAATTCTATCTTTTGGGAGGGGCAGAAAACAGTTTTCAACCAGCGATTGAGTTGTGAGACTCTGCTGTAGAGCTCATCTCTCCCCCTAACTGGGAGAGGGCCAGAGACAATTACTCGATGCCGACATATCTTTCTAGCATCTTTCTACCTCTCATGCATATACACACACTCTCATGCATATACACACACTCTCATTCATATACACACACTCTCATTCATATACACACACTCTCATGCATATACACACACTCTCATGCATATACACACACTCTCATGCATATACACACACTCTCATGCATATACACACACTCTCATGCATATACACACACTCTCATGCATATACACACACTCTCATTCATATACACACACTCTCATTCATATACACACACTCTCATTCATATACACACACTCTCATTCAAATGCACACACTCTCATTCATATACACACACTCTCATTCATATACACACACTCTCATTCAAATGCACACACGAGCAAATACATGGACACACACACATACTCACATGTAAATAGTGTCATACATGCATTCAAAAACATACAGTCTTTAGTTTTTTTGCATTGTTGTTTTCTGTTTCCCTTTTTTCTTCTCTTTTCTTCATTTTTATGGTTGTTTGTGTGTGTGTGGGGGAGGGGTCTCAGATTGTTGAGGAGCAGCTCTTGGGGGAACTGTGGAGGGAATCTTGTAGGGCTGGTGGCCTGGGGGTTGGGAGCTTGGGCCAGTGGCTGATAGGTCACAGATTCGGGTCCCCATTTTTGACCTTGTATGAGATCTTTCAACGTGCTCTTGAGCAGGGTGTTGACCCTGGTTGCTTCTGTGGGTCTCTCTGGATGGGAGTCTGTTAGATGACTAATGTGATGTAGATGTTTTGTGGATTCAGTGCAAATAGATTGTATGTTTCAAATATGAAATTAAAAATCTAAAAAAAATATTTTTTAAAAGTTTGTCTTCATCATTTAGGTTGTCTAATTCTTCGTATTGTTTTATAATTTGGGGGAAGAATGTATTTCTTATGTCAGAATATCTGTCACAGTATATCTCTTCCTGGGGGTAGAATGAGCACAGCCTGTCCTCTCTGGTCAGCCAGGTTTGCCTGTGATGACCATTCTCTATGGCTAGGTTGTGATCACTGAGTTTGTTACAGTTTTTTTGGATTGCTTACACACTAAAATTAAAAGTAGTACACTATTAGCAAAACCTTACACTCAAGAAGCAAAACATCAGCCCATATTTGCACAACTATAAGCACATTGTCAACCTCACACTTGTTGCAAAACTCTACACACAGTGATTTGCAAAACACTAAACACACTTAACATACATTACACACAAAAATCTATCATGAAGTCACATCCTTGCAATACCAAAGCACTGACTGTCAGATTTCCACACCCTCCAACCTATTGGTTCAACACAGTCATCAGGTGTGCAAACACTCGTTTGCTTAATTGTAGACACACCAATCAGGTGTATTAGCACTATAAAAAGCAGCAGGTGAGTTCATCGGCCTTCAAGCACAATGGAAAGAGTCAGAGAAAGAGGACAAGGAGGACGAGGAGGACGAGAAGGACGAGGAGGACGAGAAGGACGAGGAGGACGAGGAGGACGAGGAGAACAAGGAGGACGAGGAGGAGGAAGAGAAAGACAAGAAGGTGCTCAAAGAGGACCGAATCTGACAAATGAGATCCGCGCAACACTGGTTGACCACGTTGTCAACCACGGTCTGACGCTGAGGGAGGCTGGACTGCGAGTACAGCCAAATCTAAGCCGATATACAGTGGCAAGTGTGATGAGAACATTTAGACTGGAAAATAGGTATTGTAAAAATATCCTCATATCAAAAACATCTGCACGGTTTCAGTAACTGCTTACAGTACTGTATTCTATGCACTGTATTCTATGCACTATCAGCACTTCTGTTACCTTTTCCTGGGAAATTACTGTACTATTGTATACTGTTTTTTTCTACATAGGATTGAGGGTCAGGGACGACAAGGGGGAAGGCCTCCTATGTTCACAGAACAGCAAGAGAGGGAGATAGTAAACATGGTTTTGGCCAACAATGCTATAACACTCAAGCAGCTCCAAGCTAACATTGTCAATAACCACGCCATTTTCAACGATATCCATCAGGTCTCAACATCAACACTGCCACGCATCCTAAAAAAACATATTCAAATGAAGCAAATTTATCGAGTGCCTTTTGAGCGCAATTCCGAAAGGGTGAAACAACTGCGGCATGATTATGCAGAGGTATGTATTCACTTTAGCAGTGTGATCTTGCATACTGTCTCACAATCTTTTACTGTACTATAATATGTATACTAGATCTACACTGAACTACACAATTTTGCCTGACATTGTTTTTCAGAGTTTTACGAATGGATGGAGAGGAGATCCAGCATGAGTTCATTTACGTAGATGAGGCTGGGTTCAACCTGACGAGAACACGAAGGAGGGGAAGAAACATAATTGGCCACAGGGCTATAGTCAATGTCCCAGGGCAACGTGGGGGTAATATAACACTCTGTGCAGCCATTACACAGAATGGGGTCCTCCACCGCCATGCCCATATGGGCCCTTACAACACAGCACTCATACTTACATTCTTGGACCAATTGCACAACATAACAGCAGCAAATCAAATCGATCATATGCAATACATTGTTGTCTGGGACAATGTGTCTTTCCACCGCTCTGGTCTGGTTCAGATCTGGTTTCAGCAACATCCACATTTCACCGTCCTATATCTTCCACCATACTCTCCATTCCTCAACCCTATAGAAGAGTTTTTCTCGGGATGGCGGTGGAAGGTATATGATCTCCGTCTCCAGGCTGAGGTACCCCTCATCCAAGCCATGGAGGAGGCCTGTGACCAGATGGAGGTAGCAGCAATGCAAGGATGGATTTGTCATTCAAGACGTTTCTTTCCAAGGTGTCTTGCTAATGACAACATTGCCTGCGATGTTGATGAAATTCTCTGGCCAGATCCAGCTAGGCGAAGAGACAATGTCTGGTTATTTTTATTTTTTAATCTTACAATACGTAAAGTGACGTTTGGTTACAGTATTATGAATCTCCATCGTGAACATTTTGGGCGTGTTGAGAAATAAATGAGTTTCTTCAGTCTGCAACATTGGTCTTGTGTAGTGTTTGGTGAATTGTCATTATATTTGTACTTTGTTGATAGTAGCCTACTCTAATCACAGGGAAGTTGAAGTGCTAAAAGTGTTTTAGGTTTATCTCAGCAGAGTAACTCGTGCAAACAGAGCATAGTAATGTGAAACGTGTGTGTTTCATATGGTAACAAAGTGTGGTTTTTAAAAAGAAGTGTATAGTTTTTACAAGTGTTTAATTTTGCAAAGGATCTGTAGTGTTTTGCTAATTGGGTGTGTGGTTGTGCTAATTGTGTGTAGTGTTTTGAAAACATGGGCCCTGTTTTGAAAATCGTGCTTAAGCAATCAAAAAAAACTGTAATAGTGTTTTCCTCATTTTTCTATCAGTTACAGTGGTCAGTCTGCCACCATGTACTGTCTGTTTAGAGACAAATAGTATTGAAGTTTACTTAGATTTTTTGTGATTTCCTTCCAATGGGTGATATATTTTGATTTGTGATAATTTGGTTGTCCTTAGGCTTTGTTGGGTTGGTAGTGGTTAGTGAATTGAGCCACATGACCAGCTGGTTGAGGGGTGTCATGATCGTTGGTTGAATTAATGGACCAAGGCGCAGCGTGCATAGAGTTCCACATGTTAATTAGATGAAACTCACAGAAAACAATAAACCGCAAAACGAAACATGAAACTAATGTAGTGCTCGCAGGCACCTAGACATAGACAAGATCCCACAAAAACCCAGTGGGGAAAAGGCTGCCTAAATAAGATCCCCAACGATAGAGAGCTGGCTCTGATTGAGAACCATACCAGGCCAACATAGAAATTTTAAAACTAGACTACCCACCCTAGTCACACCCCGACCTAACCAAAATGGAGAATAAAAAGGATCTCTAAGGTCAGGGCGTGACAAGGGGACTCTTCTCTATGGTCACCTCTTGGCAGTTAAGGACTTGGTAATGGTTGGATTGGGGGTCACTTGTTTTTAAATTATTATAACATTTGGTGGCTCTTTTTTAGATATTAATCAGAAGATTAGGGTGTGTAGGATATATATGTGATCTTATGTTCGATAATTTGGTAGGAATCCAATTTGACTTTTGCTCAGGACATTGTGTTCACTGAGAAAGTGCAGTAATCTGCTGTTCTTGATGGCCAGAATATTTCTTCTCTCTAGATCTATCCTCCCATCAACATTCTGCCATCTCTCTCTCGTCTGATGAAGTCAGCCATCGGAGAAGGGATGAAACGCAAAGACCACTTGGATGTCTCCAACCAGCTGGCACACACGCACACAAACGCACACACCCGCACAAATACGCACACACACACACACACACATACACACACACTGCTCAACAACGTTCAGCACTTCTGCTAGGAAAATCTGTGATCGTGTACGTGTGTTTGTATATATAGTTTGTGTGTTATGTGATAGGTAAGGATGTGCAGGCGATGAAGGCTGTGGTGGGAGAGGAGGCTCTCACGCCTGATGATCTGCTCTACCTGGAGTTCCTACAGAAGCTTGAAAAGAACTTCATCGCCCAGGGTACACTGGTGTGTAGGGGAGGAGGGTGGGGCTGTGTGTGTGTTTTTATAACATCTCATTTCATTCTCTCTGTTCTAGGAGCCTATGAGAACAGGACTGTGTTTGAGACGCTGGACATCAGCTGGCAGCTGATGAGAATCTTCCCCAAAGAGATGCTGAAGAGAATCCCTCAGAGCATCCTGGCAGAGCTCTACCCCCGCTTGAAGTAATGATGATAACATAGAGAGGCACAGTGACTTACACACCACTCAAGCCCTTCCCTCTTGTCTCTCTCTCTCTATATACAGTGCATTGCGAAAGTATTCGGCCCCCTTGAACTTTGCGACCTTTTGCCACATTTCAGGCTTCAAACATAAAGATATAAAACTGTATTTTTTTGTGAAGAATCAACAACAAGTGGGACACAATCATGAAGTGGAACGACATTTATTGGATATTTCAAACTTTTTTAACAAATCAAAAACTGAAAAATTGGGCGTGCAAAATTATTCAGCCCCTTTACTTTCAGTGCAGCAAACTCTCTCCAGAAGTTCAGTGAGGATCTCTGAATGATCCAATGTTGACCTAAATGACTAATGATGATAAATACAATCCACCTGTGTGTAATCAAGTCTCCGTATAAATGCACCTGCACTGTGATAGTCTCAGAGGTCCGTTAAAAGCGCAGAGAGCATCATGAAGAACAAGGAACACACCAGGCAGGTCCGAGATACTGTTGTGAAGAAGTTTAAAGCCGGATTTGGATACAAAAAGATTTCCCAAGCTTTAAACATCCCAAGGAGCACTGTGCAAGCGATAATATTGAAATGGAAGGAGTATCAGACCACTGCAAATCTACCAAGACCTGGCTGTCCCTCTAAACTTTCAGCTCATACAAGGAGAAGACTGATCAGAGATGCAGCCAAGAGGCCCATGATCACTCTGGATGAACTGCAGAGATCTACAGCTGAGACTCTGTCCATAGGACAACAATCAGTCGTATATTGCACAAATCTGGCCTTTATGGAAGAGTGGCAAGAAGAAAGCCATTTCTTAAAGATATCCATAAAAAGTGTTGTTTAAAGTTTGCCACAAGCCACCTGGGAGACACACCAAACATGTGGAAGAAGGTGCTCTGGTCAGATGAAACCAAAATTGAACTTTTTGGCAATAATGCAAAACGTTATGTTTGGCGTAAAAGCAACACAGCTCATCACCCTGAATACACCATCCCCACTGTCAAACATGGTGGTGGCAGCATCATGGTTTGGGCCTGCTTTTCTTCAGCAGGGACAGGGAAGATGGTTAAAATTGATGGGAAGATGGATGGAGCCAAATACAGGACCATTCTGGAAGAAAACCTGATGGAGTCTGCAAAAGACCTGAGACTGGGACGGAGATTTGTCTTCCAACAAGACAATGATCCAAAACATAAAGCAAAATCTACAATGGAATGGTTCAAAAATAAACATATCCAGGTGTTAGAATGGCCAAGTCAAAGTCCAGACCTGAATCCAATCGAGAATCTGTGGAAAGAACTGAAAACTGCTGTTCACAAATGCTCTCCATCCAACCTCACTGAGCTCGAGCTGTTTTGCAAGGAGGAATGGGAAAAAATGTCAGTCTCTCGATGTGCAAAACTGATAGAGACATACCCCAAGCGACTTACAGCTGTAATCGCAGCAAAAGGTGGCGCTACAAAGTATTAACTTAAGGGGGCTGAATAATTTTGCACGCCCAATTTTTCAGTTTTTGATTTGTTAAAAAAGTTTAAACTATCCAATAAATGTCGTTCCACTTCATGATTGTGTCCCACTTGTTGTTGATTCTTCACAAAAAAATACAGTTTTATATCTTTATGTTTGAAGCCTGAAATGTGGCAAAAGGTTGCAAAGTTCAAGGGGGCCGAATACTTTCGCAAGGCACTGTATATATATATATATATATATATATATATGGGTGTTTCTGTTCTAACATTGACATTTCTGTTCTGTCTGTATCGTAATGACTAGTACTGATACTGTCACTCCAGCAGACTACACTATGCTATGTTTCTGCACACACACAGACAACATCTTGCCCTCACCATTAAGCCTGTATGAACCAGAGAAGTAGGATAAGCACATGAGGGAGATGTTAGTTTCTAAGCCAGAGAGATTGTCTCTGACCAGCAGAGCCAAGTAGCCTGGTACTAGGACCTGGAGTTTTCCCTGGTTGGATCACATGGTTAGGAAAACCTCCTGGTCCTAGTTGTTGGATATACTGGATGGATGAATGGATAGATGAATTGATGGTCGGTGAATGGTGTGTCAGAAGTCAGAGGGATGGTGTGGTGTGTATTTAAGACGATATGTAGATGCACTGTAGATCAGTGATGATGCAGTGATGATGCATGTGCACTAAAACCAGACACGCAACTAAACAGATGCCTATTGTTATTCCTGCCTATTTAACTATATGTGCCATCTATATATTTCTCTATATTGTGTGTGATATTGTAGCTGCTCCTTCAACACGCACACTGTGGTTTAGTAATGACGATGTCTTGTTATTTACAGTGAAGACTCCCGGAGCAGATGGATATATTTCTGTTTGTTTCTCTATATTCTTTGGAATATATTTTGGTATATGTCTCCATTTCAGTATGATTGTTTAGTGTAGTTTCGGTCTAAATGCACACATGACTGCTCAGCTTTTTGGAATGTGTCTGTACAGTAAAGGAATAAACGCTGCTTGCCTTCTACTGTGGTTCCTGGCTCTTTATGCCATACAGATATTTTGTGTCTGAAAATGATTGAATCAATGGTTTTTCAATGGATGTCTTACATTGACGGATGATGGACAATGCGATGGAGGTGATTGTCTGACAAAAAAACACACATTCTCTATCCATTTACGTATACAACTCATCCGAAAGTACTCGTCACACAGTTACAGGCACAATCCTCTGTGACTGCAAAGAAGATGCAGTGCAGTATAAGGCCACAGGGTAGTGCTGCTGGTCTGTGTAATAACGGATGTGATGAACCTCTCCTCTCTCTTCAATCAGCACATCTACACCTAACAGGTAGACTGTCTGCAAGTCGTGACAACTGCACTCTACTGAACACGTGCTGAGAAACAAGCTGGTTTGATCTTTAATCCCACTGAGAACAGATAGGATAGGGGTTAATGTTGATATTTAGGAAGGTAGCGAGGAGAGAAGGGGGAGCGAGAGGAGATGTGTGTGTAGAGTGCTGTGTGTTTCATGGTGTCCTCATACACACAGACAGTTTGTTCTCTCTCTCTCTCTCTCTCTCTCCCTCTCTCTCTCTCTCTCTCTCTCTCTCTCTCTCTCTCTCTCTCTCTCTCTCTTTATCGGTCTCCCTCTCGCTTTCCTCCCTGCTCTGCCAGACTCACACCTTCACTGAACACCTCTCTGTGGGGCGGAAATGGGCTGTATCCTCCCTGGTGTGTCTGGGTGTGCATCTGTGTGTGTGTTTGTATGTGTGTGTGTGCGTGCGTGCATGTGTCCACGTAGGTACACGTGTGTAGGGGGTCAGTTGAGTCCTAGAGGGAGCTGAATCACTGCATGTAAATCAGCCATACCAGCTGAGAAGAAGAGACACACACACACACACACACACACACACACACACACACACACACACACACACACACACACACACACACACACACACACACACACACACACACACACACACACAAGGGTAAGTCTTGTCGTGGGGTGGCTTTTTTAGAGGGCATGTGTGTTTATCATTCCTCAAAGCCTGAGTGTGTCTGCCATGATGACACACACTGTCACATCTCATAGATCACAACACACACCCATCCACCCTCACACACACACATACAAATGACTGTGTGTGTGAGGAGTGTTGTTATGCGGGGTGTCACATGCTGAGATTCTCCTCCATTCTGTCACTCGTATCTTTTTATTAATCAGCCGTATGTGTTAGTGTTAGTGTGTGTGTGTGTGTCAATAAGTGTTTTTCAGGGTAGATCAACTCTTATGATTTTCCCACACACATAAAATTATTCATGAGCTGTCTGCATGTGATGAAAAAAAGATAACACACATAATTAAAGTAATGACGATAACATAGGGATACACACACACACCACTAAAATGGCAAAACGTGACAGAGCAGTAGAGTGTGAATGGTAATAGTCAGAGGACTATTATTATTATTATTATCTATTTAATCAATATTTAATTGAGTCAACCTTAACCCTTTTCACAGTCTCTATGGGCTTTTCACTGTATTGAAGGGGACACACAATGTGCAGCACAAGAATAGAGGAGCGAAGAAGAGGGTGGAGGAGAGGAAATGAGAGAAGACAGGAGGAGAGGAAATTTGAGGAGACCAGAGCGGAGGAGAGTTGATGAAAGAGGAGGCAAAAAAGGAGACGAGGGGAGACGAGAGGACAGGAGAGTGTTTTTCTGGGTTGTCAGTGTCTAGCATGGAGTGTGTGCGTGTGTTAGTGTCTGAGTGACCTGTGTTTGAACCGCAAGTGCTGAACGAGCAGTGTTCAAACCTCCAAAGGCACACACACACACACACACACACACACACACACACACACACACACACACACACACACACACACACACACACACACACACACACACACACGCACACATACGCACACACACACACACACACACACACACACACACACACACACACACACACACACACACACACACACACACACACACACACACACACACACACACACACACACACACACACACACATACATACACACACTCTAAGTAATGTATTATCTGTCCTGATTCCTTCAATTATGTAAATAGGAGTCGTCTTCTCCTTGGGGACAATAGTGGTGAATAAGGCCTTGTTAGGAGGGTAAATGACAAGAAATGAACAGATTGGAGAGGAAAGTGAGAGAGGGCGAGGTCACACATCTCCCTCACTGCATAACAAGTAGACCCTGAACAAAGAGAGTGAGAGTGTGTGTGTGTCAGTGTGAGTGTGAGAGAGAGAGAGAGGAGAGAGAGAAGAGAGAGAGAGAGAGAGAGAGAGAGAGAGAGAGAGAGAGAGAGAGAGAGAGAGAAAGAAAGAGAGAGAAGCGATGGAGGCAGCGAAAGTGTACAATGAAGTCTATATGGAAACATGCCCCTTACTTCAAGTTGTGTTTGTACCTTAACAATATTTAGTTATTTTCTCTCTATCACAATAATTCCAGGTATATTATTACCACTGTGACTTGACCAGAGTTTAATTTCTTCTGACACCTGCTCACAGCGCATGATTCTTGAATCATTTCTGACCTACCTTTCCACTTATTGCTCTTTAATTTTCCTCCATTCATGCTGTCTCTATCTGGTGACTCATCTGATAATCAGGTCTTTCCTTTTCACCCAGGACAACCAATCAGAGAAGAGCAGTTAAGTGGCTTTAGAGAAATAATATTGATCTTTGGCCCCGCTGTTTGTGTTCTTCTCTGTGTTTACAGTCTGGAACTCATGTTTTGCTGCTGCTTTATCACATGTAACTATGTAACTATGTAACTATGTAACTATGTAACTATGTAACTATGTAACTATGTAACTATGTAATATAAAGAGAACAAGAGAGTAAGAGGAAAGGACAGGACAGAGTAGAGAAATGCAAGGTGGAATTCACATATTCAGCTTATCAGCTGTATCAGCGTGTGTGTGTGTGTGTGTGTGTGTGTGAGGGGGGAGGCAGAATTGAGGAAAAGTTGGGTGACATTTACAGCTTCATCATAAGTACAGAGTCAAGCAACGCTCAGGTAGTCTACTGAAAATGGAAAATGTTTGTATGAGTCAGTAGCAATTCATGTCTGTAAGTCCATTAGTGTTTATCTTATGTTCACCGAGAGAGAGACAAAGAGAGAGAGAGAGAGAGAGAGAGAGAGAGAGAGAGTGAGAGACAGCCAAATATATATATATATATTTTTTAATTTAACCTTTATTTAACTAGGCAAGTCAGTTAAGGACAAATTCTTATTTACAATGGCGGCCTACTGAGGAACTGCCTCATTCAGGAGCAGAATGACAGATTTTTGCATTGTCAGCTCGGGGATTCAATCCAGCAACCTTTCGGTTACCACTAGGCTAGCTGCCGCTCCAAGATAGATAAAAAGAGGATGAAAGAGAAATACAGAGAAAGAGAGAGAGAGTGATGCAAGCAGAAATGACAGCATCCCATGACTGCCAGTGTGACACAAAGCATGCTGGAAGCCATGCTGACACACACACAGCACTGCTATTCTGTCAACTAATCATCACCCATTTAGTGTGATGAGCAAGAGTCAATGGAGACAGTAATGACTGACACATTACCAATACAGCTGTGTATAGTAACACATTCTTTGAAATGCAACCATTTAAATAACACATTCAACATTCAAAACATTGATTGAAAGGGACTGGTAAAAACAATGTCAACAATAATGTTTTGAAGCTTGTGTTTCCTGTATGAATGAGAGACCTAGGGCTCCAGTGGTGTATTAGATGGCAATGGTGACTAGCAGGTGTTAGTGGAGTGGAAAAAGGGAATTGTGGCTCCAGGAATCTAAGTTCAGGGTTTTTTATAGGCTGGAAAGAGCAGAAGGCTATCATCTTGCATTAACCTTGTACAAAAAAAAATAAAATGTAAATATTTGTTGCACAAAAGCAAAGCTAGGTAACAGCCACACGACCCCAATATATCCCTGTAATATGGATATCTACCATACAGGGTTCTAGCACAATGTAATATGGATATCTTCCATACAGGGTTCTAGCACAATGTAATATGGATATCTACCATACAGGGTTCTAGCACAATGTAATATGTATATCTACCATACAGGGTTCTAACACAATGTAATATGGATATCTTCCATACAGGGTTCTAGCACAATGTAATATGGATATCTTCCATACAGGGTTCTAGCACAATGTAATATGGATATCTACCATACAGGGTTCTAGCACAATGTAATATGGATATCTACCATACAGGGTTCTAGCACAATGTAATATGGATATCTACCATACAGGGTTCTAGCACAATGTCATATGGATATCTACCATACAGGGTTCTAGCACAATGTAATATGGATATCTAGCATAGAGGGTTCTAGCACAATGTAATACGGATATCTTCCATACAGGGTTCTAGCACAATGTAATATGGATATCTACCATACAGGGTTCTAGCACAATGTAATATGGATATCTACCATTGAGGGTTCTAGCACAATGTAATATGGATATCTACCATACAGGGTTCTAGCACAATGTAATATGGATATCTACCATAGAGGGTTCTAGCACAATGTAATATGGATATCTACCATACAGGTTTCTAGCACAATGTAATATGGATATCTACCATACAGGGTTCTAGCACAATGTAATATGGATATCTACCATACAGGGTTCTAACACAGTGTAATATGGATATCTACCATACAGGGTTCTAGCACAATGTAATACGGATATCTTCCATACAGGGTTCTAACACAGTGTAATATGGATATCTACCATACAGGGTTCTAGCACAATGTAATATGGAAATCTACCATAGAGGGTTCTAGCACAATGTAATATGGAAATCTACCATACAGGGTTCTAACACAATGTAATATGTATATATTCCATACAGGGTTCTAGCACAATGTAATATGTATATATTCCATACAGGGTTCTAGCACAATGTAATATGGATATCTACCATACAGGGTTCTAGCACAATGTAATATGGATATCTTCCATACAGGGTTCTAGCACAATGTAATATGGATATCTACCATACAGGGTTCTAGCACAATGTAATATGGATATCTACCATACAGGGTTCTAGCACAATGTAATATGGATATCTACCATACAGGGTTCTAGCACAATGTCATATGGATATCTACCATACAGGGTTCTAGCACAATGTAATATGGATATCTAGCATAGAGGGTTCTAGCACAATGTAATATGGATATCTTCCATACAGGGTTCTAGCACAATGTAATATGGATATCTACCATACAGGGTTCTAACACAATGTAATATGTATATCTAGCATACAGGGTTCTAGCACAATGTAATATGGATATCTACCATAGAGGGTTCTAGCACAATGTAATATGGATATCTACCATACAGGTTTCTAGCACAATGTAATATGGATATCTACCATACAGGGTTCTAGCACAATGTAATATGGATATCTACCATACAGGGTTCTAACACAGTGTAATATGGATATCTACCATACAGGGTTCTAGCACAATGTAATACGGATATCTTCCATACAGGGTTCTAACACAGTGTAATATGGATATCTACCATACAGGGTTGTAGCACAATGTAATATGGAAATCTACCATAGAGGGTTCTAGCACAATGTAATATGGATATCTACCATACAGGTTTCTAACACAATGTAATATGGATATCTTCCATACAGGGTTCTAGCACAATGTAATATGGATATCTACCATACAGGGTTCTAACACAATGTAATATGTATATCTAGCATACAGGGTTGTGAATCAAAAACAAGGTTCTGTAATATTAACAGTGAAATCAAAAAATTGTGGAAGTCAATTTGAACTTATTTTTATTGTTACTTGAAAAAAATGAAAGGCAGCCAACATTTTTGGCCATGACTGTATATGAAAATAGTTTAGTGCCAAAAATAAGGGGTTAAATACCTCTAAAAAAAGAAATGTCTAAAGGAAGTTTGTTCTGAAGTGTCTCTCCTAAATCTGAGAGGTATAAGAAAGATCAGGAATATATATATATATATTCCTGATCTTTCTTATACCTCTCAGATTTAGGAGAGACACTTCAGAACAAACTTCCTCTAGATTTTTTGGGGGACTATCTGTTTATACATGTATGAAGCTGTTATTCAGTGTGTTTCCTTGGGCTAATAGCAGTACATTCAAATTCAATATTTCATCAAAGAAAAAAAGAAATATTTCGTATACCTTAAGAGATCCTAAAACTCTAAATCAAATAGGTAAATAATCATTGGTATGACCATCTTAATTCTTGGTATGACCCCCCCCCCCCCCCCCCCCTGGTAAGGGTTAAGGTTTGGGATGGGTTCAAATATATGTATAAAAAAATGACTTTATATCACTAGGTTTTAACACGCAACCCTCAAAGCTGGGGCACACAGCTTACACCCATTAGCCATCCCTGTCCACCTTGCCCTAGCAAACCCCAAGTCTACTTGGTATTAATGCTCGATGTTGCCCCTAGTGACTGGTATGGAAGTCATCTCCCGACATTCCTGTTTACCTGGACACCTGGACAGACGTCAGATTTTGCAGTGGATCTTGAGTGACCTGGCTGCTACAATAGCCTATCATATTTGATTTGATTGCTGCAAAACATTTGAATTGCACATTCAAATTCTTTCTTTTTAAATAAAGAAACATTGATTGAAAGTAACTGGTGAAGAAATGTAAACACTTGTATTGATTTGAAGCTTGTCTTCTCTTCTCTTCTCACTCTGCCAATTTACCAATCAATTCATGTTTATTATTGTTAATAAATGCTACTGATTGGCCAGATTACTCAGTCATCATGTTCAGTAGGCACAAAACGGCATAAAACACCTAGAAAAAGAAGCAAATACATGAAGTTGATCAATAAGAACAGAGATATTTTGGTTCTGTGTTGCTCTGCTACAGTGTGCTCGACTGAACCCAACCCAGGTTTCCCTCAGGTGTTGTCTTGTCTGTAGTCTGCAGGTCCTAGTTCAAATACACACCAAAAAACATGTTTACGTACACAATATTTGGTGAGGGAAAGAGATGCAGGCCTTTTCTGACTGTCCGGAACATAACATAGCAGTAGACCAGATCCTGTGTGTCACCTTGTCTGTGTCTGGTTATTTTAGGTGGTTTGGACAGTTCTGTCTTCCAGAGTGGATTCTGTTTGGACGACCTTCCTTCCGTCTGTCTTCAGGCTGGCTCTCTATATCTGGATGAAGACCTTCTCAAAGACAACAGAGGAGGACTGGTGTGTGTGTGTGTGTGTGTGTGTGTGTGTGTGTGTGTGTGTGTGTGTGTGTGTGTGTGTGTGTGTGTGTGTGTGTGTGTGTGTGTGTGTGTGTGTGTGTGTGTGTGCGCGCACTCATGTGTCACGTTTGCACTTCTGTGTGGCCATCACATGCTGTGAAAAAAAAGAACAATTGTTTCAGCTAATTATTATTAAGTAATTGGTTCCACTGACTTTTTTTTGTTTACGCAACTTTTCAGTGCAAGAGTTACCTGAACTTAAACTAATTAGTTTAACTTAAGAAAACATTCAGTCAACCTAAAATGATGTGTTTGCTCAACATGTTTCACATGTTCATTCAACTAGAAATTCATATTTTGGCATCTTACCTAAAAAAGGCTGTGGAACAATGTAGTTACACACACACACACAAGAAGGTAGAGACAACAATACATCACGCGAAGCAGCCAGCAACTGTCATTACGAGTGTCCATGGCTGAGTCTTTGAATGAAGATAAAACAGTCCAGTTTGAGTGTTTTTTGCAGCTACCATGTTGTGATTACATTGTGCATGTTAATTTATACATTCATCATTATTCAACACCTTGGATATGAACTCCTAGGGAGAGGACAACCATGTATGTGCCAGTTATCAGTTAATCTGACTATTCTCTCAATCATTGATTTGATTGACATATTTCAGCAATTACATTTTTCTCTGTAGTTGTCTAATGTTGGTGGGGCATGTTAATCTGTTTTAATGTTACACCTAAGTCACTATGATATATACAAACTTGTTTTCTTGTGTGTACTTTTAACAGAGCTGAGATTTACTTTGAAGTGTGAATTGTAGCAATACATGAAAAATCAGTCTTTGACACCAACAAGGGGGTTTAGCAGGAAGATTGGACCGATTGGACTGCCGTGAATCAAGAGGTTGCGAGTTCAAATCTGAGGTGAGGACATGTTGAATATTATTTACTGTAAAAATGCATTTCAACAATGTATGTGTCAAATATTTAAGTTGAAAACATTGAATGTTAACAGCACTGTGTGTAAAACAAGTTCTATAGTCATTTTTAGGTTAGATGCCAAATATTAATTTCTAGTTGAATGAACATTTGAGACAAAGATATCAATTTAAGTTTACTGAATTTTTGCCAACATTTTCTCAAGTTGGAGCTAAGTTCAGAGACATACACACGGGCATATTCACATGCAACACACCTCAGCAGGTCTAACCCCTGACAAGGTAAAGAGACAGTTTAAAGACTCTAATCAGTGGAGCTGTTTAACCTGTCTGAACTCTTACCTGACTCTAATCATAGCTTTCTGTCTCCCCCCTCTTTCTCTCCCTCTATCTCTCTATCCTCCCTCCTTTTTTTCCTCTCTTTGTGTGTGTATTTGTGCGTGCATGCGTGCGGCTGTAATCACAGCTGCTGGATTTAAACCTGATGGTAATTAACCACCAGCTCGACACTGAAATGATCAGCTGAACGGAAGGTGTCACAACACCGGCTATAACTTCCCTTAGTGCAACAGGCCTGGTCACAACACCTGAGTGCAGCACCTGGTTCAGAGACACACAGAGCAGGTAAACATCTCCACATGTTGTTATCTTACTGTCTTACCCTAGAACACAGCACTGTTTATAGCTGCTCTCTGTGTGTGTGTGCATGTGTGCTTGTGTGTACCTGTGTGCGCATGTGCGTGCATGTACGTGTGTGTGTGTCTGTGTGCATTTTATTTGACACACTCACTAGTAGAGTGAAATGCTTAACTTGTAAGTGTGTGTGTGTTTGTTGCTGTGTGGTCCAGAGCTTTAGCTGTTTTATGGTCCCAGTCGGAGCCTCATAGCTTAGTTTAGACGGATTTACAACAAGACTATACACACACACATACACACACACACACTCGCATTCTCTCTCTCTCTAATCCCACTAAGCTAACACAAGTCACATTCATAAAACCCGCTCAGATGTGGCCAAGCCAAAAACCTGCAGCTTTGTACACCGTGTGTATGTACCTACAGCTTTATCAATCTCCATGTGATGGATCTCTAGGGTCATCGTTGTATTAATATGGGCCGAGTCTGCTCAGAGATTCTGCTCAGATGAAGAGATATAGAGAGATCCCTTTCTTTTCTCCCTCTCGGTGTGTCAGTGATCTAAACTCCTTTAGCATTAGTGTTCCTCACCTTACAGAGGTAGTTGTACTGCTACATCACCTTCAGTCAAACACATCATCAATGTTTTAGCACCACTTAACTCTATCTGTCCTCCCAGCCTCTCAGTGTGTGTGTGTGTGTGTGTGTGTGTGTGTGTGTGTGTGTGTGTGTGTGTGTGTGTGTGTGTGTGTGTGTGTGTGTGTGTGTGTGTGTGTGTGTGTGTGTCTGTGCATGCTTGCACGCGTGTGTGTGAGGCAGGGCTGTCAAACAGACTGCGAAGAGCTCCAATGGATTTGTGCTCATAACCTCAAATGACAGGGAAACACCTGCAGAGTGTGTGAGCTATGAATCATGAAGGATACACTGTGCTGCTGGTACGTCACCTCTGACCCTAGTTCTACCTTTAACATGATCATACCAGACACACACACTTCATTAGCAGAGTTATAGACACTCTCACCTCATACTAGACACAACTGGACTTTCTAGGAAATATGTGATTAAAAGTTGAACAGTGTGAGTGTTAAGTGTCTACTACTTACTTAAACTACATACTGTGTACTAATTGTACTACATACTATTTAGAACATACTGTTTAGTACAAACAAAAGCAGTAAACAACAAATATCAACATACTAGGTTCATCCTACTGAGAATGCCTCATCTAATGTGCAATTGCGTTCATTCCCGCCATTGGTTCATCGCTTCCCCTCAGCTGATTATCAGCTGTTATCAAACACACGTGGGTCTCGAAAGACGAGCATGTGTGTGAGAGAGAGAGATAGTGTGCACATGTGTGAGTGTGTTTGTGTTAATATGTGTGCTGAACCGTGTGTCCATCCCTCCCTACTCCCCAGGTCTAGGCAGTCAGGGTGGGTAAAATGCTTTGAGGCTATTTGGTGATTATCTGTAGAATAATGTTTCACACAATGTCCCTGTCAATGACTGCAGCACTTACCCTGGTATGTGTGTGTGTGTTGGTGTGTGTGTGTGACCTTGGTAGAGCTTCTATCTGAGATTGATAGCTCAGACAATGGGTCTGTCTGCTATTCAAGACAATCACACACCATTTAACTCTCCCTTTATCTCCTGCTCTCTCTCTCTCTCTCCTTTTTCTTCACCCCTCTCTCTTTCTCTGTCTTTGTCTCTTCATCCCTTCTCTCCTCTACCCTTTCTTTTCTCACCCTCTCCCTTCTTAGCCACCCACCACTCTCCCCTTTCCCTACCACCTCGTCTCCCTCTCTTTCTGTCTTTCTCATAGTTCTCCCTTCTACAAATCCCTTTCTCCTCATCCCATCCCTCCTATCCTTCTCTTCTCCCTCCCTCTCTCCTGCTCTCTTGTTGGCGCTGACAGTTGGACAGATTTCCAAGGCGGCAGGGTCTTGTCTCTGAATGTGGTCCACTTACACCTATGACTGCTTATAATGGGCACTTAGGCCATCCTGCTCTGAGGAAATTGAGAGGGATTAGTCCTGTCACTCGAGGGAGAGATATGGAGGTGTGTGTGTGGGGGAATGTATATGTGTGTGTGTGTGCGTACATGCGTGTATACGTGTGTTTTTGCCTGTGTGCACACGTGCATGTTTGTGTGTGTGTGTGGACCTACTTCCCAAGAGTGAGAGCATCGTAGTTCAGAATTAGCAACTAGTTAAGATCATTTTATCTCCAGATTTGTGTGTGCGTATGAGTGTGTGTGTGTTAGCTAAGATGATGGTTTGTCTCTCTAGGTGACACTGTCCTGTGGTCTTGCAGCTACAAACAGACAGACCTGGTTGCTATAGAGACTACACTGGAACCGTAGCATATCTGTGTTTTGAACGTTGGTCAGCCACAGTTAAAACGCTCCCACTATAATCAATGAGACATGCCAGAGAGCACTGGTCACAGCACATCAGTGGAACAGCACATCTGTGAAGTAGCTGTCTTTTTATGCTTCAAGTCTATTTTCAAGGGTTCTATGGGTCTGTAAAGTGTAAACAACTGATAAAAATATCCTGTGCTTCCATGGTTTCGCAATCAAAAACAGAACACTCCTGGAACACTCACAGAACACTCCTGGAACGCTCACAGAACACTCCTGGAACGCTCACAGAACACTCCTGGAACGCTCACAGAACACTCACCGAATGTATGGAACTGCTGTGTAGTTTTGGGTTCAGGGCCAATATTACTAAACATTGCATCAGGTGTATTTTCTGCGAAGAAACAGGTCAAGTTGTGAGGACAGATGCTGGGGGAGAGGAGAAGCAAGTACAGGGAGTGAACATTTAATGGATAAACCGACATGAAACAAAACAAGGACAACTTCTGGACAAGGAAAACAACGACAATAATGCAGACACGGGGAAGAAACTGAGGAAGTGACAGATATACGGGAGGCAATCAATAAGGTAATAGAGTCCAGGTGAGTTTAATGAAGCGCTTATGCGCCTAACAATTGTGGCAGGTGTGGGTAATGATGGGCCGCCTGGCGCCCTCGAGCACCAGAGAGGGGGGGCGGGAGTGGGAGCAGGTGTGACACAAATAAAGGTGAACACAGGAAAAGGACATGCAGTAAGAGTTAAGGTTGTGCTTGCAGCTACATTGAACAAAAATATAAACACAACATGTAAAGTGTTGGTCCCATGTCTCATGAGCTGAAATAACATTTCCCAGAAATGATCTGTGCACAAAAAGCTTATTTTTCTCAAATGCACAAATTAGTTCCCATCCCTTTTATTGAGCATTTCTCCTTTACCAAGATAATCCATCCACCTGGCAGGTGTGGCATATCAAGAAGCTGATTAAATAGCATGATCATTACACAGGTGCACCTTGTGCTGCAGGGACAATAAAAGGCCACTCTAAAATGTGCAGTTTTGTCACACAACACAACACCACAGATGTCTCAAGTTTTGAGGGAGCGTGCAATTGGCATGGTAACTGCAAGAATGTCCACCAGAGCTGTTTCTAGATCATTTAATGTTAATTTCTCTACCATAAGCCGCCCCCAACATCCTTTTCGAGAATTTAGCAGTACGTCCAACCTGCCTCACAATCGCAGACCACGTGTAACCACGCCAGCACAGGACCTCGACATCCGTCTTCTTCACCTGCAGGATCATCTGAGACCAGCCACCCAGACAGCTGATGAAACTGTGGGTTTGCACAACCAAAGAATTTCAGCACAAACTATTCAGAAACTGTCTAAAATAAGCTCATCTGCGTACTCATTGTCCTCACCAGGGTCTTGACCTGACTGTGGGCAAGTGATCAACTTCAATGGCCACTGGCACGCTGGAGAAGTGTGCTCTTCACAGAAGAATGCCGGTTTCAACTGTACTGGGAAAATGGCAGCAGCGTGTATGGTGTCATGCTGGAGAGTGGTTTGCTGATGTCAACGTTGTGAAAAGAGTGCCCCATGGTGGTGGTGGGCTTATGGTATTGGTAGGCATAAGCTACGGACAATGAACACAATTGCATTTTATCGATGTCAATTTGAATGCACAGAGATACCATGACGATATCCTGTGGCCCATTGCTGTACCATTCATCCACCACAATCACCTCATGTGATTATAATGCATGGCCCCATGTCACATGGATCTGTACACAATTCCTGGTAGCTGAACATTTCCCAGTTCTTTCATGGCCTGCATACTCACCAGACATGTCACCCATTGAGCAAGTTTGGGATGCTCTGGATCTAAGTGCATGGATCTAACACGGGGTGTTCCAGTTCCCGCTAATATCAAGCAACTTCGCACAGCCATTGAAGTGGAGTGGGACAAAATTCCACAGGCCACAATCAACAGCCTGATCAACTCTATGCGATGCAGATGTGTCACACTGAATGAATCAAATGGGGGTCACACCAGATACTGACTGGTTTTCTGTTTCACGCCACTACCTTATTTGTATAGGCATCTGTGACCAACAGATGCATTTCTGTATTCCCAGTCATGTGAAACTCATAGATTAGGGCCTCATTAATTTATTTCAATTGACTAATTTCGTTAGTGAACTGTAACTAAGTAAAATATTTTAAATTGTTGCATGTTGTGTTTATATTTTTGTTCAGTGTAGATCAAGCACTGTGTGGTATTTGATTTAGGAGGTGATCACTCATCAACAATATTCTATGAATCGTATCAGGTATGTGTTCTTTAACACTGTTTTGTGACATTCTCATCATAAGCTGTTGAAATGTAAATAGTACCCTGCCCCAGCGCCTGAACTCTCTATTCTGTCTGTTTATCATATCAATGTCAGAGGTGAGAGATCTGGTTGATAATAACAGTTTCTACTGTGTCTCTGGTAGAAAGAGACAAAGACAGTTTCAGGTTATAGCTTTGTTGTCGGTGTTTCATCCCCTGGGGGGAAAAAACAGGGTTCAGCTTAACACCTGGTTGGTTGTCTCTCCCTCTCTCCCTCTCACACAGTCCCTTGCCAGCACTCCCAGTAGGTTCTGTAATTAATGTGGCATTGGTTGTCTGGCTGTTAGCTATTTAGCCATGGCACGCTTACTGATAGCGGTTTTAGTGTGTGTGTGTGTGTGTGTGTGTGTGTGTGTGTGTCGGCTCTGTGAGCTCAAGCCACAGTAAGCTCATTATCCAGCCAGGTCGCTCAAGATCCACTGCGGAATTCAACATCCATCCAGGTAAGCAGGACGTCGGGAGATTACTTAAAGACTGGCCACTAGGGGCAACCGTGACCGCTATCATCATCAAATAGGCTTGGTTTTTCTGGGGTGTTGTGGACGGGGATGGGGGATGGGCATAAGCCACAAGCTCCGGCTCCCTATCTCAAACCTTAACCCTTACCTTAACCATTCAAAATGAATGCCTAAACTAAACCTTTAAAAATGTGACGTTTATGGACAAAAGCTTGTTGCATTATCATTACAAGTGCCAGGGCTGGAATTGACAAATTCATTAGCTCAACGCTTGCAGAGTCCTTGTTTTCCCATCGTTGTGAGCATGAGTGGTTGTGTATGTGTGTGTCCCTGCCTGCTTTTTTGTGTGCTCATGGCTATTTGTGCCTGTTGATATATCTGTGTGGGTTTTGTTTGCGTATGTGTGTCTGTGTGTGTTTGATGTGTCATTCCAAGCTGTCATCCCAAGCTCACGCGCAGTGTTTTACTTCAGGCACTCTCACACACTACTTGTACCTGTTCCTGTGTAAAAAATCTGCACCCCCTCCTCCCCCTCCTGCCCCCTCCCCTGTCATCAGAATTAGAATGCTCCCCCTCCTGCCCCCTCCCCTGTCATCAGAATTAGAATGCTCCCCACCGTTCTGCTGAAGGTTTGAGTTCCGCTGCAATTTACTGTTCAAAGGATCTGAGTCTGAGGATCCCAGCCACAATTACCGCTACAAAGGCTTGGTCGACTGGGAGAGACGCCGTAATTGAGTTCAAATTGAGTTTCTGAATAGATCATTCTGTTAATTTCAGAATAAATATATTTCTCTACTATCAGACAATACTTGAGCTCAGGAAAGAGAGAGGAGAAATGGTGAACACACACACACACACACACACACACACACACACACACACACACACACACACACACACACACACACACACACACACACACACACACACACACAACCACACACACACAGTCGCTTCAGTACTGCCACCCTGGATTCATATGACCCCGGGCAGCAGCACTGCAAACATTTTCAGCACCAAGGACAGCAGCCACTGAAAAGTCATTCCTGCAGCATCACCCTTAACCTTATTAGCAACATGGACAGCAAACCCATAACATGGAACTAGCATCCTCCACCCTCCATCCTTCATCCTGTTAATAAGACATATCCTTATAATTTCACCTGAGACCAAGCAGTCAGTCAGTTTCAGACAGCTGAGACATCACCCTTGCAGTGATATAATGCTGCCTCAGGCTCACTAGAAGCAGAGGTCAAGAATCCAGAAAAAACAAGCCATAAACAACACCTTAATTGGGGAGGACAGGCTCATAGTAATGGCTGGAATGGAATGAATGGAATGTTATTGACACATCAAACATCAAATACATGGTTTCCTTGTTTTTGATCCCATTACAGTCATTATTATGAGCCGTCTCCCCAAAACCAGCCTCCTGAGATATAGAGTACCAGTCAAAAGTTTGGACATACCGACTCATTCCAGGATTTTTCTTTATTTTTACTATTTTCTACATTGTAGAATAATAGTGAAGACATCAAAACTATGAAATAACACATGGAATCATGTGGTAACCAAAAAAGTGTTAAACAAACCAAAATATATTTTAGATTTTAGATTCTTCAAGTAGCCACCATTTGCCTTGATGACAGCTTTGCACACTCTTGACATTCTCTCATCCAGCTTCATGAGGTTGTCACCTGGAATGCATTTCAATTAACAGGTGTGCTTGTTGACTGGTACTGTACAACTGCTCAAGTGCCATGTCTAACATATGTGTATATAGGGACTGACCTGATCCCCCTTGGTTGTCCTGCCTGACCTGCACCTATTGGTGCTCTGATGCCTTTTCATTTGGAGTCCAAAAACATGATGTGCTCCAGGGCTCAGCTGTACTTTGCGGTTGCCTTGTCATTTCTACTCCTGTCTGACTGGCACGAGGCCACGACTGCACACACACATGTGCACACGTACACACACACATCTGCACCAATGACAGTGAGCGAGTTCAAGTCTGACTTAGAGTTGTTTGTTCTGAATTTACCTTCTGTCTGCTAGTCTCAACATTCACCCCATTTCTCTCTCTCTCTCTCTCTCTCTCTCTCTCTCTCTCTCTCTCTCTCTCTCTCGCTCTCTTTCTGCAATAGAGTATAATGGATTTGAATAGAAGAACAATAGAGCCCCTGTGCGTGCGTGTTTATCGTTTGGTTCTACTACCAGAAGTCCTCCCAAGGATAGTAAAACAATACAACTGTGGACAGTTGGGGACATTTCGCCAATCCACACAATTTGAGGTTTAGGGTTTAGGATTAGAGTTACAAATAGGTTTAAGGGTTAGATTTAGAGTTAGGGTTAGGGGTTAGATTTAGGGTTAGGATTTAGGATTAGGGTTTAGATTTAGGATTATAATTAGGGTTTGGGGTTAGATTTAGGGTTAGATTTAGGGTTATTATTAGGGTTTGGGGTTAGATTTAGGGTTATAATTAGGAGTATATTAGATTGAAGGTTAGGAGTTAGGGTTAGGGGATAGATTTAGGGTTAGGAGTTAGGGGTTAGATTTAGGGTTAGAATTAGGGTTAGGTGTTAGATTTAGGGTTTGGCGTTAGGGTTAAGAAAGGGGTTATAAATAGGGTTAGGGGTTAGATTTAAGGTTAGGAGTTAGGGGTTAGATTTAGGGTCAGGAGATAGGGTTTGGTTTAATTTTCAGGTTTGGTTTAGTGGTTAGATTTAAGGTTAGGAGTTAGGTGTTAGATTTAGGGGTTAGATTTCAGGTTCGGTTTAGGGGTTTGTATTTAATTAAGGTTAGCTTAGGGTTAGGGTTAGGGTTAGGGTTAGGGTTAGGGTTAGGGTTAGGGTTAGGGTTAGGGAGTAAATTTTTTGGTCCCCACAAGGATAGTAAAACAAATGTGTGTGTGTGTGTGTGTGTGAGTGTGTGTGTGTGCGTGTGTGTGTGTATAGAACTGTAGGTGACGAATGTTGTTTTTAGATGTCAGAGCTGAGAGGGAATCTGACACACCCAAATCTCTCTGCAGACGTTCCAAAAATAAACAACAAAAACAAACAAAAAAATCCCTCTTCTGGTGGTGTGTTTGTATTTGAAGTGTTGTTTGTGTGTGTGTGTGTGTGTGTGTGTGTGTGTGCGTGCGTGCGTGCGTGCGCGTGTGTGTGTGTGTGTGTGTGTGCGTGTGTGTGTGTGCGTGTGTGTGTGTGTGTGTGCGAGCGTGAGTTTGTGTATCAGTGGAAAACCACTAGCTAGGTCATTCGAGGCTAGTGAGGGGAGGGCGGCTTATACTAATGGCTGGAATAGAGTAAATGGAATGGCATTTAACACATGGAAATGGTTGGATGTGTTTGATACCATTCCACTGATTCAATTCTAACCCATTACTATGAGCCTGTCCTCCCCAATTAAGGTTCCACCAGCCTGTGCTAGGATTCCACCACGAGATCCCTTCCCTCCCTCCCTCTCATCTACCTGCCTCTTTTATCAGCAGCTTCAAAGCTCCTCGGCAGGACATAAACTCTCCAACTGTCACTCCTCTGTTCCTCTCCTCCTCACTTCTCCTTTCTCTCCATCAGACTTAGAGAAGACTCCCTCTGAATATTTTTTCTCACCCTCATCAACCTGTCATCTCCTATAGTACCTCTCTGTAACATCTATCTCTACTCTCTGTAACATCTCTCTCTCATCTCTACTCTCTGTAACTTATATCTCTTCTCTCTACTCTCTGTAACAACTACCTCTACTTTTGACTCTCTGTAACTTCTATCTGTCCTCTCTACTCTCTGTAACTTATATCTCTACTCTCTACTCTCTGTAACTTCTATCTCTACTCTCTACTATCTGTAACGTCTATCTCTACTCTCTGTAACGTCTATCTCTTCTCTACTCTCTGTAACAACTACCTCTACTTTTGACTCTCTGTAACTTCTATCTGTCCTCTCTACTCTCTGTAACTTCTATCTCTACTCTCTACTCTCTGTAACTTCTATCTCTCCTCTCTACTATCTGTAACGTCTATCTCTACTCTCTGTAACGTCTATCTCTTCTCTACTCTCTGTAATGTCCATCTCTCCTCTCTACTCTCTGTAACGTCTCTCTCTCATATCTACTCTCTGTAACGTCTATCTCTACTCTCTGTAACGTCTATCTCTCCTCTCTACTCTCTGTAACGTCTATCTCTCCTCTCTACTCTCTGTAACGTCTATCTCTCCTATCTACTCTCTGTAACGTCTATCTCTACTCTCTGTAACGTCTATCTCTCCTCTCTACTATCTATAACTTCTATCTCTCCTCTCTACTCTCTGTAACTTCTCTCTCTCCTCTCTACTCTCTGTAACGTCTATCTCTATTCTATACTCTCTGTAACTTCTATCTCTCATCTCTACTCTCTGTAACGTCTATCTCTCTTCTCTGTAACGTCTATCTCTCCTCTCTACTCTGTAACGTCTATCTCTCCTCTCTACTCTCTGTAACGTCTATCTCTACTCTTTGAAACGTCTATCTCTCATCTCTACTCTCTGTAACTTCTATCTCTACTCTCTGTAACGTCTATCTCTCCTCTCTACTCTCTGTAACGTCTATCTCTCCTCCCTACTCTCTGTAACTTCTATCTCTCCTCTCTACTCTCTTTAATGTATTTCTCTCCTCTCTACACTCTGTAACTTCTCTCTCTCCTCTCTACTCTCTGTAACGTCTATCTCTCCTCTCTACTCTCTGTAATGTCTCTCTCTCCTTTCTACTCTCTGTAATGTCTCACTCTCTTCTCTACTCTCTGTAACGTCTATCTCTGCTCTCTACTCTCTACTCTCTGTAACGTCTATCTCACCTCTCTGTAACATCTCTCTCTCTCCTCTCTACTCTCTGTAACGTCTCACTCTCCACTCTACTCTCTGTAACGTCTCACTCTCCTCTCTACTCTCTGTAACGTATAATTCTCCTCTCTACTCTCTGTAACGTCTATCTCTCCTCTACTCTTTGTAACGTCTCTCTCTCCTCTCAACTCTCTGTAACGTCTATCTCTCCTCTCTACTCTCTGTAACTTCTATCTCTCCTCTCTACTCTCTGTAACGTCTATCTCTCCTCTCTAATCTCTGTAACGTCTATCTCTACTCTTTGTAACGTCTATCTCTCCTCTCTACTCTCTGTAACGTCTATCTCTCCTCTCTACTCTCTGTAAAGTCTATCTCTACTCTCTACTCTCTGTAACGTCTATCTCTCTTCTAGTCTCTGTAATGTCTATCTCTCCTCTCTACTCTCTGTAACGTCTATCTCTACTCTCTGTAACGTCTATCTCTCCTCTACTCTTTGTAACGTCTCTCTCTCCTCTCAACTCTCTGTAACGTCTATCTCTCCTCTCTACTCTCTGTAACTTCTATCTCTCCTCTCTACTCTCTGTAACGTCTATCTCTCCTCTCTACTCTCTGTAACGTCTATCTCTACTCTTTGAAACGTCTATCTCTCATCTCTACTCTCTGTAACTTCTATCTCTACTCTCTGTAACGTCTATCTCTCCTACCTACTCTCTGTAACTTCTATCTCTCCTCTCTACTCTCTTTAATGTATTTCTCTCCTCTCTACACTCTGTAACTTCTCTCTCTCCTCTCTACTCTCTGTAACGTCTATCTCTCCTCTCTACTCTCTGTAACTTCTATCTCTCCTCTCTACTCTCTGTAACGTCTATCTCTCCTCTCTAATCTCTGTAACGTCTATCTCTACTCTTTGTAACGTCTATCTCTCCTCTCTACTCTCTGTAACGTCTATCTCTCCTCTCTACTCTCTGTAAAGTCTATCTCTACTCTCTACTCTCTGTAACGTCTATCTCTCTTCTAGTCTCTGTAATGTCTATCTCTCCTCTCTACTCTCTGTAACTTCGATCTCTCCTCTCCTCTCTGTAACGTCTCTCTCCTCTCTACTCTCTGTAACTTCTCTCTCTCCTCTCTACTCTCTGTAATGTCTATCTCTATTCTATACTCTCTGTAACGTCTATCTCTGCTCTCTACTCTCTGTAACGTCTATCTCACCTCTCTGTAACATCTCTCTCTCCTCTCTACTCTCTGTAACGTCTCACTCTCCACTCTACTCTCTGTAACGTCTCACTCTCCTCTCTACTCTCTGTAACGTATAATTCTCCTCTCTACTCTCTGTAACGTCTATCTCTACTCTCTGTAACGTCTATCTCTCCTCTACTCTTTGTAATGTCTATCTCTCCTCTCTACTCTCTGTAACGTATAATTCTCCTCTCTACTCTCTGTAACGTCTATCTCTCCTCTACTCTTTGTAACGTCTCTCTCTCCTCTCAACTCTCTGTAACGTCTATCTCTCCTCTCTACTCTCTGTAACTTCTATCTCTCCTCTCTACTCTCTGTAACGTCTATCTCTCCTCTCTAATCTCTGTAACGTCTATCTCTACTCTTTGTAACGTCTATCTCTCCTCTCTACTCTCTGTAACGTCTATCTCTCCTCTCTACTCTCTGTAAAGTCTATCTCTACTCTCTACTCTCTGTAACGTCTATCTCTCTTCTAGTCTCTGTAATGTCTATCTCTCCTCTCTACTCTCTGTAACGTCTATCTCTACTCTCTGTAACGTCTATCTCTCCTCTACTCTTTGTAACGTCTCTCTCTCCTCTCAACTCTCTGTAACGTCTATCTCTCCTCTCTACTCTCTGTAACGTCTATCTCTACTCTTTGAAACGTCTATCTCTCATCTCTACTCTCTGTAACTTCTATCTCTACTCTCTGTAACGTCTATCTCTCCTCCCTACTCTCTGTAACTTCTATCTCTCCTCTCTACTCTCTTTAATGTATTTCTCTCCTCTCTACACTCTGTAACTTCTCTCTCTCCTCTCTACTCTCTGTAACGTCTATCTCTCCTCTCTACTCTCTGTAACTTCTATCTCTCCTCTCTACTCTCTGTAACGTCTATCTCTCCTCTCTAATCTCTGTAACGTCTATCTCTACTCTTTGTAACGTCTATCTCTCCTCTCTACTCTCTGTAACGTCTATCTCTCCTCTCTACTCTCTGTAAAGTCTATCTCTACTCTCTACTCTCTGTAACGTCTATCTCTCTTCTAGTCTCTGTAATGTCTATCTCTCCTCTCTACTCTCTGTAACTTCGATCTCTCCTCTCCTCTCTGTAACGTCTCTCTCCTCTCTACTCTCTGTAACTTCTCTCTCTCCTCTCTACTCTCTGTAATGTCTATCTCTATTCTATACTCTCTGTAACGTCTATCTCTGCTCTCTACTCTCTGTAACGTCTATCTCACCTCTCTGTAACATCTCTCTCTCCTCTCTACTCTCTGTAACGTCTCACTCTCCACTCTACTCTCTGTAACGTCTCACTCTCCTCTCTACTCTCTGTAACGTATAATTCTCCTCTCTACTCTCTGTAACGTCTATCTCTACTCTCTGTAACGTCTATCTCTCCTCTACTCTTTGTAATGTCTATCTCTCCTCTCTACTCTCTGTAACGTCTCTCTCTCCTCTCAACTCTCTGTAACGTCTATCTCTCCTCTCTACTCTCTGTAACTTCTATCTCTCCTCTCTACTCTCTCTAACGTCTATCTCTCCTCTCTAATCTCTGTAACGTCTATCTCTACTCTTTGTAACGTCTATCTCTCCTCTCTACTCTCTGTAACGTCTATCTCTCCTCTCTACTCTCTGTAAAGTCTATCTCTACTCTCTACTCTCTGTAACATCTATCGCTCCTCTACTCTCTGTAATGTCCATCTCTCCTCTCTACTCTCTGTAACGTCTATCTCTCCTCTCTACTATCTGTAACTTCTATCTCTCCTCTCTACTCTCTGTAACGTCTATCTCTCCTCTCTACTCTCTGTAACGTCTATCTCTCCTCCCTACTCTCTGTAACTTCTATCTCTCCTCTCTACTCTCTTTAATGTATTTCTCTCCTCTCTACACTCTGTAACTTCTCTCTCTCCTCTCTACTCTCTGTAACGTCTATCTCTCCTCTCTACTCTCTGTAATGTCTCTCACTCCTTTCTACTCTCTGTAATGTCTCACTCTCTTCTCTACTCTCTGTAACGTCTATCTCTGCTCTCTACTCTCTGTAACGTCTATCTCACCTCTCTGTAACATCTCTCTCTCTCCTCTCTACTCTCTGTAACGTCTCACTCTCCACTCTACTCTCTGTAACGTCTCACTCTCCTCTCTACTCTCTGTAACGTATAATTCTCCTCTCTACTCTCTGTAACGTCTATCTCTACTCTCTGTAACGTCTATCTCTCCTCTACTCTTTGTAATGTCTATCTCTCCTCTCTACTCTCTGTAACGTCTCTCTCTCCTCTCAACTCTCTGTAACGTCTATCTCTCCTCTCTACTCTCTGTAACTTCTATCTCTCCTCTCTACTCTCTGTAACGTCTATCTCTCCTCTCTAATCTCTGTAACGTCTATCTCTACTCTTTGTAACGTCTATCTCTCCTCTCTACTCTCTGTAACGTCTATCTCTCCTCTCTACTCTCTGTAAAGTCTATCTCTACTCTCTACTCTCTGTAACGTCTATCTCTCTTCTAGTCTCTGTACTGTCTATCTCTCCTCTCTACTCTCTGTAACTTCGATCTCTCCTCTCCTCTCTGTAACATCTCTCTCTATTCTATACTCTCTGTAACTTCTATCTCTCATCTCTACTCTCTGTAACGTCTATCTCTCTTCTCTGTAACGTCTATCTCTCCTCTCTACTCTGTAACGTCTATCTCTCCTCTCTACTCTCTGTAACGTCGAATCTCTACTCTTTGAAACGTCTATCTCTCATCTCTACTCTCTGTAACTTCTATCTCTACTCTCTGTAACGTCTATCTCTCCTCTCTACTCTCTGTAACGTCTCTCTCTCCTCTCAACTCTCTGTAACGTCTATCTCTCCTCTCTACTCTCTGTAACTTCTATCTCTCCTCTCTACTCTCCGTAAAGTCTATCTCTACTCTCTGTAACGTCTCTCTCTCCTATCTACTCTCTGTAACGTCTATCTCTACTCTCTGTAACGTCTATCTCTCCTCTCTACTCTCTGTAACGTCTATCTCTCCTCTCTACTCTCTGTAACGTCTATCTCTCCTATCTACTCTCTGTAACGTCTATCTCTACTCTCTGTAACGTCTATCTCTCCTCTCTACTATCTATAACTTCTATCTCTCCTCTCTACTCTCTGTAACTTCTCTCTCTCCTCTCTACTATCTGTAACGTCTATCTCTACTCTCTGTAACATCTATCTCTCCTCTACTCTCTGTAATGTCCATCTCTCCTCTCTACTCTCTGTAATGTCTATCTCTCCTCTCTACTATCTGTAACTTCTATCTCTCCTCTCTACTCTCTGTAACGTCTATCTCTACTCTTTGAAACGTCTATCTCTCATCTCTACTCTCTGTAACTTCTATCTCTACTCTCTGTAACGTCTATCTCTCCTCCCTACTCTCTGTAACTTCTATCTCTCCTCTCTACTCTCTTTAATGTATTTCTCTCCTCTCTACACTCTGTAACTTCTCTCTCTCCTCTCTACTCTCTGTAACGTCTATCTCTCCTCTCTACTCTCTGTAACTTCTATCTCTCCTCTCTACTCTCTGTAACGTCTATCTCTCCTCTCTAATCTCTGTAACGTCTATCTCTACTCTTTGTAACGTCTATCTCTCCTCTCTACTCTCTGTAACGTCTATCTCTCCTCTCTACTCTCTGTAAAGTCTATCTCTACTCTCTACTCTCTGTAACGTCTATCTCTCTTCTAGTCTCTGTAATGTCTATCTCTCCTCTCTACTCTCTGTAACTTCGATCTCTCCTCTCCTCTCTGTAACGTCTCTCTCCTCTCTACTCTCTGTAACTTCTCTCTCTCCTCTCTACTCTCTGTAATGTCTATCTCTATTCTATACTCTCTGTAACGTCTATCTCTGCTCTCTACTCTCTGTAACGTCTATCTCAACTCTCTGTAACATCTCTCTCTCCTCTCTACTCTCTGTAACGTCTATCTCTCCTCCCTACTCTCTGTAACTTCTATCTCTCCTCTCTACTCTCTTTAATGTATTTCTCTCCTCTCTACACTCTGTAACTTCTCTCTCTCCTCTCTACTCTCTGTAACGTCTATCTCTCCTCTCTACTCTCTGTAATGTCTCTCACTCCTTTCTACTCTCTGTAATGTCTCACTCTCTTCTCTACTCTCTGTAACGTCTATCTCTGCTCTCTACTCTCTGTAACGTCTATCTCACCTCTCTGTAACATCTCTCTCTCTCCTCTCTACTCTCTGTAACGTCTCACTCTCCACTCTACTCTCTGTAACGTCTCACTCTCCTCTCTACTCTCTGTAACGTATAATTCTCCTCTCTACTCTCTGTAACGTCTATCTCTACTCTCTGTAACGTCTATCTCTCCTCTACTCTTTGTAATGTCTATCTCTCCTCTCTACTCTCTGTAACGTCTCTCTCTCCTCTCAACTCTCTGTAACGTCTATCTCTCCTCTCTACTCTCTGTAACTTCTATCTCTCCTCTCTACTCTCTGTAACGTCTATCTCTCCTCTCTAATCTCTGTAACGTCTATCTCTACTCTTTGTAACGTCTATCTCTCCTCTCTACTCTCTGTAACGTCTATCTCTCCTCTCTACTCTCTGTAAAGTCTATCTCTACTCTCTACTCTCTGTAACGTCTATCTCTCTTCTAGTCTCTGTAATGTCTATCTCTCCTCTCTACTCTCTGTAACTTCGATCTCTCCTCTCCTCTCTGTAACGTCTCTCTTTATTCTATACTCTCTGTAACTTCTATCTCTCATCTCTACTCTCTGTAACGTCTATCTCTCTTCTCTGTAACGTCTATCTCTCCTCTCTACTCTGTAACGTCTATCTCTCCTCTCTACTCTCTGTAACGTCGAATCTCTACTCTTTGAAACGTCTATCTCTCATCTCTATTCTCTGTAACTTCTATCTCTACTCTCTGTAACGTCTATCTCTCCTCTCTACTCTCTGTAACGTCTCTCTCTCCTCTCAACTCTCTGTAACGTCTATCTCTCCTCTCTACTCTCTGTAACTTCTATCTCTCCTCTCTACTCTCCGTAAAGTCTATCTCTACTCTCTGTAACGTCTCTCTCTCCTATCTACTCTCTGTAACGTCTATCTCTACTCTCTGTAACGTCTATCTCTCCTCTCTACTCTCTGTAACGTCTATCTCTCCTCTCTACTCTCTGTAACGTCTATCTCTCCTATCTACTCTCTGTAACGTCTATCTCTACTCTCTGTAACGTCTATCTCTCCTCTCTACTATCTATAACTTCTATCTCTCCTCTCTACTCTCTGTAACTTCTCTCTCTCCTCTCTACTATCTGTAACGTCTATCTCTACTCTCTGTAACATCTATCTCTCCTCTACTCTCTGTAATGTCCATCTCTCCTCTCTACTCTCTGTAATGTCTATCTCTCCTCTCTACTATCTGTAACTTCTATCTCTCCTCTCTACTCTCTGTAACGTCTATCTCTACTCTTTGAAACGTCTATCTCTCATCTCTACTCTCTGTAACTTCTATCTCTACTCTCTGTAACGTCTATCTCTCCTCCCTACTCTCTGTAACTTCTATCTCTCCTCTCTACTCTCTTTAATGTATTTCTCTCCTCTCTACACTCTGTAACTTCTCTCTCTCCTCTCTACTCTCTGTAACGTCTATCTCTCCTCTCTACTCTCTGTAACTTCTATCTCTCCTCTCTACTCTCTGTAACGTCTATCTCTCCTCTCTAATCTCTGTAACGTCTATCTCTACTCTTTGTAACGTCTATCTCTCCTCTCTACTCTCTGTAACGTCTATCTCTCCTCTCTACTCTCTGTAAAGTCTATCTCTACTCTCTACTCTCTGTAACGTCTATCTCTCTTCTAGTCTCTGTAATGTCTATCTCTCCTCTCTACTCTCTGTAACTTCGATCTCTCCTCTCCTCTCTGTAACGTCTCTCTCCTCTCTACTCTCTGTAACTTCTCTCTCTCCTCTCTACTCTCTGTAATGTCTATCTCTATTCTATACTCTCTGTAACGTCTATCTCTGCTCTCTACTCTCTGTAACGTCTATCTCAACTCTCTGTAACATCTCTCTCTCCTCTCTACTCTCTGTAACGTCTCACTCTCCACTCTACTCTTTGTAACGTCTCACTCTCCTCTCTACTCTCTGTAACGTATAATTCTCCTCTCTACTCTCTGTAACGTCTATCTCTACTCTCTGTAACGTCTATCTCTCCTCTACTCTTTGTAATGTCTATCTCTCCTCTCTACTCTCTGTAACGTCTCTCTCTCCTCTCAACTCTCTGTAATGTCTATCTCTCCTCTCTACTCTCTGTAACTTCTATCTCTCCTCTCTACTCTCTGTAACGTCTATCTCTCCTCTCTAATCTCTGTAACGTCTATCTCTACTCTTTGTAACGTCTATCTCTCCTCTCTACTCTCTGTAACGTCTATCTCTCCTCTCTACTCTCTGTAAAGTCTATCTCTACTCTCTACTCTCTGTAACATCTATCGCTCCTCTACTCTCTGTAATGTCCATCTCTCCTCTCTACTCTCTGTAACGTCTATCTCTCCTCTCTACTATCTGTAACTTCTATCTCTCCTCTCTACTCTCTGTAACGTCTATCTCTACTCTTTGAAACGTCTATCTCTCATCTCTACTCTCTGTAACTTCTATCTCTACTCTCTGTAACGTCTATCTCTCCTCTCTACTCTCTGTAACGTCTATCTCTCCTCCCTACTCTCTGTAACTTCTATCTCTCCTCTCTACTCTCTTTAATGTATTTCTCTCCTCTCTACACTCTGTAACTTCTCTCTCTCCTCTCTACTCTCTGTAACGTCTATCTCTCCTCTCTACTCTCTGTAATGTCTCTCACTCCTTTCTACTCTCTGTAATGTCTCACTCTCTTCTCTACTCTCTGTAACGTCTATCTCTGCTCTCTACTCTCTGTAACGTCTATCTCACCTCTCTGTAACATCTCTCTCTCTCCTCTCTACTCTCTGTAACGTCTCACTCTCCACTCTACTCTCTGTAATGTCTCACTCTCCTCTCTACTCTCTGTAACGTATAATTCTCCTCTCTACTCTCTGTAACGTCTATCTCTACTCTCTGTAACGTCTATCTCTCCTCTACTCTTTGTAATGTCTATCTCTCCTCTCTACTCTCTGTAACGTCTCTCTCTCCTCTCAACTCTCTGTAACGTCTATCTCTCCTCTCTACTCTCTGTAACTTCTATCTCTCCTCTCTACTCTCTGTAACGTCTATCTCTCCTCTCTAATCTCTGTAACGTCTATCTCTACTCTTTGTAACGTCTATCTCTCCTCTCTACTCTCTGTAACGTCTATCTCTCCTCTCTACTCTCTGTAAAGTCTATCTCTACTCTCTACTCTCTGTAACGTCTATCTCTCTTCTAGTCTCTGTAATGTCTATCTCTCCTCTCTACTCTCTGTAACTTCGATCTCTCCTCTCCTCTCTGTAACGTCTCTCTCTATTCTATACTCTCTGTAACTTCTATCTCTCATCTCTACTCTCTGTAACGTCTATCTCTCTTCTCTGTAACGTCTATCTCTCCTCTCTACTCTGTAACGTCTATCTCTCCTCTCTACTCTCTGTAACGTCTATCTCTACTCTTTGAAACGTCTATCTCTCATCTCTACTCTCTGTAACTTCTATCTCTACTCTCTGTAACGTCTATCTCTCCTCTCTACTCTCTGTAACGTCTCTCTCTCCTCTCAACTCTCTGTAACGTCTATCTCTCCTCTCTACTCTCTGTAACTTCTATCTCTCCTCTCTACTCTCCGTAAAGTCTATCTCTACTCTCTGTAACGTCTCTCTCTCCTATCTACTCTCTGTAACGTCTATCTCTACTCTCTGTAACGTCTATCTCTCCTCTCTACTCTCTGTAACGTCTATCTCTCCTCTCTACTCTCTGTAACGTCTATCTCTCCTATCTACTCTCTGTAACGTCTATCTCTACTCTCTGTAACGTCTATCTCTCCTCTCTACTATCTATAACTTCTATCTCTCCTCTCTACTCTCTGTAACTTCTCTCTCTCCTCTCTACTATCTGTAACGTCTATCTCTACTCTCTGTAACATCTATCTCTCCTCTACTCTCTGTAATGTCCATCTCTCCTCTCTACTCTCTGTAATGTCTATCTCTCCTCTCTACTATCTGTAACTTCTATCTCTCCTCTCTACTCTCTGTAACGTCTATCTCTACTCTTTGAAACGTCTATCTCTCATCTCTACTCTCTGTAACTTCTATCTCTACTCTCTGTAACGTCTATCTCTCCTCCCTACTCTCTGTAACTTCTATCTCTCCTCTCTACTCTCTTTAATGTATTTCTCTCCTCTCTACACTCTGTAACTTCTCTCTCTCCTCTCTACTCTCTGTAACGTCTATCTCTCCTCTCTACTCTCTGTAACTTCTATCTCTCCTCTCTACTCTCTGTAACGTCTATCTCTCCTCTCTAATCTCTGTAACGTCTATCTCTACTCTTTGTAACGTCTATCTCTCCTCTCTACTCTCTGTAACGTCTATCTCTCCTCTCTACTCTCTGTAAAGTCTATCTCTACTCTCTACTCTCTGTAACGTCTATCTCTCTTCTAGTCTCTGTAATGTCTATCTCTCCTCTCTACTCTCTGTAACTTCGATCTCTCCTCTCCTCTCTGTAACGTCTCTCTCCTCTCTACTCTCTGTAACTTCTCTCTCTCCTCTCTACTCTCTGTAATGTCTATCTCTATTCTATACTCTCTGTAACGTCTATCTCTGCTCTCTACTCTCTGTAACGTCTATCTCAACTCTCTGTAACATCTCTCTCTCCTCTCTACTCTCTGTAACGTCTCACTCTCCACTCTACTCTTTGTAACGTCTCACTCTCCTCTCTACTCTCTGTAACGTATAATTCTCCTCTCTACTCTCTGTAACGTCTATCTCTACTCTCTGTAACGTCTATCTCTCCTCTACTCTTTGTAATGTCTATCTCTCCTCTCTACTCTCTGTAACGTCTCTCTCTCCTCTCAACTCTCTGTAATGTCTATCTCTCCTCTCTACTCTCTGTAACTTCTATCTCTCCTCTCTACTCTCTGTAACGTCTATCTCTCCTCTCTAATCTCTGTAACGTCTATCTCTACTCTTTGTAACGTCTATCTCTCCTCTCTACTCTCTGTAACGTCTATCTCTCCTCTCTACTCTCTGTAAAGTCTATCTCTACTCTCTACTCTCTGTAACATCTATCGCTCCTCTACTCTCTGTAATGTCCATCTCTCCTCTCTACTCTCTGTAACGTCTATCTCTCCTCTCTACTATCTGTAACTTCTATCTCTCCTCTCTACTCTCTGTAACGTCTATCTCTACTCTTTGAAACGTCTATCTCTCATCTCTACTCTCTGTAACTTCTATCTCTACTCTCTGTAACGTCTATCTCTCCTCTCTACTCTCTGTAACGTCTATCTCTCCTCCCTACTCTCTGTAACTTCTATCTCTCCTCTCTACTCTCTTTAATGTATTTCTCTCCTCTCTACACTCTGTAACTTCTCTCTCTCCTCTCTACTCTCTGTAACGTCTATCTCTCCTCTCTACTCTCTGTAATGTCTCTCACTCCTTTCTACTCTCTGTAATGTCTCACTCTCTTCTCTACTCTCTGTAACGTCTATCTCTGCTCTCTACTCTCTGTAACGTCTATCTCACCTCTCTGTAACATCTCTCTCTCTCCTCTCTACTCTCTGTAACGTCTCACTCTCCACTCTACTCTCTGTAATGTCTCACTCTCCTCTCTACTCTCTGTAACGTATAATTCTCCTCTCTACTCTCTGTAACGTCTATCTCTACTCTCTGTAACGTCTATCTCTCCTCTACTCTTTGTAATGTCTATCTCTCCTCTCTACTCTCTGTAACGTCTCTCTCTCCTCTCAAACTCTCTGTAACGTCTATCTCTCCTCTCTACTCTCTGTAACTTCTATCTCTCCTCTCTACTCTCTGTAACGTCTATCTCTCCTCTCTAATCTCTGTAACGTCTATCTCTACTCTTTGTAACGTCTATCTCTCCTCTCTACTCTCTGTAACGTCTATCTCTCCTCTCTACTCTCTGTAAAGTCTATCTCTACTCTCTACTCTCTGTAACGTCTATCTCTCTCTAGTCTCTGTAATGTCTATCTCTCCTCTCTACTCTCTGTAACTTCGATCTCTCCTCTCCTCTCTGTAACGTCTCTCTCTATTCTATACTCTCTGTAACTTCTATCTCTCATCTCTACTCTCTGTAACGTCTATCTCTCTTCTCTGTAACGTCTATCTCTCCTCTCTACTCTGTAACGTCTATCTCTCCTCTCTACTCTCTGTAACGTCTATCTCTACTCTTTGAAACGTCTATCTCTCATCTCTACTCTCTGTAACTTCTATCTCTACTCTCTGTAACGTCTATCTCTCCTCTCTACTCTCTGTAACGTCTCTCTCTCCTCTCAACTCTCTGTAACGTCTATCTCTCCTCTCTACTCTCTGTAACTTCTATCTCTCCTCTCTACTCTCCGTAAAGTCTATCTCTACTCTCTGTAACGTCTCTCTCTCCTATCTACTCTCTGTAACGTCTATCTCTACTCTCTGTAACGTCTATCTCTCCTCTCTACTCTCTGTAACGTCTATCTCTCCTCTCTACTCTCTGTAACGTCTATCTCTCCTATCTACTCTCTGTAACGTCTATCTCTACTCTCTGTAACGTCTATCTCTCCTCTCTACTATCTATAACTTCTATCTCTCCTCTCTACTCTCTGTAACTTCTCTCTCTCCTCTCTACTATCTGTAACGTCTATCTCTACTCTCTGTAACATCTATCTCTCCTCTACTCTCTGTAATGTCCATCTCTCCTCTCTACTCTCTGTAATGTCTATCTCTCCTCTCTACTATCTGTAACTTCTATCTCTCCTCTCTACTCTCTGTAACGTCTATCTCTACTCTTTGAAACGTCTATCTCTCATCTCTACTCTCTGTAACTTCTATCTCTACTCTCTGTAACGTCTATCTCTCCTCCCTACTCTCTGTAACTTCTATCTCTCCTCTCTACTCTCTTTAATGTATTTCTCTCCTCTCTACACTCTGTAACTTCTCTCTCTCCTCTCTACTCTCTGTAACGTCTATCTCTCCTCTCTACTCTCTGTAACTTCTATCTCTCCTCTCTACTCTCTGTAACGTCTATCTCTCCTCTCTAATCTCTGTAACGTCTATCTCTACTCTTTGTAACGTCTATCTCTCCTCTCTACTCTCTGTAACGTCTATCTCTCCTCTCTACTCTCTGTAAAGTCTATCTCTACTCTCTACTCTCTGTAACGTCTATCTCTCTTCTAGTCTCTGTAATGTCTATCTCTCTCTCTACTCTCTGTAACTTCGATCTCTCCTCTCCTCTCTGTAAAGTCTCTCTCCTCTCTACTCTCTGTAACTTCTCTCTCTCTCTCTACTCTCTGGTAATGTCTATTCTATTCTATACTCTCTGTAACGTCTTCTCTGCTCTCTACTCTCTGTAAAGTCTATCTCAAGCTCTTTAACATATCTCTCTCCTCTCTACTCTCTGTAACGTCTCACTCTCCACTCTACTCTTTGTAACGTCTCACTCTCCTCTCTACTCTCTGTAACGTATAATTCTCCTCTCTACTCTCTGTAACGTCATCTCTACTCTCTGTAATCGTCGTATCTCTCCTCTAGCTCTAATTTGTAATGTCTATCTCTCCTCTCTACTCTCTGTAATGTCTCTCTCATCCTCTCTACTCTCTGTAACTTTCTATCTCTCCTCTCTACTCTCTGTAACTTCTATCTCTCCTCTCTACTCTCTGTAACGTCTATCTCTCCTCTCTACTCTCTGTAACGTCTATCTCTACTCTCTGTAACGTCTATCTCTCCTCTCTACTCTCTGTAACGTCTATCTCTCCTCTCTACTCTCTGTAACGTCTATCTCTCCTCTCTACTCTCTGTAACGTCTATCTCTATCGCTCTCTCTACTCTCTGTAATGTCCATCTCTCTCTACTCTCTGTAACGTCTATCTCTCCTCTCTACTCTGTAACTTCTATCTCTCCTCTCTACTCTCTGTAACGTCTCCTCTCTACTCTCTGTAACGTCTATCTCTCATCTCTACTCTCTGTAACTTCTATCTCTATCTCTACTCTCTGTAACGTCTATCTCTCTACTCTCTGTAACGTCTATCTCTCCTCTCTACTCTCTGTAACTTCTATCTCTCCTCTCTACTCTCTGTAACGTCTATCTCTACTCTTGTAACTCTATCTCTCTCTCTACTCTCTGTCTCTCCTCTCTACTCTCTGTAACGTCTATCTCTCCTCTCTACTCTCTGTAATGTCTCTCACTCCTCTCTACTCTCTGTAATGTCTCATCTCCTCTCTACTCTCTGTAACGTCTATCTCTGCTCTCTACTCTCTGTAACTATCTCTCCTCTCTACTCTCTGTAACGTCTCTCTCTCCTCTCTACTCTCTGTAACGTCTCACTCTCCTCTCTACTCTCTGTAATGTCTACTCTCCTCTCTACTCTCTGTAACGTCTATTCTCCTCTCTACTCTCTGTAACGTCTATCTCTACTCTCTGTAACGTCTCTCTCTCTCTCTACTCTCTGTAACGTCTATCTCTCCTCTCTACTCTCTGTAACGTCTCTCTCTCCTCTCAACTCTCTGTAACGTCTATCTCTCCTCTCTACTCTCTGTAACTTCTATCTCTCCTCTCTCTCTCTGTAACGTCTATCTCTCCTCTCTAATCTCTGTAACGTCTCTCTCTACTCTTTGTAACGTCTATCTCTCCTCTCTACTCTCTGTAACGTCTATCTCTCCTCTCTACTCTCTGTAAAGTCTATCTCTACTCTCTACTCTCTGTAACGTCTATCTCTACTCTCTGTAATGTCTATCTCTCCTCTCTACTCTCTGTAACTTCGATCTCTCTCTCTCTCTCTGTAACGTCTCTCTCTATTCTCTACTCTCTGTAACGTCTATCTCTCATCTCTACTCTCTGTAACGTCTATCTCTCTTCTCTGTAACGTCTATCTCTCCTCTCTCTCTGTAACGTCTATCTCTCCTCTCTACTCTCTGTAACGTCTATCTCTACTCTCTGTAACGTCTATCTCTCCTCTCTACTCTCTGTAACTTCTATCTCTACTCTCTGTAACGTCTATCTCTCCTCTCTACTCTCTGTAACGTCTCTCTCTCCTCTCAACTCTCTGTAACGTCTATCTCTCCTCTACTCTCTGTAACTTCTATCTCTCCTCTCTACTCTCTGTAAAGTCTCCTCTCTACTCTCTGTAACGTCTATCTCTCCTCTCTACTCTCTGTAACGTCTATCTCTACTCTCTGTAACGTCTATCTCTCCTCTCTACTCTCTGTAACGTCTATCTCTCCTCTCTACTCTCTGTAACGTCTATCTCTCCTATCTACTCTCTGTAACGTCTATCTCTACTCTCTGTAATGTCTATCTCTCCTCTCTACTATCTGTAACTTCTATCTCTCCTCTCTACTCTCTGTAACGTCTCTCTCTCCTCTCTACTCTCTGTAACTTCTATCTCTACTCTCTGTAACGTCTATCTCTCTCTCTACTCTCTGTAACGTCTATCTCTACTCTTTGTAACGTCTATCTCTCCTCTCTACTCTCTGTAACGTCTATCTCTCCTCTCTACTCTCTGTAAAGTCTATCTCTCCTCTCTACTCTCTGTAACGTCTATCTCTCTTCTAGTCTCTGTAATGTCTATCTCTCCTCTCTACTCTCTGTAACTTCTCTCTCCTCTCCTCTCTGTAACGTCTATCTCTCCTCTCTACTCTCTGTAACTTCTATCTCTCCTCTCTACTCTCTGTAACGTCTATCTCTCTCTATACTCTCTGTAACGTCTATCTCTGCTCTCTACTCTCTGTAACGTCTATCTCAACTCTCTGTAACATCTCTCTCTCCTCTCTACTCTCTGTAACGTCTATCTCTCCTCCCTACTCTCTGTAACTTCTATCTCTCCTCTCTACTCTCTTTAATGTATTTCTCTCCTCTCTACACTCTGTAACTTCTCTCTCTCCTCTCTACTCTCTGTAACGTCTATCTCTCCTCTCTACTCTCTGTAATGTCTCTCACTCCTTTCTACTCTCTGTAATGTCTCACTCTCTTCTCTACTCTCTGTAACGTCTATCTCTGCTCTCTACTCTCTGTAACGTCTATCTCACCTCTCTGTAACATCTCTCTCTCTCCTCTCTACTCTCTGTAACGTCTCACTCTCCACTCTACTCTCTGTAACGTCTCACTCTCCTCTCTACTCTCTGTAACGTATAATTCTCCTCTCTACTCTCTGTAACGTCTATCTCTACTCTCTGTAACGTCTATCTCTCCTCTACTCTTTGTAATGTCTATCTCTCCTCTCTACTCTCTGTAACGTCTCTCTCTCCTCTCAACTCTCTGTAACGTCTATCTCTCCTCTCTACTCTCTGTAACTTCTATCTCTCCTCTCTACTCTCTGTAACGTCTATCTCTCTCTCTAATCTCTGTAACGTCTATCTCTACTCTTTGTAACGCCCTATCTCTCCTCTCTACTCTCTGTAACGTCCTATCTCTCCTCTCTACTCCTCTGTAAAGTCTATCTCTACTCTCTACTCTCTGTAACGTCTATCTCTCTTTTAGTCTCTGTAATGTCTATCTCTCCTCTCTACTCTCTGTAACTTCGATCTCTCCTCTCCTCTCTGTAACGTCTCCTTCTATTCTATACTCTCTGTAACTTCATCTCTCAGTCGTCTACTCTCTGTAACGTCTATCTCTCTTCTCTGTAACGTCTATCTCCTCCTCTCTACTCTGTAACGTCTATCTCTCCTCTCTACTCTCTGTAACGTCGAATCTCTACTCTTTGAAACGTCTATCTCTCATCTCTACTCTCTGTAACTTCTATCTCTACTCTCTGTAACGTCTATCTCTCCTCTCTACTCTCTTGTAACGTCTCTCTCTCCTCTCAACTCTCTGTAACGTCTATCTCTCCTCTCTACTCTCCTGTAACTTCTATCTCTCCTCTCTACTCTCCGTAAAGTCTATCTCTACTCTCTGAACGTCTCTCTCTCCTATCTACTCTCTGTAACGTCTATCTCTACTCTCTGTAACGTCTATCTCTCCTCTCTACTCTCTGTAACGTCTATCTCTCTCTCTACTCTCTGTAACGTCTATCTCTCCTATCTACTCTCTGTACGTCTATCTCTACTCTCTGTAACGTCTATCTCTCCTCTCTACTATCTATAAACTTCTATCTCTTCCTCTCTACTCTCTGTAACTTCTCTCTCTCCTCTCTTACTATCTGTAACGTCTATCTCTACTCTCTGTAACATCTATCTCTCCTCTACTCTCTGTAATGTCCATCTCTCCTCTCTACTCTCTGTAATGTCTATCTCTCCTCTCTACTATCTGTAACTTCTATCTCTCCTCTCTACTCTCTGTAACGTCTATCTCTACTCTTTGAAACGTCTATCTCTCATCTCTACTCTCTGTAACTTCTATCTCTACTCTCTGTAACGTCTATCTCTCCTCCCCTACTTCTCTGTAACTTCTATCTCTCCTCTCTACTCTCTTTAATGTATTTCTCTCCTCTCTACACTCTGTAACTTCTCTCTCTCCTCTCTACTCTCTGTAACGTCTATCTCTCCTCTCTACTCTCTGTAACTTCTATCTCTCCTCTCTACTCTCTGTAACGTCTATCTCTCCTCTCTAATCTCTGTAACGTCTATCTCTACTCTTTGTAACGTCTATCTCTCCTCTCTACTCTCTGTAACGTCTATCTCTCCTCTCTACTCTCTGTAAAGTCTATCTCTACTCTCTACTCTCTGTAACGTCTATCTCTCTTCTAGTCTCTGTAATGTCTATCTCTCCTCTCTACTCTCTGTAACTTCGATCTCTCCTCTCCTCTCTGTAACGTCTCTCTCCTCTCTACTCTCTGTAACTTCTCTCTCTCCTCTCTACTCTCTGTAATGTCTATCTCTATTCTATACTCTCTGTAACGTCTATCTCTGCTCTCTACTCTCTGTAACGTCTATCTCAACTCTCTGTAACATCTCTCTCTCCTCTCTACTCTCTGTAACGTCTCACTCTCCACTCTACTCTTTGTAACGTCTCACTCTCCTCTCTACTCTCTGTAACGTATAATTCTCCTCTCTACTCTCTGTAACGTCTATCTCTACTCTCTGTAACGTCTATCTCTCCTCTACTCTTTGTAATGTCTATCTCTCCTCTCTACTCTCTGTAACGTCTCTCTCTCCTCTCAACTCTCTGTAACGTCTATCTCTCCTCTCTACTCTCTGTAACTTCTATCTCTCCTCTCTACTCTCTGTAACGTCTATCTCTCCTCTCTAATCTCTGTAACGTCTATCTCTACTCTTTGTAACGTCTATCTCTCCTCTCTACTCTCTGTAACGTCTATCTCTCCTCTCTACTCTCTGTAAAGTCTATCTCTACTCTCTACTCTCTGTAACATCTATCGCTCCTCTACTCTCTGTAATGTCCATCTCTCCTCTCTACTCTCTGTAACGTCTATCTCTCCTCTCTACTATCTGTAACTTCTATCTCTCCTCTCTACTCTCTGTAACGTCTATCTCTACTCTTTGAAACGTCTATCTCTCATCTCTACTCTCTGTAACTTCTATCTCTACTCTCTGTAACGTCTATCTCTCCTCTCTACTCTCTGTAACGTCTATCTCTCCTCCCTACTCTCTGTAACTTCTATCTCTCCTCTCTACTCTCTTTAATGTATTTCTCTCCTCTCTACACTCTGTAACTTCTCTCTCTCCTCTCTACTCTCTGTAACGTCTATCTCTCCTCTCTACTCTCTGTAACTTCTATCTCTCCTCTCTACTCTCTGTAACGTCTATCTCTCCTCTCTAATCTCTGTAACGTCTATCTCTACTCTTTGTAACGTCTATCTCTCCTCTCTACTCTCTGTAACGTCTATCTCTCCTCTCTACTCTCTGTAAAGTCTATCTCTACTCTCTACTCTCTGTAACGTCTATCTCTCTTCTAGTCTCTGTAATGTCTATCTCTCCTCTCTACTCTCTGTAACTTCGATCTCTCCTCTCCTCTCTGTAACGTCTCTCTCCTCTCTACTCTCTGTAACTTCTCTCTCTCCTCTCTACTCTCTGTAATGTCTATCTCTATTCTATACTCTCTGTAACGTCTATCTCTGCTCTCTACTCTCTGTAACGTCTATCTCAACTCTCTGTAACATCTCTCTCTCCTCTCTACTCTCTGTAACGTCTCACTCTCCACTCTACTCTTTGTAACGTCTCACTCTCCTCTCTACTCTCTGTAACGTATAATTCTCCTCTCTACTCTCTGTAACGTCTATCTCTACTCTCTGTAACGTCTATCTCTCCTCTACTCTTTGTAATGTCTATCTCTCCTCTCTACTCTCTGTAACGTCTCTCTCTCCTCTCAACTCTCTGTAACGTCTATCTCTCCTCTCTACTCTCTGTAACTTCTATCTCTCCTCTCTACTCTCTGTAACGTCTATCTCTCCTCTCTAATCTCTGTAACGTCTATCTCTACTCTTTGTAACGTCTATCTCTCCTCTCTACTCTCTGTAACGTCTATCTCTCCTCTCTACTCTCTGTAAAGTCTATCTCTACTCTCTACTCTCTGTAACATCTATCGCTCCTCTACTCTCTGTAATGTCCATCTCTCCTCTCTACTCTCTGTAACGTCTATCTCTCCTCTCTACTATCTGTAACTTCTATCTCTCCTCTCTACTCTCTGTAACGTCTATCTCTACTCTTTGAAACGTCTATCTCTCATCTCTACTCTCTGTAACTTCTATCTCTACTCTCTGTAACGTCTATCTCTCCTCTCTACTCTCTGTAACGTCTATCTCTCCTCCCTACTCTCTGTAACTTCTATCTCTCCTCTCTACTCTCTTTAATGTATTTCTCTCCTCTCTACACTCTGTAACTTCTCTCTCTCCTCTCTACTCTCTGTAACGTCTATCTCTCCTCTCTACTCTCTGTAATGTCTCTCACTCCTTTCTACTCTCTGTAATGTCTCACTCTCTTCTCTACTCTCTGTAACGTCTATCTCTGCTCTCTACTCTCTGTAACGTCTATCTCACCTCTCTGTAACATCTCTCTCTCTCCTCTCTACTCTCTGTAACGTCTCACTCTCCACTCTACTCTCTGTAATGTCTCACTCTCCTCTCTACTCTCTGTAACGTATAATTCTCCTCTCTACTCTCTGTAACGTCTATCTCTACTCTCTGTAACGTCTATCTCTCCTCTACTCTTTGTAATGTCTATCTCTCCTCTCTACTCTCTGTAACGTCTCTCTCTCCTCTCAACTCTCTGTAACGTCTATCTCTCCTCTCTACTCTCTGTAACTTCTATCTCTCCTCTCTACTCTCTGTAACGTCTATCTCTCCTCTCTAATCTCTGTAACGTCTATCTCTACTCTTTGTAACGTCTATCTCTCCTCTCTACTCTCTGTAACGTCTATCTCTCCTCTCTACTCTCTGTAAAGTCTATCTCTACTCTCTACTCTCTGTAACGTCTATCTCTCTTCTAGTCTCTGTAATGTCTATCTCTCCTCTCTACTCTCTGTAACTTCGATCTCTCCTCTCCTCTCTGTAACGTCTCTCTCTATTCTATACTCTCTGTAACTTCTATCTCTCATCTCTACTCTCTGTAACGTCTATCTCTCTTCTCTGTAACGTCTATCTCTCCTCTCTACTCTGTAACGTCTATCTCTCCTCTCTACTCTCTGTAACGTCTATCTCTACTCTTTGAAACGTCTATCTCTCATCTCTACTCTCTGTAACTTCTATCTCTACTCTCTGTAATGTCTATCTCTCCTCTCTACTCTCTGTAACGTCTCTCTCTCCTCTCAACTCTCTGTAACGTCTATCTCTCCTCTCTACTCTCTGTAACTTCTATCTCTCCTCTCTACTCTCCGTAAAGTCTATCTCTACTCTCTGTAACGTCTCTCTCTCCTATCTACTCTCTGTAACGTCTATCTCTACTCTCTGTAACGTCTATCTCTCCTCTCTACTCTCTGTAACGTCTATCTCTCCTCTCTACTCTCTGTAACGTCTATCTCTCCTATCTACTCTCTGTAACGTCTATCTCTACTCTCTGTAACGTCTATCTCTCCTCTCTACTATCTATAACTTCTATCTCTCCTCTCTACTCTCTGTAACTTCTATCTCTCCTCTCTACTATCTGTAACGTCTATCTCTACTCTCTGTAACATCTATCTCTCCTCTACTCTCTGTAATGTCCATCTCTCCTCTCTACTCTCTGTAACGTCTATCTCTCCTCTCTACTATCTGTAACTTCTATCTCTCCTCTCTACTCTCTGTAACTTCTCTCTCTCCTCTCTACTCTCTGTAACGTCTATCTCTATTCTATACTCTCTGTAACTTCTATCTCTCATCTCTACTCTCTGTAACGTCTATCTCTCTTCTCTGTAACGTCTATCTCTCCTCTCTACTCTGTAACGTCTATCTCTCCTCTCTACTCTCTGTAACGTCTATCTCTACTCTTTGAAACGTCTATCTCTCATCTCTACTCTCTGTAACTTCTATCTCTACTCTCTGTGACGTCTATCTCTCCTCTCTACTCTCTGTAACGTCTATCTCTCCTCCCTACTCTCTGTAACTTCTATCTCTCCTCTCTACTCTCTTTAATGTATTTCTCTCCTCTCTACACTCTGTAACTTCTCTCTCTCCTCTCTACTCTCTGTAACGTCTATCTCTACTCTCTACTCTCTGTAATGTCTCTCTCTCCTTTCTACTCTCTGTAATGTCTCACTCTCTTCTCTACTCTCTGTAACGTCTATCTCTGCTCTCTACTCTCTGTAACGTCTATCTCACCTCTCTGTAACATCTCTCTCTCCTCTCTACTCTCTGTAACGTCTCACTCTCCACTCTACTCTCTGTAACGTCTCACTCTCCTCTCTACTCTCTGTAACGTATAATTCTCCTCTCTACTCTCTGTAACGTTTATCTCTCCTCTACTCTTTGTAATGTCTATCTCTCCTCTCTACTCTCTGTAACGTCTCTCTCTCCTCTCAACTCTCTGTAACGTCTATCTCTCCTCTCTACTCTCTGTAACTTCTATCTCTCCTCTCTACTCTCTGTAACGTCTATCTCTCCTCTCTAATCTCTGTAACGTCTATCTCTACTCTTTGTAACGTCTATCTCTCCTCTCTACTCTCTGTAACGTCTATCTCTCCTCTCTACTCTCTGTAAAGTCTATCTCTACTCTCTACTCTCTGTAACGTCTATCTCTCTTCTAGTCTCTGTAATGTCTATCTCTCCTCTCTACTCTCTGTAACTTCGATCTCTCCTCTCCTCTCTGTAACGTCTCTCTCCTCTCTACTCTCTGTAACGTCTATCTCTCCTCTCTACTCTCTGTAGCGTCTATCTCTCCTCTCTACTCTCCGTAAAGTCTATCTCTACTCTCTGTAATGTCTCACTCTCCTCTCTACTCTCTGTAACGTATAATTCTCCTCTCTACTCTCTGTAACGTCTATCTCTCCTCTACTCTTTGTAATGTCTATCTCTCCTCTCTACTCTCTGTAATGTCTCTCTCTCCTCTCAACTCTCTGTAACGTCTATCTCTCCTCTCTACTCTCTATAACTTCTATCTCTCCTCTCTACTCTCTGTAACGTCTATCTCTCCTCTCTAATCTCTGTAACGTCTATCTCTACTCTTTGTAACGTCTATCTCTCCTCTCTACTCTCTGTAACGTCTATCTCTCCTCTCTACTCTCTGTAACGTCTATCTCTACTCTCTACTCTCTGTAACGTCTATCTCTCTTCTAGTCTCTGTAATGTCTATCTCTCCTCTCTACTCTCTGTAACTTTGATCTCTCCTCTCCTCTCTGTAACGTCTCTCTCCTCTCTACTCTCTGTAGCGTCTATCTCTCCTCTCTACTCTCCGTAACGTCTATCTCTACTCTCTGTAACTTCTATCTCTCCTCTCTACTCTCTTTAACGTATATCTCTCCTCTCTACTCTCTGTAACGTCTCTCTCCTCTCTACTCTCTGTAATTTCTATCTCTCCTTTCTACTCTCTGTAACGTCTCACTCTCCTCTCTACTCTCTGTAACGTCTATCTCTATTCTCTACTCTCTGTAACTTCTATCTCTCCTCTCTACTCTCTGTAACGTCTCACTCTCCTCTCTACTCTCTGTAATGTCTATCTCTCCTTTCTACTCTCTGTAACGTCTCACTCTCCTCTCCACTCTCTGTAATGTCTATCTCTCCTTGCTACTCTCTGTAACGTCTCTCTCTCCTCTCTCCTCTCTGTAACGTCTATCTCTCCTCTCTACTCTCTGTAACTTCTATCTCTCCTCTCTAATCTCTGTAACGTCTATCTCTACTCTCTTTAATGTCTATCTCTCCTCTCTACTCTCTGTAACATCTATCTCTCCTCTCTACTCTCATTAATGTCTATCTCTCCTCTCTACTCTCTGTAACGTCTATCTCTCCTCTCTACTCTCTGTAACTTCTATCTCTCCTCTCTACTCTCTGTAACATCTATCTCTCCTCTACTCTCTGTAACGTCTATCTCTACTCTCTACTCTCTGTAACGTATATCTCTCCTCTCTGCTCTCTGTAACGTCTATCTCTCCTCTCAACTCTCTGTAACATCTATCTCTCCTCTCTACTCTCTGTAACGTCTATCTCTCCTCTCTACTCTCTGTAACTTCTATCTCTCCTCTCTACTCTCTGTAACATCTATCTCTCCTCTACTCTCTGTAACGTCTATCTCTACTCTCTACTCTCTGTAACGTATATCTCTCCTCTCTGCTCTCTGTAACGTCTATCTCTCCTCTCAACTCTCTGTAACATCTATCTCTCCTCTCTACTCTCTGTAACGTCTATCTCTGCTCTCTACTCTCTGTAACATCTATCTCTCCTCTCTACTCTCAACTCTCTGTAACATCTATCTCTCCTCTCTACTCTCTACTCTCTACTCTCTGTATTGTCTATCTCTGCTCTCTACTCTCTGTAACGTCTATCTCTCCTCTCTGCTCTCTGTAAAGTCTATCTTTCCTCTCTGCTCTCTACTCTATGTAATGTATATCTCTAGTTTCTACTCTCTGTTTCATCTATCTCTCTACTCTTTCTCTTGTTGTCTTCTGTCTCAGGTCTCTACTACTCACACTGTAGTCTGAGAGAGAGTGAGATACAGAAGGAGAGAGGGAGTGAGAGAGGAAGAGGGGGAGGGGAGTGAGAGTTAGTACGTTGTTCATTTCTGCACTAAATGGTTTTGTACCAAGTATCCTCTTGACAATGTAAAATGTTACTGTTGCATGTCTGTTTATTGGACACACACACACACACACACACACACACACACACACACACACACACACACACACACACACACACACACACACACACACACACACACACACACACACACACACACACACACACACACACACACACACACACACACACACACACACACAGAGAGAGAGAGAGAGCACAGAGTGATTCCCTGACATATGCGTTTTTCCTAGCATATCTTTGATGAGCGAGAGACTGGTGAGGGTAAGAGAGAGATCAAACACTGCAACAGTAAAACTATAGCTATTACTCTATGCACCTGAGGGACGGAGGTAAGCAAGGAAAGGGGAGATAGAGGGAAATGAGAGAGGGAGAAAGAGAGAGAAGAGACAGAGGGAGGAAGAAAAGGAGAGTATGGGGGAGAGGGAAGGTGAAGGAGGTGTGTGTGGATGCATGTGTAAATGTATCAGGTTCAGCAGAACAGTAATTCTAAGCAGAGCTGATTTGAATGAGTTTAGGGAGAAAGGGATTGTTCAGGTAATATGGTTTAATAAGATATAATTCACAGGGGTGTGTGTGTGTGGTTATGAGTGTATGTTTGTATGCATGAATGAGCCTGTGCAAGGCATACCTACCTGTGTGTGTGTGGGAGTGTAATAGGTTTTAATAAGATAGGATTCACAGGGGGGGAATACTGGAATACTAGTTTATTTTTCATACAGCACAAGGGAGGTTGTGTGTGTGTGTGTGGCAAGGGATTACTTTTCCTTTGTTGTCAGAGGCTCTGTAAATTAATAATTTTATAATGGAGGGAAGGTGATTAGAAAAACTCCTTCAGCTCTCTGCCTTTCCTTTCAGCACTTTGTTCAGATGTTTGTGTATGGCGTGTGTGTGTGTGTGTGTGTGTCCATTCATGTGCATGTATGATAGAACACGTATGTGAGATAATAGAACACATTTTATAGATTTATTCACACTTTGGAAAAGGATGAAAAGAGAAGAGAGATATTTAAGTCTTTCAGCTTCATCACATATTTCACTCTTAGTTTAGAAAAATGTGTGTGTATGTGTGTGTATGTGTGCGGTATGTGTGTGTGTGTGTGTGTGTGTGTGTGTGTGTGTGTGTGTGTGTGTGTGTGTGTGTGTGTGTGTGTGTGTGTGTGTGTGTGTGTGTGTCTGTGTGCGTGTGTGTGTGTGTGTGCACCCTGCTAATGTCAGATTCAGTGGGACATTCCATAGAGTAGTCAGCCCTGTTTCTCCTCTCTGCTTCTCCCCCTGGACCTTCCTGCCTCCACCTCCTTCACAGCAAACAGCCTAAACAGAGGCATCATAGGGGAAACCCTGAGAGAACAGATGAGGGCTGTAGGAGATATAGGAGTAATCAACATCAGGCTGAGCTGTTCAATGAAAATATACTAGACATAGGTTGGGATACTGCCCCCGAGACAAAACTAAGGGCTGTTAACACTCGCAAAGAGTGTTTGTGTGTGTGTGTGAGTGTGTGTGTTAGAGATAGGAGATCTTGACATATTGAAAGGAGTGAACAACAGAGCCCAACGAGCATGCTTTGAGTTGAGGCGCTTTGCGGTGCAGAGATTTTCCAGATTCTTATGGTCGGTCCACACTAGGAATGGATATTCTGCCCCTTCTAGCCAGTGTCTTCATTCCTCTAGCGCCACCTTAAATGCAAGAAGTTCCCGGGTTACCAATGTCATAGTTCCTCTTCGCGGGATTAAGACGATGGGAAAGGAAAATGTAGGGATGCAGCTCTTGATCCTGGACAGAACGCTGGGACAGGACGGCCCCCACTCCAACGCTTGAAGGGTCGACCTCCACCACGAACTGATGGGAGGGGTCTGGGTGGATTAAGATGGGGGCTGTAGTGAACCGATGCTTGAGATCCGAAAACGCCCGGTCAGCACCTGGGGACCACGTGAACGGAACCTTGGGTGAAGTGAGTGCAGAGATGGGGGAAGCCAGGGTGCTGTAGCCCCGAATGAACCGGCAGTAGAAATGAGCAAATCCTAGGAAACATTGCAGCTGCACGCTGGTTGTGGGTTGGGGTCACTCCGCCACAGCTCTCACCTTGGCTGGATCCATCTGAATGTTCCCGGCAGCAATGACGTATCCCAGAAAGGAGATAGTGGAGCAAGGGGATTCACACTTCTCAGCCTTGACAAACAACTGGTTCTCCAGGAGGTAAGTAATGTACTTACATTCTGTAATCTTGCTCTGATTTGTCATCCTGAGAGTCCCAGAGATAAAATATTGTGCAGTTTTGTTTGAAAAAATAAATGTTTATATTCAAATGTAGGAACTGGGTTCTTTGACCCAACTACTGTCTCTGGCTTGTGATGTCAAAAAAGACTGGTAGTCGATACATGGGCACATGGTTTTATCCTTATTCTCCTCAAAGAACAACCCTGCACTGTCAGAGGAGGAAGAAGGACGAATGATCCCTGCCTCCAGAGAGTCCTCAATGTACCCTTCCATGGTCTTGGACTCCGGACAAGACAGGGAATAAAGCCGCCCTCGAGGTGGAGTAGTGCCAGGGAGGAGGTCAATGGCTCAGTCATAGGATCGATATGGAGGAAGAGATGTGGCGCCGGCCTTGTTGAAAACCTCCCCGAGGTCCTGATACTCCACAGGAATGGTGGAGAGATCCAAGGCTTTATTCAAGCCTGCAGGAGGACACCCAGAGAGATTTAGATTGGTCACCCCACAACAGGATAGCATGGAGAGGAGTACGACCAATGGGAGATGGGAAATTCCCTGTATGGCCCACCAGCGTACCTATTGAAGAGCCTGGGCTTTTTACTGGACAGGTGGATATGTAAGGAAGTTCCACAATACAGACAGCTTTTAGAGCTCAGTCTGTGTTAATGTTCCTCAGGGGACAATCTAGCCCTGCCCAGTTGCATGGGTGCCAGAAGAAGCAAGGCAACAGTCCTCAATGATATCTGAGGGAACATTGGTGACATCGGATTCTCTCGGGAATGCAGGCTTCAGGGATTTCCGGGATTCTTAGGAGGCGAGGGGACAACCATGGACAGGCGCGTGTCCCCGGGAACAGACCTCCTCTCCCTACTGCGTTCCCGTAGTCACCCATCGATCCATATGGTCAAGGCTATGAGAGAGTTGAGGTCTCCCGGGCTGTGAGCTCGTCCTTAATTCCCTCCAATAATCCATGAATGAACGTGTCAAACAGGGATTCTGGGTTCCAGGTACTCTCGGAAGTTGTGAATGTCTACCACGTAGTCTGTCACATTACGGCAGTCTTTGATGCAGTTGAAGTAGCTTCCGAACCGCCTCTCTGCCAATAACAGAGAAACTAACACCTTCCTTATTTTCGCCACAAAATCCTCCAGACTAAGGCAAGCAATGAATTGTTGCTCCCACATGTCGTAGCCCAGGCGAGTGCCCTCCCAGACATTTGCATTATAAGATATGCTATCTTTGAATGGTCCGACAGAAATTAAGAGGGCTGATGCTCAAAAATGAGGAAGCACTGGGAGAGAAATGCCCGGCAGGTTCCGGGATCCCCAGCGTAGCGTAGAGCTAAGCGGGGTTCTCTGGGCGCCGGGGTTTACTAGGGAGAAGGAACGCTGGTAGCAGGGTTACTGAGTCTGGGAGGTTTCTGTTGTGGCTTGCTGCCTAAGTCTGCAGAATTTTTCCAAAATGCACTGACGGCATGGTCATGCTGTTCCGCCAAGGTGTGGAATCCTTCCATAAGGTTATTTAGTAACTCCTCGTGTCTTCCAATGGTGGCTCCTTGTGAGGAGACAGTGTTGCAGAGGTGGTCCGAGTCTGCTAGGTCAGTCATGGCCAATTCCTACTATCATGACTCAGGATGAGACCCAGATGTAGACACGTGAGGCAGATGGTTCAAGCCTCAGAGATGTATTGAATTAACAGGGGCAGGCTAAAGGCAGGTCGAGGACAGGTAGGGGTTCGTAATCCTGGTGAGAGTTGGCAGACGTAGATGGCAGGCAGGCTCAGGGTTAGGACAGCCAAAACAGGTCGTAACCAGGGAGACTACAACAAAAACCAGAAAGAGGAAAGAACACGGAGAAAGACGCTGGCACGACTTGACGGGACAAGACAAACTGGCAACAGGCAAACAGAAAACGCAGGTATAAATACACAGGGGATGATGGGGGGAAATGGGAGACACCTGGTGGGGGGTAGAGACAAGCTCAAGACAGGTGAAACAGATCAGAGTGTGACAGGTCATGACTACTGCTGTGAGTGATATGCTTATAAACACGTCTTTGTCTCCTCTGTTGGAATGACAGAGTGAGAGTAAAGAAGACAGAAACAAACAGTGAAATCAGACAGAATTGACTCTCTACAACAATACACGTCCACTCCCACACACATCACTCTGCACTGTGTGGATACCGACAGTAGTACTAACAATACACCCAATGCCGTGTCACAGCAGGCAGGTCACCTGTGATATAAGTCAGTATTCGATGTCCATCCAACACTAGTCCTGGAGCTGAGATGACCACCAATATTTCTCCTGTTTCTGGATTGGTCTTCTAAACGCTGTTAGTCACGATGTGCTACTCCTGCGGAGTGTCATTTCTACAGACCTACTTAGAATTCAATGACTGTTTTTCCATGTCAAGATATCACTGAAATTCAAGGACTGTTTTCCATGTGAAAGTATCACTGTAATTCAAGGACTGTTTTTTCATCGAAGATATCACTAAATGCACTGTGGAATACGGCTTGATTGTTTAGGTTTTGTTTACTTTTTTGTTAATTGAGGATTGTGAGGGTAATTGGTTGGAATGAAAGTAGTCACACACAGGGGGTCTCAAAGACCTTGTTTTATAACACACATGCATGCACACACGTACACACAGACACACATTAATACACACAGCTGGTCCAGCCTCCTCCCTGCAGCTATTATTCTGGCTGTTATCATCCGTATAAGCCCTCTCTTCTAGTGTGTGTGTTTGTGAGTTAACAGCTGTATCAGCATGATAGATAAACCCTTTCTGTTGTCTTATTATGGGAGTGTGTATGTGTGTGTGTATTTTTGTGTGTGTGTGTTTGTGCGTGTGTGTGTGTGTGAAAGATAGAAAGAAAGAAGGAAAGAAAGAAAGATGAAATGCTATCACTGCTGCTGACTGTGTGTGTGAGTGTGTGTGTGTTTGTCTGTGTGTGTGTGTGTGTGTGTGTGTGTGTGTGTGTGTGTGTGTGTGTGTGTGTGTGTGTGTGTGTGTGTGTGTGTGTGTGTGTGTGTGTGTGTGTGTGTGTGTGTGTGTGTGTGTGTATGTGACGTTTCAGAACCAGGGGCCCACATCTCTGGTAAGTATTCACACAATCCATTTGTTCCCTGTGTATGACACACATACAGTTGTACTTGTCTGTATGTGTGTGCATGTGTGTGTCATTCTGTGTGTGTGTGTGTGTGCCATTCTGTCTGACTGTGTGTGTGCACTGAGTTGTCATATCTGAATGCAAATGACTGGCTTGCCTGGGCAGCCTTCAGCAGGACTTAGCTCCCACAGCCGTCAGAAAACCCCAATGTGATTATCGTACTCTCACACAGACAGAAACATAGACGCTCAAACACACACACACACACACACACACACACACACACACACACACACACACACACACACACACACACACACACACACACACACACACACACACACACACACACACACACACACAGTAAGACAGTTGTTCATCCCTCTGTCTGCGTCAGGCTAAGGCAGCCATTTAGCGTCATTAACACCCAATACCACACCACAAACACAGTGTGTGTGTACGTGTGTGTGTTTGTACGTGAGTGTGTGTACGTGAGTGTGTGTATCTGTTGTGTCTCTTCCAGAACATGCAAGTGTTTCTGAACATGGATCTGAGCTCGTTTCCTGGTTCACTACATTCTGTTCATAAATACTAATGACTGGAGAGGCTCTGTGTGTGTTTTCGTGTGTTTTTTGGGAGTTTTTGTGTGTGTGTTTATGTGTGTGTGCTTGCATATGCGTGTTTGCGTGTGTGTTTGAGCTTGGAGTGCCAAGTGGCTTCTTACGTACCGAGAAAGGAGATGAAATTCATTTGCAAGCATTAGCCAGAGTAATAAGGTCATGTGTACTGTACTGTTTATTTCTTTATGACATAGTAGTGTATGTATGTTTTGGGGGGTGATGGCGTGGTGTATAGGTATGGAGAGAGGATGGAGAGAGTAGGGGGATGAGGAGAGAGGAAGGAGAGAGAAAGGAGAAGGGAAGAGGAGCAAGGAAGGAGAGACAGGTTTTACTATTCACTCTGAAGAAAGAGGGAGAGCGAGAAAGAGAGAGCGAGAAAGAAAGGGAGAGAGGGGAGAGGGAGAGGGGGAGGGAGGGAGGGCGAGAGAGAGGGAGCAGGAGAGTGGGAGTGGAGAGAGAGAAGAGGGAGAGAAGAGAGAGAAGGAGAGAAGAAGAGAGACTTGCAGGGAGTAGATGAATGATCCTGTATTTCTTATCACGTCGCTGCACATGGTGTATGTGCGTATGAATGTGTGTATATGTACAGCTCTACAACCCGCCTTGCCTAATTCTCCCAGTAAATCTGTTTCCTCCCCTGTTTTCATTCCTCTCTCTCTTCCTCCATGTTCTATCTGTCTCTCTCTCTGTCTCTCTCCCTCTCTCTATCTCGCTGTCTCTTTTTCTCCCTCTCACTCTCCCTCTCTTTCTCTTTCTCTCTGTCTAGTTTTTTCTGTGTCTGTGTCTTTCTGTCTGAGAGGCTTTTCTGGTTGTTCGATTGAATATCCATTGTGCTCCATGGTAATATTTCTAACAAATTACAAGCTGGATGTCTGCTGTGTAAACTGCCCATCTTAGGAAAATGGTCAAATCAAATAACAGAGTTAGACCCCATGTTGAAATATTGAGTGTTGCGGTGTATTGAAGTACAGAGAGCATTTGTGGTTTGAATGGGGCTGATCTGAGCCTACAGTCACACTGTCATGACTGTTTTGTCTGTCTGGTCTGATTGAATATATGTGCACTTGTGTGTGTGTGTGTGTGTGTGTGTGTAAACGTGTGTGCATTTGTGCATGTGTGTGTGATCATGTATAACATGCTCCAATCTAGTCTCGTCCACACTGTGTTTAGACAGAATAATCGCAATGATATGATTTGTTCCTGTTGACCGCACTGAGACGAGACATAATGTTCTAGAAGGTTGGAAAATGTTTTAGAATATTCTAGAAGGATATTTTTTATTATTATCTAGCATTTTCGAGAATGTTCTAGCAGGTTGGAGAATATTCTAGACTATAGGGTTCTAGGTTATGTAATGTGCAAGAGTGTAGTAGGTTGGAGAATAATATAAAAGGTTGAAAAATGTATGAACAGGTTAAAGAATGTTCTACAGTGTTATAATAGTTACAGAATGTTTCTAATTCATACTATAGTGTTCTAACAGGTTGGACAATGTTCTCCATTAGTTGTTCTGACTGGTTGGAGAATATTCTCCACTATAGTGTTCAAACAGGTTGGACAATGTTCTCCACTAGTTGATCTGACAGGTTGGAGAATGTTCTTCACTAGAGTGTTCTAAAGGTATGAGAATGTTCTCCACTAGAGTGTTCTAACAGGTTGCAGAATGTTCTCCACTAGAGTGTTCTAACAGGTTGGCGAATGTTCTCCATTAGAGTATTCTCCACTATAGCGTCCTAACAGGTCAGAGAATATTCTCCACTAAAGTGTTCTAACAGGTCGGAGAATATTCTCCACTAGAGTGTTCTAACAGGTCGGAGAATATTCTCCACTAGAGTGTTCTAACAGGTCGGAGATTGTTTTAAACTAGAGAGTTCTAACAGGTTGGAGAATATTCTCCACTATAGTTTTACAACAGGTCAGAGAATGTTCTCCACTTCTCACATCTGCTCCTGCCACGCCTTCTAGTGCTCATCCTGTGTCTCCTTGACCTGCCACCCCTCCCCCAGTGCTCTCTCCCTTACTGGAGTCAGAGCAGATCCCCACCAGCTGCAAACTGTTCCATAATCAAGGCCTCTACAAATACTCAGTCCTGCCACTTACACACTGCCAGATCGTAATCTCTGCTCAGTCAGTCCATGTTTCTAGCCATTTGTTCCTGTTTTCCCTTGCCTGATGCTGTTTTCCTCTCCGCTACAGTTCTGCCCGCTCTGACTCTGGTCCCTGTCTCCAGTCCGACTTCTCGTCAGTCCTGCTACTCTGTCCTGGATTCCCCACTCTACACTCCCTTAGATTCCCCTCCGGACCTGCTTACCCTGTCCCCACACCTCTTGCTCCAGCCTCAGCCTCCTCACCTGGTTTCCAGCAACCCGCCCGAGCTTCCCCTGGCCTGCACTCAATCTTCCCCCCATGTTTCAATAAATACCTTGGCTACCTCATCCCAGTCTCCTCGTCTGAGTCTGCTCTTGGGTTCACCCGTTCCGTGTGACACCACTAGTGTTCTAACAGGTCAGAGAATGTTCTCCACTAGAGCGTACTAACAGGTTGGAGATTGTTATAAACTAGAGAGTTCTAATCAGTCTGAGAATATTCTCCACTATTAATAATTTAATGTAAAAATAACCTGTTTCCATTAGGTTTAACTACTGTCCAAAATGTAATTAAGTAAAGTGTACACTACAAGATATCCCTCTAGTGGTGTGGGGGCTGTGCTTTGGCAAAGTGGGTGGGGTTATATCCTTCCTGTTTGGCCCTGTCCGGGGGTGTCCTCGGATGGGGCCACAGTGTCTCCTGACCCCTCCTGTCTCAGCCTCCAGTATTTATGCTGCAGTAGTTTATGTGTCGGGGGGCTGGGGTCAGTTTGTTATATCTGGAGTACTTCTCCTGTCCTATTCGGTGTCCTGTGTGAATCTAAGTGTGCGTTCTCTAATTCTCTCCTTCTCTCTTTCTTTCTCTCTCTCGGAGGACCTGAGCCCTAGGACCATGTCCCAGGACTACCTGACATGATGACTCCTTGCTGTCCCCAGTCCACCTGGCCATGCTGCTGCTCCAGTTTCAACTTCCACCTGACTGTGCTGCTGCTCTAGTTTCAACTGTTCTGCCTTATTATTATTCGACCATGCTGGTCATTTATGAACATTTGAACATCTTGGCCATGTTCTGTTATAATCTCCACCCGGCACAGCCAGAAGAGGACTGGCCACCCCACATAGCCTGGTTCCTCTCTAGGTTTCTTCCTAGGTATTGGCCTTTCTAGGGAGTTTTTCCTAGCCACCGTGCTTCTACACCTGCATTGCTTGCTGTTTGGGGTTTTAGGCTGGGTTTCTGTACAGCACTTTGAGATATCAGCTGATGTACGAAGGGCTATATAAATAAATTTGATTTGATTTGATGATTTACAGTGAACTAACAGGTTGGAGAATGTTCAAGATTGTTATAATAGGTTATGCAATGATCCACACAATAGTTTTCCTACAGGTTGGAGAATGCTCTAGACTACAGTGTCAGTAGGTTAGAGTGCTGTAGGAGAATGTCTTAGAATGTCTTAGCAGTTTAGAGAATGGAGCAATGTTAAAAGTCAAGGGTATTCCAAACCTCCTCTTTGAGAGTTTCTATGAGGTCTGGTATTTGCTTAAGCCTTGCTCTAACACACCTGTGCTGATTCTACTAATCAGCTATTCCTCAGAACCATGTTGAGCTGTAGGGGTTGGGTGGGTGGGTGACTGGCCTGTGGTTTGGGTCAGGTTCTGATCACAGACTGATGTAAACACACCTCTCCCTCTCTTTCTCTACCTTTATCCGCAGACTGCAGCTCCCTCAATTCTCATTTCCTCTCCCTCAGGAATCTCTCTACTCTCCTTTCATCAAGGAGCAGATTTTTCCTGCATCCGCACTTCTCTCTCTAGCCCTGTTTATACATGGTTCTAACATGCTTCCTTTGTCCTGATCTTCATCATTCTGATTGTGCCCACATTTTTAGACAGGTGTAGACAATCAAATAACACATTGTGATCAGCCCACCTCCAGAGTTGGTCAGACACACATTGTGTCAGGATATGTAGACAGACAGATCTGGATAGAGAAACCATTTAAATCATAATTATTCCGCCCTATAAAATCATTGACAGGTGGCACCATTGATTTAAGGCATCCTCATGCTTCAGTTCGGCTGGCACCTAGCCTAACTCGGCTAGCCGAACCGAACGAGTGCACTCGCATACTCACTTTAAGACCTTAGCTTGAGAAACAAATACAAATTGGCAATAGTACTGTTTGTCCATGGCCTCAAACTAGTCTGAATGAATCTAAGAACTCAAGAAATAGTTAATTAATTTTGACGTTTTTGATGAAGAGATCTTAGTTGCGTAATTTTAGATGTTTGGTGCAGTATTTTTCAAATATAAAATATGCATGAAAACAAGTCGTTTCTCATTGAATGACAACAAAGACTTTATTGAAGAATCCCTGCTGTTGACCAATCACCGACGAAGGAGCGAAGACTTCGGCTTGCCTTCAGAAAAAAAATTGTGTGCCGAAGAACACACGGAAAAACCTTCACCGAAGTCCAAAACAAACAATAATGTCACAAAATGTTGTCATTATATGTGCATGACCTCTACTGAACTGTTTTGGCTGGGAAGCATGCAGAAGCCTTTATGGCATCAATATGTGCCTTAAAATAAATAGATATTATTTCGAAACAGTAGCTTTCAAATAATTTGCATACACGGAGGGAACAGAAAATCGGTTCACTGTGCAGGCACAGTGGACGGATATGAGACACATTTTAATACCATGTGTAGACATATTTCTGAATATGTGGACACAATCAGAATGTGGACAAGATCAGGACAAGGATGCATGTTAGCGCCAGGTATAAACTAGGCTTCTCTCTCTCCCTCCCCCATATCTCTCTCCATGGTAACGCTGCTCTTTTCACCAGGTTGAATTCCATTACTGTGTGTGTGCGTGTGCGTGTGTGTGTGTGTGTTTGCTCTTAGGCAGTGACGGGAGATGAAAAGGGTCAATGCTTTTTAAGCCTTTCACAGCGTTCCACCATTAACGCAGAGAGAGTAGGGGGAAGAGAGGGATGGAGAGAGAAAGGGATGCAGAGACACATGGACGAAGTGAAAGAGCATTAGAGAGATGGAGAGATGGAAAGACAGAGGGATGGAGAGAAAGGAATGTAAAACATATATAGATGTCGAGAAAGAGACGGTCATAACAGAGAGAGAGAGAGAGAGAGAGAGAGAGAGAGAGCGAGAGAGAGAGAGAGCGAGAGAGAGAGCGAGAGAGAGCGAGAGAGAGAGAGAGAGAGAGAGAGAGCGAGAGAGAGAGAGCGAGAGATGGAAAAGAGAGAGAAAGAGAGAGACGGCAGAAAGAAGAAAAAGGAGGTGAGCAATAACAGTGACTCTTCAGAGAGTAGCCTGGCTGTCTGTAATGAGTTGGCTGCATCAGTCTTTCTCGCTCCCTCTCTTTTTATTCCTCTCTTTTTTTCTTTCTCTCCCTCTCTTTCAGTAAGCTACTATGTCCCCATGGAAACAACGTCAACTTTATGCCCCGTGAACCCTCTCTCCTCCTCTCACCCCCTCTCCGCTCCCCACCTCTCTCCCTCTTGCTCTCCTCCCCCTCCTCTCTCCCTCACCTCATCTCCTCTCCCCCTCTCTCCCCCTCACACCCTCTTCCCCCTTCTCGTCATCCTCCCCCTCTCTCCCCCCTGCCCTTCTCCTCCTCTTGCCCTCCTCCCCCTCTCTCCCCTCTCTCCCCATCTTGCCCTCCTCCCGATCTCTCCCCCTCTTCTCCTCCTCCCCCTTTCTACACCTCCTCCCCCTCCCGCACTCTTACATCATCCTCTCCCTCACACATCAGAGGATGCAGGTTCAATTGACTGATCACGTAAAATGGTCTCAAACGGTCTTTACACCAAAGCTGGACCTTTAGTCACACACACATGCGCGCATGCACACACACACACACACACACACACACACACACACACACACACACACACACACACACACACACACACACACACACACACACACTATTTAGACCAAAGCTGGACCTTCTGCCAGCCCCAGGGAACATTTCTGTGTAAATGCTGATGTCACAGTCTGCTCTATGATGGCATCTACACTGATTGTAGTGTGTGTGTTTGTGTGTTTGTGTTTGTGTGCGTGTGTGTGTGTGTGCGTGTGTGCATGTGTGTGGCCTCTGATGGCATCTCTGCTGATTGTGTGTTGTGAAGCGTGGGAACTCTGTGCTGATTTAGCCAATTACAGCTTGGCTAACGAAAGGTCACCGTATAATTGCATAGAACACTTTCGCACGGGAGAGAGGGGGAGATGGAGGGAGAAAGAGAGATGGAGGGAAGGAAAGAGGAAGGAGGGTTGGAAAGCGAGAGAGAGGGAGAGAGAGTTGCAGGGTGAAAGATGATGTGAGAGAGGGGGGAGAGAGAGATGGATGGAGGGAGGGAGAAAGGAGGGAGATGGTGGGAGAGAGCAAGAGATGGAGGGAATGAGAGGATGGAGGGAGGGAGACAGGGAGAAAGAGATGAAGGAAGAGAGTGAGAGGGGGTGAGATATGGAGGGAGAGAGATGGTGAGAGCAATATTGAGATGCAGGGAAGGACGGGATGAAGGGAGGAAGAGGGAGTTGGAGGAAGAGAGGGTTGGGGAGAAAGGGCAGAGAGATTGATCAAGTGAAGTAGACAGGTATGAGAAAAATAAAAAGGTAGAGGGAGAAAAAAGAAAGACATATGGATGGTGATAGAGAGAGAGGAGGTATTTGTGGAAGCTGTTAAACAGGTCTGATCCTCTCTCTCTCTCCACGTGGTTAGTCTTAGTGCTGAGACCGCAAACTTCTGTCTTGTTAACTTAAGAAGTTAACAAATTTGGAGCTAGCTTGGGGAAGCAGCTAGCCTAGCTGCAAGCTATCAAGATAACCTCCTATACTACAGCCTGAAACCAAATGTGGTTAACCTTTGCGGCTGGGACCGCATTCCATCTCTCCTGGGCTTCGGATTATCTCCTGCCCGTGTCTCTCGTCTCGTTACTGAATGGAAAGTGGGCATCTACTACCATGCCACTTAAAGCCAAATAACTAAGATGACTACTTCTCCGCTGGGCTGTTACGTGAACTCATTGAGAAGCTGAACGACTTCTATAAGGAAATATTATTCAAACAGGAAAATAACTTTGAAAGCTTTATATACATGATTATGGAGTCTCTGAACAAACGGCTGGATGACCTAACTAAAGATGTCCAAGAAATAATGTTGTATAATAGATGGTAGCCAGGGAAGTCAAAGTGAAACATGGGCTGAATCAGAAGACAAAGTTTGTAAATTGCCTCTTGAAAAGCTACAACTGGACCACAGAAAGTTGAGCTGGAATGTGCTCACTGGTCTGAGAAACTAGGCGACACTGGTGCTTGCTCGTGGTGCCAGATACAGGACGATTGTAGTGAAGTTCCTCAGGTTCAAGGGAAGAGCCAGGTTGTAATGACAGATTTCCTCCTCTTCGTCTGAAGAGGTGTAGCAAGGATTGGACCAAAACGCAGCGTGGTAAGTGTCCATGTTTTAATAGTATAAACTGAACATGACACAATACACAATAACAAAGTGAATATAAACAGTCCCATGTGGCACAAACACTGACACAGGAAACAAACACCCACAAACCAACAGTGAAACCCAGGGTACCTAAGTATGATTCTCAATCAGAGACAACTAACGACACCTGCCTCTGATTGAGAACCATACTAGGCTGAACATAGAAATAGAAAAACATAGAAACACAAAACATAGACTGCTCACCCCAACTCACGCCCTGACCATACTAAATAAAGACAAAACAAAGGAAAATAAAGGTCAGAACGTGACCAGGTCCATATCTTAATCAATGAGAATTTCTCTGAGGCTGTCCACCAAAGATGAAGCTACGGAGGCTGCATGAGAACGTGGGGACATAGCCTAGCTGCAGAATGACAAACTGATTGAGCACCCTCGCTCCCAAGGGCCTAGAAGGAGTGACAGAAACAAGCCTTTGGGTCAGTAATCCCAGCCCCCCCACCCCCATATACACACACAGACTCTAACTATCCCTGCTGATTCATGCTTGAACAATCAAATACTCTAAACTTCCCAAAGAAAGGTCTGTTGATTACTCATTTGAATATATACAGTTTATGGAATCATGAATTATGTTGTCTAGGGCTGTCAAATAACATTAATATATTAGCTATATCAGAGACTCATTTGAACGCTTCATTTGAGGATGCAGAAATCTCAATACATGAATATCATACGTTTAGAAAGGATGGGAATATAATATGGTGGTGGAGTTACAGTTCATGTCCAGAGTCATATTCTACTCAAACGGATTTCAAAAAACGGATTTCAAAGCTCGATCTTCAACCAGAGATAGAAAAATCGAATACTGTAAAACTATTGGGTGGAATGTGCTTTGTGGCTGCCCTAACGGGCAAGTGATTCTTTTTTTTACTGTTGAAAACATTGTTCATTTGCTTTGACTCTAGTGTTCCATTTGTACATTTGTGGGGCACAACAAAAAAGAAACCAAAATAACACAGTTCCTCACCCTAAATTCCCTTTCCCCTCCTTGTCTCATTCACTCATTTGTGTTCCGACCGCTGCCTATACACACGCCTGCTGAGTAACCATACAGAAACAAATGCCGATTAAAAACGTATCGAACTGATGGGATACGCAAGCTACATTCCTTGCCAAATGACGACAGTTTTATCACAAATTCAAAATGGACTGGTTGATTGAAGTAGGAAAATATGTTCCAACAACAAGCTGCAGTTTTGGAATAATTGTGTACCGTCTATTGTCCGCTTAGGCTACGTTGCAAACTGCTAGCGCCATTTAGAAATAGTTAGCCCAGGCTATAACCTCCCTGAACATAGACATGTTCCACACTGACAAAACGCAAAAACATTAGTTTGATAAAGACATAGAGAGTATTTTCATCAGAATCATTAAGCATAGACCTACGCACCAAACAGATGTTGTGGCCATAACACAATATATTTACATAACAATAACAAGGCTATATACAGGGGGTACCGGTACCGAGTCAATGTGCGAAAGCACAGGTTAATTGAGGTAATTTGTGAAGTGAGATAATAAACAGCGAGTTGCAGCAATGTAAAACAAATAGGGGGTGGGGGGGTCAATGTAAATTGTGTGGGTGGCCATTTGATTAGTTTAGTTGTTCAGCAGTCTTATGGCTTGGGGGTAGAAGCTGTTAAGCAGCCTTTTGGTCCTAGACTTGGCGCTCCAGTACCGCTTGCGGTGCGTTAGCAGAGAAAGTCTATGACTTGGGTGACTGGAGTCTTCAACAAATTTTTGGGCCTTCCTCTGACACTGGTAGTTGATGTCAGGAAGCTTGGCCCCAGTGATGTTTTGGGTCGTACGCACTACCACCTGTAGCGCCTTAAGGTCAGATGCCGTGCAGTTACCATACCAGGTGGTGATGCAACCGGTCAGGATGCTCACGATGGTGTAGCTCTATAACTTCGTGAGGATCTGGGGACCCATGCCAAATCTTTTCACTCTCCTGAGGGGGAAAGGGTGTTGTCGTGCCCTCTTCACGACTGTCTTGGTGTATTTGAACCATGATTGTTTGTTGGTGATGTGGACACCAAGGAACATGAAACTCTTGACCCGCTTCACTTTAGTCTCATCAATGTTAATGGGGGCCTGTTGGACCTTCCTTTTCCTATAGTCCATGATCAGCTCATTTGTCTTGCTCACATTGAGAAAGAGGTTGTTGTCCTGGCACCACACTGCGAGGTCTCTGACCTTCTCCCTATATGTTGTCTCATCGTTGTCGGTGATCACTGTTGTGTCGTCAGCAAACTTAATGATGGTGTCGGAGTCGTGCTTGGCCATGCAGTCATGGGTGAACAGGGAGTACAGGAGGGGACTAAGTACACATCCCTGAGGGGGCCCAGTGTTGAGGATCAGCATGGCAGATGTGTTGTTGCCTAGCCTTACCACCTGGGGGCGGCCCGTCAGGAAGTCCAGGATCCAGTTGCAGAGGGAGGTGTTTAGTCCCAGGATCCTTAGCTTAGTGATGAGTTTTGTGGGCACTATAGTGTTGAACGCTGAGCTGTAGTCAATGAACAGAATTCTCACATACAGTAGGTGTTCCTTTTGTCCAGGTGTGAAAGGGCAGTGTGGAGTGTGATTGAAATGGCATCAATTGTGGATCTGTTGGGGCGTTATGCGAATTGGAGTGGGTCTAGGGTTTCTGGCATAATGGTGTTGATGTGAGCCATGACCAGCTTTTCAAAGCACTTCATGGTTACCGATGTGTGTGCTACATGGCAGTAATCATTTAGGCAGGATACCTTTGCTTTCTTGGGCACAGGGACTATGGTGGTCTGTTTGAAACATGTAGGTATTACAGACTCGGCCAGGAAGAGGTTGAAAATGTCAGTGAAGACACTTGCCAGTTGGTCCAGGCATGCTTTCAAGTACACTTCCTGGTAATCTGTCTGGCCCCGCGGCTTTAAGAATGCTGACCTGTTTAAAGGTCTTGCTCACATCAGCTATGGAGAGCGCAATCACACAGACGTCCAGAACAGATGGTGCTCTCATACATGCTTCAGTGTTGCTTGCCTCAAAGCGAGCATAAAATGCATTTAGCTCATCTGGTAGGCTGGCACCACTGGGCAGCTCGCAGATGGGTTTCTCTTTGTCGGCCGTAACAGTTTTCAAGCCCTGCCACATCCGACTAGCGTCAGAGCGGGTGTAGTAGTATTCAATCTTAGTCCTGTATTGATGCTTTGCCTGTTTGATTGTTCGTCTGAGGGCAGAGTGGGATGTCTTATAAGTGTTCCGCTCCTTGAAAGCTCTCTCCTTTAGCACGGTGTGGATGATGCCTGTATTCTGGTTAGAATATATACGTATTTTCCACTGTGGGGATGACGTCTTATTACTGGTACTTCCTGCTTTAGTTTTTGCTTGTGGGCAGGAATCAGGAGGATAGAATTATTGTCAGATTTGGCAAATGGAGGGTGAGGGAGAGCTTTGTATGCATCTCTGTGTGTGGAGTAAAGGTGGTCTAGAGTTATTTTTCTCTGGTTGCACATTTGACATACTGTTAGGAATGAGATAAAATAGATTTTTGTTTGTCTGCATTAAAGTCCCCGGCCACTAGGAGTGCCGCTTCTGGATGAGCATTTTCTTGGTTGCTTATGGCCTTATACAGCTCGTTGAATGCGGTCTTAGTGCCAGCATCGGTTTGTGGTTTTAAATAGATGGCTTTGAATAATATAGATGTGAACTCTCTTGGTAGATAGTGTGGTCTACTGCTTATTGTGGTGACAGTGTTACCTAGTGGGCAGCTGGGAGGAGGTGCTCTTATTTTCCATGGACTTTTGGGAGTTAGAGCTACAGGATGCACATTTCTGTTTGAAAAGCTTGCCTTTGCTTTCCTGACTGACTGCGTGTATTGGTTCCTGACTTCCCTGAAAAGTTGCATACCGCGGGGACTATTCGATGCTAGTGCAGTCCGCCACAGGATGTTTTTGTGCTGGTCGAGGGCAGTCAGGTCTGGAGTGAACCAAGGGCTATATCTGTTCTTAGTTCTGCATTTTTTGAAAGGGGCATGCTTATTTAAGATGGTGAGGTAGGCACTTTTAAAGAACAACCAGGCATCCTCGACTGACGGGATGAGGTCAATATCCTTCCAGGATTCCCGGGCCAGGTCGATTAGAAAGGGCTGCTCGCAGAAGTGTTTTAGGGAGCGTTTGACAGTGATGAGGGGTGGTCGTTTGACCGTGGACCCATAGCGGATGCAAGCAATGAGGCAGTGTTCACAGAGATCCTGATTGAAGACAGCAGATATGTATTTGGAGGGCAAGTTGGTCAGGATAATATCTATGAGGTGTTTACAGATTTAGGGTTGTACCTGGTGGGGTCATTGATAATTTGTGTGAGATTGAGGGCATCTAGCTTAGATTGTAGGACTGCCGGGGTGTTAAACATATCCCAGTTTAGGTCACCTAACAGAACGAACTCTGAAGATAGATGGGGGGCAATCAATTCACATATGGTGTCCAGGGAACTGCTGGGAGCTGAAGGGGGTCTATAACAGGCGGCAACAGTGAGAGACTTATTTCTGGAGAGATTCATTTATAAAATTAGAATCTCAAACTGTTTGTGCATAGACCTGGAAAGTATGACAGAACTTTGCAGGCAATCTCTGCAGTAGATTGCAACTCCTCCCCCTTTGGCAGTTCTATCTTGATGGAAAATATTGCATTTGGGTATGGAAAACTCCACATTTTTGGTGGCCTCCCTAAGCCAGGATTCAGACATGGCAAGGACATCAGGGTTGGCGGAGTGTGCGAAAGCAGTGAGTAAAACAAACTTAGGGAGGGGCCTTCTGATGTTAACATGCATGAAACCAAGACTTTTCCGGTTACAGAAGTCAACAAATGAGAGTGCCTGGGGACACACAGGGCCTGGGTTAACCTCCACATCTCCTGAGGAACAGAGGAGGAGTAGGATGAGGGTATGGCTAAAACCTATCAAAACTGGTCGTCTAGTGCGTTGGGGACAGAGAATAAAAGGAGCAGATTTCTGGGCGTGGTAGAATAGATTCAGTGCATAATTTACAGACAGGGGTATGGTGGGGTGCGGGTACAGTGGAGGTAAACCCAGGCATTGAGTGATGATAAGAGAGGTTGTATCTCTGAGGCATGTTGAGTGGGTTTAGGGGCTCCGAAGTAAACTAAAACAATGATAACTATCCTAAACAACAGTATACAAGGCATATTGACTTTTGAGAGTGGCATAATGTGAGGCATAAAGCAATCACAGGTGTTGATTGAGAGAGCTTGCTAAGACAACAATGGGTAAGACAACAACAGATAACCAGCTAAGATAACAACAACAGGTAAAATGGCGATGAATGAGTAGAGAGGGTCGGTTAACCATGTCCTGAGTTCGAGGCTTGGGCCGACAGATAAAAAATATATATAAAAATAAATAAACAAAATGGAATACCGTGATTAATGAACAGTCCAGCAGGCATCAGCTATGTAGCCAAGTGATCATAGAGTCGAGTGAACAGCAATTAATGAAACAGGGAAGCTGGGGTAGTCATTACTACGCAAGTTTAAAAATTACTACAAGCGGGAGACACAGCGTTTAAAGTTAGCAGGCCGGGTCTAGTAAAAGCGTCTGCCCCGTCGTGGTATCCAATTGGCCAATGTGTCGGAGGAAACACCTGGCAACCTTGGTTGGCGTGCACTGCGCCCGGCCCGCCACAGGAGTTGCTGGTGCTCGATGAGACAAGGATACCGGCCAAGCCCTCCCTAACCCGGACAATGCTAGGCCAATTGTGCGTCGCCCCACGGACCTCCCGGTCACGGCCGGTTACGACAGAGCCTGGGCGCGATGCAGTGAAAGTTAACATTATGTTTTTGAATGACATCCCCAAGAGGTAAAATATATAGTGAAAACAATAGTGGTCCTAAAACGGAACCTTGAGGAACACCAACATTTACAGTTGATTTGTCAGAGGACAAACCACTCACAGAGACAAACTGATATCTTTCCAACAGATAAGATCTAAACCAGGCCAGAACTTGTCCATGTAGATCAATTTGGGGTTCCAATCTCTCCAAAAGAATGTGGTTATCGATGGTATCAAAAGCGGCTCTAAGGACAGATGCAGAGCCTCGGTCTGATGCCATTAAAAGGTAATTTACCACCTTCACAAGTGCAGTCTCGGTGCTATGATAGGGTCTAAAACCAGACTGAAGCATTCCGTATACATTGTTTGTCTTCAGGAAGGAAATGAGTTGCTGCGCAACAGCCTTTTCTAAAAATGTTGAGAGGAATGGAAGATAGTTTTAAACATATTTTCTGGGTCAGGGTTTGGCTTTTTCAAGAGAGGCTTTATTACTGCCACTTTTAGTGAGTTTGGTACACATCCGGTGGATAGAGAGCCGTTTATTATGTTCAACATAGGAGGGCCAAGCACAAGAAGCAGCTCTTTCAGTAGTTATAGTTGGAATAGGGTCCAGTATGCAGCTTGAAGGTTTAGAGGCCATGATTATTTTCATCATTGTGTCAAGAGATATAGTACTAAAACACTTGACTGTCTCTCTTGATCCTAGGTCCTGGCAGACTCAGGACAACTAAGCTTTGAAGGAATACGCAGATTTAAAGAGGAGTCTGTAATTTGCTTTCTAATAATCATGATCTTTTCCTCAAAGAAGCTCATTAATTTATTACTGCTGAAGTGAAAGCCACTCACTTGGGGAATGCTGCTTTTTAGTTAGCTTTGCGACAGTATCAAAAATACATTTAGGATTGTTCTTATTTTCCTCAATTAAGTTGGAAAAATAGGATGATCGAGCAGCAGTAAGGGCTCTTCGATACTGCACGGTACTGTCTTTCCAAGCTAGTCGGAAGACTTGCAGTTTGGTGTGGCGCCATTTCCGTTCCAATTTTCTGGAAGCTTGCTTCAGAGCTCGGGTATTTTCTGTATACCAGGGAGCTAGTTTCTTATGACAAATGTTTTTAGTTTTTAGGGGTGCAACTGCATCTAGGGTATTGCGCAAGGTGAAATTGAGTTCAGGTTGTTAACTGATTTTTGTCCTCTGACGTCCTTGGGTAGGCAGAGGGAGTCTGGAAGGGCATCAATGAGTCTTTGTGTTGTCTGTGAATTTATAGCAGAACTTTTGATGCTCCTTGGTTGGGGTCTGAGCAGATTATTTGTTGCAATTGTAAACGTAATAAGATGGTGGTCCGATAGTCCAGGATTATGAGGAAAAACATTAAGATCCACAGCATTTATTCCATGGGACAAAACTAGGTCCAGAGTATGACTGTGACAGTGAGTAGGTCCAGAGACATGTTGGACAAACCCACTGAGTCGATGATTGCTCCAAGGCCTTTTGGAGTGGGTCTGTGGACTTTTCCATGTGAATATTAAAGTCACCAAAAATGTGAATGTTATCTGCTATGACTACAAGGTCCGATAGGAATGCAGGAAAGTCAATTAGGAATGCTCTATATGGCCCAGGAGGCCTGTAAACAGTAGCTATAAAAAGTGATTGAGTAGGCTGCATACATTTCATGACTAGAAGCTCAAAAGACAAAAACATCATTTTTCTTTTTTTGTAAATTGACATTTGTATTCGTAAATGTTAGCAACACCACCACCTTTGCGGGATGCACGGGGGATATGGTCACTAGTGTAACCAGGAGGTGAGGCCTCATTTAACACAGTAAATTCATCAGGCTTAAGCCATGTTTCAGTCAGGCCAATCACATCAAGATTATGATCAGTGATTAGTTAATTGACTATAATTGCCTTTGAAGTAAGGGATCTAACATTAACTAGCCCTATTTTGAGATGTGAGGTATCATGATCTCTTTCAATACTGACAGGAATGGAGGTGGTCTTTATCCTAGTGAGATTGCTAAGGCGAACACTGCCATGTTTAGTTTTGCCCAACCCAGGTCGAGGCACAGACACCGTCTCAATGGGGATAGCTGAGCTGACTACACTGACTGTGCTAGTGGCAGACTCCACTAAGCTGGCAGGCTGGCTAACAGCCTGCTGCCTGGCCTGCACCCTATTTCATTGTGGAGCTTATTGTATATTAAGAAATGTTGTGACCAAACTAAACAAATATAAAAATAAGCGATATTATCAGCACAAAATTGATGAAGTTAAGAATGATGGGAAAAATCGGTGGAGAACCCTGAATGACATAATGGGTTAGGAACTTAAACATGTCTCCCTCTTTTGTTGAAACAGAAGGTCTATTTATTATGAAATCACGTGACATTGCTACTTTAATAACTACTTTGCAGACCAGGTAGACACATTGAGAAATTGTATTTGTGCAAATCAAGGATAATTTTTTATTTACCGGTCTGATAAGGGGTTACCAGCATGCATACAGAGAAGGTCATTCTAAATGTACGGCTGACAGGAGGTTTGTGGGTGCAGTGTTGTTAGACTTCAGTGCTTCTTTCGATTCAATTGATCATGATGTTCTATCCTGGGTTGAAAGCTACCTATCCAGGAGAAGGAAAATCGTTTTTTCAATGGACGTTTCTAAGACAGTATACATCTAAGCTGTGGGATTCTGCAAGAAAGTTGCTCAGGCCCCCTCCTCTGCTCAATTTTTACTAATGATTTTACCATCTGCGATTTAAAAAGCAAGTGTGGTTATGTATGCTGATGACTCTACAATGTATAGTGCTGCATAAGCACATAATGAGTA